>NW_024081716.1:61431-602642 GCF_003009895.1 Hyaena hyaena | reverse complement strand
CCCCCCCCCCCACCACTTTCCCCTTTCAGCTGGAGCTGGAAGAAAGCGCGTCAATCACAGGATAATTTATGCAGCATGATATGCCTTTATTATTCCATGCTGAGTCGGGGCTTCTACTGTCCAATGAAGGTCAAAAGGAGGTATGGCTTTTATCTCTCCAGCAACTCTGGAAACACAGGGGGAGGGGGCCAACTCTCAGAGGCTTCCTCCTGAAAACAAACAGATCCTCTCCCCTGCCCTGAATAGCTTTCTGCAATCAAAGCTGTAAAAGTCTGCAAGCAGCAGGACTTCGCTCTGAGACTGGAGGGAGCTAATAAAGCATTGAATGGAGAGAGTGACCCCTAACTGGCAGAGGTGTCCCTGCTGGGCCTGGGGCCCGCGCCTGCTGCCTCGTGGAGAATCCAAAGGTCACGTGTCATTAGTCAGTGTCTTACAGCGACCCTTTCAAAATTATCGATAAAGGGGAACGAGACCCCAAATGATTTTTCTCCTCTCTTTTCTTTCTTTTTTCACTGTAGGGAGAGCTCCCTGCAACATCTTTTGCTTCTTTCTTTCAGGGGCCGAAAGAGCCGGATGGAAATCCTGAGTTTCATGCTTTGGGAAGAAATAAAGATTGAGACCAGCGCTCTTTTCTTTCTGGGGCCGTTTCCCAGTGAGGTCCTGGCACTGAGGAGTCGCTCTGTTTGGGTTCCCATGAACACTTGTCTTGCTTCACCCTTGTCCTAAAATCCTTCTCAACGGCTCTAAAGGCTTCTGAGGCGACATCTCTCTCCTACTTTCTAACCTCAGTCTGGGCCAGGGCCTGGGACCTCTGCAAAGTCGAGAGCTGTGAACTTCTTGCCCGTGCCTTCTCTCTCCGAGACTCAGTTTCCTCATTGGTGCACTATGTGCAGCCTCCTGGGCCCAGAGAGAAGTGCCCCAGATGACCTCATTAGGGTCTGGGCAGCCCTTTAAAGAGATGACCAGCCCTTCCTCTAATGGGAAGAATGACAATGAGCTTATTTCCTTTTTGATTTACTTAAGCCCCAGCAACCTGTGGTTGTGGTTGCCTTAATCTTTGCTTCATTAGCCACGGGTTGATTTGATGACGTTCCTGGGTTTACAGGTAGTTGTTACATTACTTCTTATTTGTAGTACAGATTGTGGAATAATTAAGGGCTACATCGTACCTCATCGGCAAATGCTTATTGCAAAAGCAAATTTTATGCACATGCGCGTGTGTGCATGTGCGTGTGCATGTGGAGAGTGCACAAGTGTTACATCGTGCATTTAGCAGACAAAAAGGATCACCTGGAGTCCAAAGGACTCTGGGAAATTCCTTGCATCGTTCCTAAAGTGCTGCATATGTGGTTATGCATGCGTAACGCTGTATAGCAATAAACACACATGTACCTAATGGAAACAGTAATGAGCAGCCTCGGACATGTTCCATGGCTTTGGACACCACACGAAACCCTTGCCTGGTATCAACAGGACAGGTTATGTGAATATGTTGTATCTTCAAACGCTAGCACCCTGCTCCTCAGGGCGACACGCTCAGAGGCACCCTGCCCTATTTAAGTCTCTCATGTTAATATTGGATTTGAGGGGCTCCTGGGTGGCTCCATCGGTTGAGCGTCGGACTTCGGCTCAGGTCGCGATCTTGTGGTCTGTGAGTTGGAGCCCTGCGTTGGGCTCTGTGCTGACAGCTCAGAGCCTGGAGCCTGCTTCAGATTCTGTCTCCCTCTCTCTCTCTGCCCTTTCCCAGCTCATGCTCTGTCTGTCTCTCTCTCTCTCTAAAAAAAAAATTGGATTTGAATAAGTCAAGTGCCCTGATGCTGCTACCCCCGCAGTGACTATTTTTCCCACATGTCATCTGTAAGCATTGGGATATTTTCACTCCAAAATTAATATTCCCACATGTCATTGGAGGGGAGGAGCCAGTGCATAGGTCAGCACCAGCCTTGTGGTTTTTTTAAAGCAATGAAGACGACACTGAACCAAAAAGCAGTGCCTGTGACCACAGGGATGGGATTCCTCCTGTCTCCAAAAAGCAGCTGACTGGCAGAGACTCAGGCGGGAACTTCAGGACCATTGGCCCCTCCCCCCCCATGGCAGAGGGGACAGGGGCCGTGTCATGTCATTGTCCCGCCCCTCGCCATCATCAGGTCAGGCTTGAACAGAGCAGGTGTCCATAAACATAGACTGAGTGAGGAAATATACAAAAGGGGCCTTGCCAGAAGTTTGTAAACAGAGGGAGAGGGCAGAGGTGGGCATATGGGGCTGGGCATGCAAAAGATGAAGGAACAGGGGTCAGAGGGGATTCTCAGGGAAATGAGGCGGGCGGCGGGAGTAGCGGACACGGGAGCATGAAGCGACAGGTGGTTATGGTAAAGAAAGAAGCAGCCAACGAAGGTGAACTTAGTGTTGAACTGAATCGTCTGCGGTCAGAACCAGGAGCCAGGATATGGTTGTCTGTTCCCTTCCCTGACCTGCTTGGTTCTCTCCCTGTCTTACCATCCTCACCACTGGCCACAGCCTCATTGTCTCTGCTTGATCCTTTACTGGAGGTTCAGGCTCTTCTTAGACAAGGAGACTCCCCCACCCCCACCCCAGCCCCCAGTCACCTCCTAGTCCCTCAGGCTTGAGCAGCCAGTCAGTTCCTCAGTGTTTGGGGGACGAGGACGATGTCTAAGTCCCACTGGGCTGGGACTGGTCTTTCTGCTCATGGCATTGAAGAGCCCACCGTAGGCATTGGATGGTTTGACTTTTAGGGCTCCCTTGTATTTTCTGTTCATTTTCAGCGGATCCCCAACCAAGGTCTCTAGCCTAGTGCAAGGACTCAATCTTTATCTTGCCCTTCCCCCCCACCCCAAGCTTTTCCTGGCTTGAGAGATGGGGCCCTGTTGGGTGTGTCAGGCTGAGAAACAAACCCCTGATTTCTTGATGCCTCAGTTTTTCCATCTATAAAATGGGACTTTATAATACTTCTCACCTCATAGAACTGTTTCTAGAATTAAATGAACAAATGCACGAAAAGTGCTTAGGAGAGTGGCTGGCACAGAACTAGTTGCTATTATTATTTCTATTGCTGATTTTAGTTTGTTTTATTTATCCTCATTACTGTTTATTAGTTTTATTATATTTATTGCTGTTTATTATCTAATTTCTTTTTTTTTTAAGTTTATTTATTTAATTTGAGAGAGGCAGAGGAGGGGCAGAGAGGGAGAGAAAAAGAGAGAATCCCGAGCAGGCTCTGCACCATCAGCACAGAGCCCAGCTCAGGGCTTGAACTCACACCCTGAGATCATGACCCGAACTGAAGTTGGACAGTTAACCAACTGAGCCACCCAGGCGCCCCTATTTCATTTCTTACAATGATTTATATATTTTTGTTATTGGTTTGAGTCCATGTATTTTTTTTTTTTTAAAGCAAACATCATGCACAGCAAGGAGCCCAGTGTGGGGCTTGAACTCCAGACCCTGAGATCAAGACTTGAGCTGAGATCAAGAGTTGGACCATTGACCGACTGAGCCATTCAGGTGCCCCTCCATAAACTTGTTTTATTATTGATACTTTGCCATTATGATGATGACTCCCAATGATTACATTTTTACCAGCTTGGATTCACGACCGCCATACAGGAGCAAGATCATTTATTGTTCCCAACAATGCAGGCTTCAATCTCAGAGGGCCACGATGATCACATTGGTGCTTAAATATCTTATCTCTCCTCTTTTCTGTCATGGAGAATTTATACATTCATCATCCCTTTACCTGAATTTTTTTTTTTTAAAATCACAAAACCAGGAGCATCAAATTGTGACACATCTCAGTTGGCTCTGCTCAATTTTGAAGAAGTCACAGTTGTCAAGAGTAGGTGAACTGGGCGTCACTTACTCTGAGGCTTGGCTGTTTCCAGGTATGAAATATGGACAATGTCACTATTTACTTCACAGGCCTGTGAGGAGACGTGGGTAGGACACTGTAAAGTGCTTAGCGCAGAATGGCCCATGAATGTCAGCCAGTGTTAAATAAGAGGTAATTTCCCCCTTGCTTTATTTATTTATTTATTTATTTATAGTTTTTATTTATCTTTAAGACAGAGAGAGACAGAGCATGAGCGGGGGAGGGGCAGAGAGAGAGGGAGACACAGCATCTGAAACAGGCTCTAGGCTCTGAGCTGTCAGCACAGAACCTGACGCGGGGCTCAAACCCACGAACCATGAGATCATGACCTGAGCCTATGACCTGAGCCAAAGTCGGACCCTTAACCGATTGAGCCACCTGGGCACCCTGCTCCCCGCTTTTTAAAAAGAGATTATTCTTGGGGCCTCGGTTTTCTCATCAGTAAAATGGCCATGCTGACTCGCCTTTGGATGCTATGAGGATTTGGGACTGTAAGCACTGGATAACTTACTGATTCTTGCCTCTTTCGCACTTGCTCACCTGGAAACCCAGGGAACCCCCGTGAAAGAGGAAATAGAAAACGCGACCTTGTCCGCCGCAGAGGCTCATTCCCACGGGGAGCCCTGAAATATTAGCCAAGCCAACAGTGCAGTGAAGTGATCCAGTAAACATGGGGCCCAGCCCCTCGCCCCTCAGAGCGGAGAAGACAGCAGGGTTCTTTTTAAGCCTTCCCCTGGGGATTGACATTTTATTAGCATAGAGATAAATAACACCAGATAAGAGGCCTCTGGTTTTACTTCTGGGGCTGTAGGAACGTGGTCTGGGAGAGAAAACATGACGTTTCTTGCCAGGGCGGATCCCAGCCCTGGAGGAAGGAGGCAGGGGCCTCACCAGGATATGCCGCCAGCGGCTCCCCAGCTCAGTGGGAAGCAAGTTTTGACAACAGCAATGCTAATTGATTAAATGTTCTCATCAGAGATTACGGTGCAGAGAGTGATCACATTTTGATTTCTTTCAAGAAGGGAGGGCCCGCCCTTCCTTTAACAGCTCAGTGTCTCGGTGTAGAATCTATCCCAAAGTATAGGAGGCCCTCGCTGGGTTTCTTATCCCTGGCCCTGAGGCTCAGTCACCCTTTGTGCATGTTCAAGAATATGTTTACTACAAAGTACCTTGTGCAACTGCCTTTGGTTTTCTAGGCTTGATTGGAATCTGAACCTGCAGCCGACAGAGTGCTGGACTTTGAATCCTGGTCCTGCGCTATAATGGTGTGTGGGTTTGGGAAAGCATTTGCACTCTCTGGCCTCACTCTTCTTACCTGTAAAATGGGGATTCAGTATACTTACTTCTTAAAACAAATACTGTGCAGGAGCCGGTTAAGAAAAACAACCCAGGGGCGCCTGGGGGGGCTCAGTTGGTTGAGTGGCCGACCTCGGCTCAAGTCATGATCTTGGGGTTTGTGAGCGTCAGGCTTGCTGCTGTCAGCGTGGAGCCTGCTTCAGATCATCTGTGTCCCTCTCTCTCTGCCCCTGCCCCACTCCCACTCTCTCCCTCTAAAATAAATAAAACATTAAAAAAAAAAAACACCCACAAACTCCCTTAGAAAGCAAACAAACGAAAACCCTTGACGAAAGACACTGTTAAGAAAATGAAAAGGCAGTTAGAGAACTGGAAGCAAATATTCTATTTGATATCTATTTGACATGGGATTTGTAATCAGAATATATAAAGAGCTCTTTCAACTCAATAACAATAACAAAGATAGCCCAGTTAAAAAAAAACAACAACAAAAGAGGGATGCCTGGGTGGCTCAGTGGATTAAATCTCAGACTCTTGGTTTCAGCTCCGGTCATGATCTCACATTTGTGAGGCTGAGCCCCGCATTGGGTTCTACACTCTCAGCTTGGAGGCTGCTTGGGATTCTCTCTCTCTCTCTCTCTCTCTCTCTCTGCCCCTCTCCTACTCATGCACACACACACTCTCTCTCAAAAATAATTAATAAAAATATTTTTATTAATAATAAATATAAACATACAGATATTTTCTAAAAATCAGCAAAAGATTTGGACTTTTCATCAAATGGTCAGTAAGCTCATGAAAAGATGCTTAACATGACTAATCCTCGGAGAATTGCAATTTCAAACCACAATGATAAACCACTGCACACACATTAAAACGGCTTATATCAAGAAGAGAAAGGACACCCATGTTGGCCAGAGTGTGAAGCAATGGAAACTCGCACAGAGCAATAGGAAATGTATCACGGTACAACAACTTAGAAAAAAAGAATTTGGCAGTTTCTCCTCATAAAATTGAACATACATCTATTGTATGACCTAGCCATTCTATTTCTAACTTTTTACTCAAGAAAAAAATGAGAACGTGGACATGGACATTTACAATAGCCAGACTCTGGAAACAACCCACATATCCATCAGAAGGTGAATGCGTAAACTCCGGCATCACCAAACCACGGATACATCTCAGCAATGAAAAGGGATAAACTGTGGATGCGGGCAACAACCCAGATGTAGCTCAGCATTCCTGTGAGCTGAAGAAGCCATACTCAACAGACCTCACACTGTATGGTATCATTTGTATGAAGTTCTAGAAAATAAATGTATGGCAGTTGTGTGTATGGTATGAAGTATGTATGGTATGTATGTATGTATGTATGGTATGAAGTTCTAGAAAATAAATATATGGCAAAAGAAATAACATCAGTGGTTATCTCTTGGGGGACTATAGGAATAGTCTTGAAAGAGAGTGTAAGAGAACTTTCTGGATGGTGTTCTTTAGGTCTACTTGGATGGTGGTCTCATGATTGTGAACAAATTCCATGAACAATCCATTGAGCTGTACATTTAAGATTTGTTCATTTCATGTACACAAATGATCCCTCAATAAGCAGAAACATAATCAGACACATTACTCTGGTTGTTGAAAAGAGAAAGCAGACCAATTACAATCCAACTCAAGCTGGCTGCCTATGAAATTTTCTCTCCTAAACTGACCCCTGGGCAGAACCGATAAAAAAAAAAAAAAAAAAAAAAAAAAAAAAAAAAAAAAAAAAAAAAAAAAAAAAAAAAAAAAAAAAAAAGACAGACAGTGAGCAACTAGAACTCTCATGCATTGCAGTGGGAGTGTGTAAATTGGTAAAACCACTGTGGACGTTGTTGGCAATACAGGCAAAAGCGTATAACCTAGTAATTCCATTCCGGATCTATACAGGAGATAACGGAGTCTGTATGCCCATCAGAGGCAAGAGCACATAAAGCATCACTTTTTGTAACAGCTCCAGACTTGGAACCACTCAGATGGTAACTGCAGAGGGATTCCTAAGTGAACCGTGATAGCTTCATACATCGGCATACTATACAGCAGCGAGAATGACCAAAATCCAGTGACACAGCAACACGATATTGAGCAAAAGAGGCCACGCTCCAAAGAGTAGGCCCAGTAGGCTTCCATTTATAGAAAATTCAAAAGCAAGCAAAATGAACCTTTGGTGAAAGAAATCTGAACTGTGCTTATTTTGGTATGAGAGGGGGGCAAGAAAGGACTGAGAGGGGGCACAAAGGATTCTTCTGGGCTCATGGAAATGTTGTGTGTCTTGCGTGTGTAGGTGGGTTTCACCAGTACATACATTTGTCAAGCTTCGGTGAACTGTGAACGCCGCGGTGGCTCAGTTGGTAAAGTGTCTGACTTCGGCTCAATTCATGATCTCACGGTTCATGGGTTTGAGCCCCGTGTCAGGCTCTGTGCTGACAGCCAGCTCAGAGCCTGGAGCCTGCTTTGGATTCTGTGTCTCCCTCTTTCTCTGAGCCTCCTCTGTTCACGCTGTCTCTATTTCTCTCTCAGAAATAAATACAACATTAAAAAAATTCAAAAAATATTTCAGTGAACTGTACACTTAACAATGGGTGCATTTTTATTGTGTAATTTGCCCCCCAAAGAAAGTTGGCTTAAAAAAATCATGGGGTTTTCCTAAGCTCAGCTAGAGGAGCTTGCAGATCCTGTGAGTAAGGCTGTCTCCCCAGCCCCTCAGGGCTGTGTCTCTCGTCATGTGACTTGCCCTTCTCCACGGGTTTGACGTTAGGACTTGAGCCCTTTCAGATACTCGTTTGCCTCTGGCTGCAGGTTTGAAAGGGCTCATCACCTGGCTAATCCTAACCAAATTGCTTGCCCCTGGCTCCCCCTCCCCCTTTTCTTTCTTCTGACTCCAACCTTCTACGGCTTCTGAAGCTGAGACTGGCAGAGAGAAACTACCAGCCCTCTCCCCGGGTGGAGCCCTCCAAAGTCTCTTAGGACGTTCTGCAGGCGGAGCTCTTCCTTTGAAAGATGGGAATCTTTCTTCCAGGGTGCTGGTGTTTTAAATAAATAGAAGAGCAAGAGTGATTCACCAGTTGTTTTGTGCACTGAATGCCATTTTGGGGTTATTTTGGGGATACTCCTTGAGTTTGCACGACGAACGCTGTCTACAAGACTCATGGTCCAGCCAGGCTGCAGAATCCCGCCATTGGCCGTGTGGGGCTCCCGAGATACTACATCATAAACATCCACCTCAACCTTCCCGTACGGAACTGGGAATGTTTGCTGAGCCCTCTGCTCCCAGAAGTGTTTGCGAGCTGGCGTGCATGCAGGCCGTGCAGGTCCACTCTTCTGATTAGGAACACCACCCTCCTGTGTCAGCGGGCGGTACCCCCTGCAGTTCAACTCAGGTATCGGAAGGAATAAAGGCTGGAAGCTTAGGAGGGAGGGAGGAAGGAAACTATGGAATTCTTAGCAGCCAATAAAATGACGCCTTGGAAGAATACACAGTGATGTCAGGTGTCCAAGAGTCATTTGCAATCGAAAAATGCAAGTTCGAGCACAGTGACCTCATTATTTCATTAAACGTTGATGGTGGCAATCCATAATGGAAAAATGAGATTTTTATCATCTTCCTTGCATTTTTTTTATGTTTTCAAAAGTGAATACGATAAGTGTATTGTGCGCTTCCATATTTTCGAAGGACACAGCCAAAGAGCTTTGAATGAAAAATAGAATGCTTCTCTCGTCAGGGGTGCCTGGGTGGTTTAGCAGGTTAAACGTCCAACTCTTGATTTAGGTTTGGATCATGATCCCAGGTTGTGGAATCAAGCCCCACACTGGGGTCAGTGCTGAGCATGGAGCCTGCTTGGGTTTCTCTCTCTCTCTCTACTACTCTCCCTCTCTTTCTGGGCTCTCTCTCTCTCTCTCTTTCAAAACAAAAAACCAACTCCTTTCCAATCCACCATTCTTATTTAACAGATCTAAATATACTTGACAATTTGTGTGTGTGTGTGTAATCTTCAAAAGTGAAAAAAAAAGCTTTGTTTTTATTTAAAAAATAAAATATTTTTATGTAAAAATATTCACATCATAAAATGTTTTTATTTACATAATATAAGTGAATACATTATATTTGTGGGTGTTTAACACAGTAGTATAGTGCTACGTGCACTCATGCGGAGCTCCTTGCTGCCTTATTCCTTGTAATGGCTACATTTTATTTTGTGGCATTCATGTGTCATAATTTATTTAAGTTTTCTTCTCTTAGTGGTTGTTTAGACCAATGATGGTATTTTTTCCTATCAACACGTATTATATTGTAATTTTATTTTATTTTTTTAATTATTATTTAAAAATATTTTTAAATCTTTATTTTTGAGAGAGAGAGAGAAAGAGAGTGAGTGGGGGAGGGGCAGAGAGACAGGGAGACACAGAATCCAAAGCAGGCTCCAGGCTCTGAGCTGTCAGTACAGAGCCAGACCCAGGGCTCAAACTCACGAGCTGTGAGATCCTGACCTGAGCTGAAGTCAGATGCTTAATCGCCTGAGCCACCCAGGTGCCCCATTCTACTATAATTTTAAAGATAAAGACAAAGAAGGAAAGTAGAGAAGCAGGATGGTGGGAGTCAGGGATATGATTGCCTAGGAGAGATACTGAGATACAGAACCAAGAATTACAAATGGCACAAACAGCCTCTGAGTGAGAAAAACAAAATCCAACAAATCAAAACCTCAAACGCTCTCTGGGGAGCTCCTTTCTGGCCCTGTGAGTGCCCATCCAGAAGGAAAGAGGATGTTTTTAACAACCTGATGACCCCATTAGCTCCTAGATTTCCTCTTTGAACTCAAGACCCCTACCTCTTTATCTATTGGCTTGTGGCTATACCACCTTCTAGTCAAGGTGTTGGATGCATGGGTTTGCTCTTTAGGAGAGAGATCAGTGATTCACCTGGATAGCAAGACATGCAAACCAAAAACCCGGTGTGGTGTCATCTCTTGAACGTAGGGTTACATATGAAGGGGGATGTGCCTGATTCTACCTGGAAGGCTCAGAACATGTTTCACAGAAGAGGGCACAGTGGTGTTGGGTTTTGCAGGATGAATAAGAGTTTTCTAGCCAGAGACAAGAGGAAGGGTGTTTTAAGTAGAGGGAACAGCCTGGGCAAAGACACAAACATCTTCACATGAGGTTTGCTTAATTGGCAGAGGGTGATTCAACTGGAAGGCTGAAATATGGGGAAGTGGCTGGAATAGGCTGGAAAGACGGGTTAGGCCAGGTTGTGAAAGTCCTCGAAGGCTGGCTTAAGGAGGTTCAATTTTTTATTCTGAGGGTAATAAGAGCCATGGATGGTTTCAAGCAGGGAGGGGACATAATGAGATTTGCACTACAGAGATGATCACAGGGACAGACAGGGTGGCTAGACACAGACTTTGAAAGCAGGAAGATAGGTCAGGCCAAGGCAGGAGGCCCTGGAGGTTTCGTTCTGTTTTCTCCTTCCTGATTCAAGTCCGAGGAGAGCTCGCCGTCAAAAAATGGTCAAATATTGATAATTTCAGACAGTTCACCTTACTGGTTGACGAAGGCTTGGCCACGACCTGGATGCTGGCCAACAGGAAAGTGGGCAGCTGTGGCCTCTGTGCGGCTGAGTTAGCCCTGTGAAAGTGCCAGAGCTCCAGCCTGATCTCCAAGCAAGTCCTGCGAAGGACTTACTGCTGTTTTTTAAGGTATGATAATAGTATTCTGTGTATCCTTGAAAGGAATCTTTATCTTGTAGATATACAACCCGGATTGTTTATCGTTAAAATTAGATGATGTTTGATATTTGCTTCAAAATAGTCTGGAGCAGGGTGGGGTGGGCAGAGGTATAGAATCAGCAAGAGGGGCAAAGCATTGGCGTGTGTGGAAGTGTGTGATGGACACACGGGAAGTCACATTACTATCTGTCTGCCTTTGCAGGGGCTTGGCAAATTTCCATAATAACATGTTTTTGAAAATGCACGGGGCAGAACGGTTTTTGAGGAATGCCACCACTCGTAGAAAGGGAGGGGCTCTATGTTTGCACACACGCGCAGGCCACGTGTTGGTCTGGGCACAGCATTTTGGAGGGAAGAAAGTTCCGGAGCGAGAGGGAGTTGTACTCTTTCCTACTTCAAAAGAAACTTATGCCTGTATGGTTTTTAAAGAGTAAAGCGAAGGCACTGTATAAAAACAAACCAGAAAGGATCTGCATCCTATCGCTCTCCGTGTAGTCACGACGCGTTTCCTCAGTTTCCTCATCCAGAGGCTGCAAGAAACCGTGCCTCCGTGCCCGGTGTGGTTGGTTTAAGATGGGAAATAACGCATGCAAATTGCCTGGCCCAAGGCCTGGACTGTGGCAGGTTCTCGGCGATAACGGTCATGATGTTGACGTTGCCAAGTGTACGCCGTGAAATCGTATATGGGAAAGAAAGTCCTACAGGGCTTTTGTAGGAACACAGAGTGCAGTGTCCAGGTGTGACGTCCATTCTGTACTCGCCGCGTCCTCGCTCCCCGTTAGGCACCGAGGCCTGGCTTCTGCCCCCAGCTGTCCGCATTAATCAGATTCACCAGATAATTGCTCCATTTCACCCGTCACTTCGTATGTGCGGACTACCCTCAAATCCCAGGCTCCTTCCTCTGGGGATGATCCCGAGAGCTGACTCGGTCATTTTTACTTGAGTTCATTTCTAGAGTGAGCTAGAGGCCACAGAGGACTTTGTGGGCTCACATTTCATAAACCTCTTCCGCGGTGACGTTTGGAACGGACACAGTCAATCCATGCGTGAATTCCGGTCGGGGGGAGTTAGATGACCCCTCAGCGTGCCGTCTGGGGTGGCTTAGGGGCCTCTGGGGTTGTTTATCTAGCGCCCTGGAGTCTGCAAAACCTGGACTTTGTCCGCTTTGCTCCCCCGTAAGCTCCATCCCCCACCAGGGTGCCCGTCTTCTCTCACTTATACCACGAGGTCCTCCCCGGGCCCAGAAGGTTAAGGAGACGCAAGCGAGGAACGCGGTTCTGAATAGGACGTGCAAAGTCAATGCCTCTGGGAGCCAGCAGTGAGGGTCAGATACCTCGAGCAACGACTCGTGGGAGATTATGTCTTCCGTTTAATTTCTTTTGTGTTAAGAAGGGCATTCTAAAATCATTTTCTTTCCTCCCATAAGTGACCACATGGATTTCAAATGGGGAGGTCATGGGTGCAGAGGGGAAGTCGAAGTGTCTGTCTGCAGAGAAGTATCGTGTGGAGAATGAAAGTGATCTCTGGGGCCCCGGATCTTTGGAGCAAAACTGTCAAAGGCAGCAATTGGAAATGGATACCCTGGTCACTCAGCAGGTGACGGCTACACCGAGAGGCTCCGTGGGAGCCTGTCAGTAGAACAGCCTGTCTGTTTTCAGGAACCCACAAAAAGCGGTAGATGGGTTCACTCAACCCGGATTGGCTCAACCTAAGCCATTGTGACGTGTTAAGAAGAAGCCCGTTTTTTCAGGGGAAGGGCTTGAGTTCTCCACCTCCCCCCGCCCCAGGTAACTATGCATATACATATTATATCACCTGCATTATATATTATAGATATTTGTAATTATATAATAAGTACCAACATACACTGAGTATTTACCACATGCAAGAAGCTGTGATAGATGCATTTTACATGCTCTGGGCCTTTAACCCTCATAATACTCTTTGGAGATGTTATTTTATTCCCATTATTCTGAAGAGGCAGTAGAGAGGTCCTAAGAGACTAAGTAAGTCACCCAAGGTTACGTAGCGGACACATAGGGGATCTGAAGAGCCGCAGAGAGGCTGAATCCTGAGCCTGTGTTTAATCTGCAAAAGGAACGGAAAAGAAACGAATCTTTTCCAAGGGATTCCCAGGGCCCTCTCATGATGTTATTCATACCTGACTAACAGCTTCACCACCTGTGGGGGCGGGAAGACCCACTTCTAGGGGTCTTTTGGTAGCAACCACAGAAGAAATAAGCTCTGGGGGGAAATAAGAGGAGAGATTATTGGTGCCTGTGACTAAAACTACAAACCAGTTAATGTCTTCAGGAAGGCATGGCTGTCCCCAGGATATGGTTCCCCTCAGCAGCCCCGGGACATCTGCGTGCATTCAGGAACCCATCTCCATCACCAGGGAAGGGGATGTTCGGGGCACTCTTTGGATCCAAACTGTGTGGGCAGTGGGAATAGAGTGTCCGAAAGGAAAACAATCGAAGCACCATTAACGGAAGAGAACACAAGGTTGGGTGGGCCCGACTGACTCCTGTCCACGATGGCTTATCCTTGGGGGAAGGGTGTGAAGAGTCACAGACAGGAAGTGATTAGTCCAGACACTCAACTCTACCCATCGGTGTCTATCTACATAATAGAAACAGTAATAGTAACAGTCATAGGAGGAGGGGTAGCAGTGGTAGTAGTAACATTGATATTCTTCTTGGGTTATGAGGAATGTGTCACAGTAGCTGACATATAGTAGATGGTCGTTAAAAACTGCTGCACTGAATGAGGAACAATTTTCATCAGCCAAGGCGTGCTAATGAAATACTCCCAAATTCTGCTCTAGCGAATCTAATATACTAGGATAGTCTCTTCCCTTTTGGAGAACCAACCTCGCTCTCAAGATCCAGAGCAACATAGGAGGCTGGCGGGGGGAGGCGATCCGCCTTCACGAGTTCTAGATATTTCCACACCCAAAGTCCTACCTCCCACGCGCTCTCCGCGGAAAGCTGCTGGCTCTTTCCTGGGTGGGAGCCGCCACACAAACACATTTCTTAAAAATGATTTCTTCACTGGCTCCCAGTTGAGCTCAAAAACTTTGCCCGGATTAAACTAATCTTTGATCCAGATTTAATGAAGGCACAAATACAGACATATGCCATTTGGATTTGAGACACACTCAGGAAAAGTGTCAGCAAAGCAATTTGCTAAGGCTAATGAATAGCTTTTGGCAAAGGGGTTCAAAGCCGATGTCAGAAAGAGCTTTGTTGGAGGCAGGGGAGAGGCTGAGCGTGGGAGGGCGGGCCCCCTTTCCCCCTGCATCACATATCAGCCTCGCTCCACAGCCTGGCCAGAGGGTGGGGTGGGAGGGGACAATGGAAGTGTGCACCAGGCACAGGGTGCAGTGAGGACACGCAGGGGTGGCTGAGAGAGTCCTCTGGCCAGTGAGGGGAACACACAGGGTCAGGACAAAGAGGGGGATCACAGGAGGCATAGGAATCCAGGCAAAAGAAAGTGACAAATAGATGGTCTCAGGGCAGCAGCTGCCTCAGGGACAGGGCTGAGGACACTTGCTCACCTCCCTACACGCTCTCTTGCATCTTAAATTGTGGATGAGATGAGTGCATTTGGGCCACCAGGGTGGCTCAGTCCGTTGAGCATCCGACTTCAGCCCAGGTTATGATCTCAGAGTTCATGGGTTCGAGCCCCGCGCCAGGCTCTGTGCTGACAGCTCAGAGCCTGGAGCCTGCTTCGGTGTCTGTGTTTCCCTCTCTCTCTACCCCTCCCCCGCTGGTGCTCTGTCTCTGTCTCCCTCTCAAAAATAAATAAACATTAAAAAAACTTAAAAAAAAGAGAGATACGTGCATTTTACCTCATAAACCCACATTGCAAATACATGAAATGTGTGATCTGTATACATGTGTATGCGACCATGACCATGGATTCCACTGTACACACATATATGTGGAAGTTTAGGACACGAACTGCCCGGCTGGGTTTTGCTTCACAGAAGGAAGAAAGAGATTGCAATGGTAGTAGATGGTTAAGGGGAATCTAGTTTTATCCGTATGATTCATTTCCTTTAAGAAAAAGACAGAAAGCAAGCACAAAATGTTATGGGGGGTATGAGATGTTTTCCTACTATTCTTTTTGGTTTGTTTGTTACCCGTTTTTATTTAAATTCCAGTTAGTTAACACAATACTCTTTACGTGTTTTTAAACACTTTCCAAAACAAAATAGGAACAGCTTGAGGACAGGCCTGGCCTGTCTGGGGAATGGAGGAGAGCCTTAGCGTGAAGGTCAGGTTCTGATGGGGAGACAAGTGTTGAAGAACTATGGCTTCTGGTGGGACATGGGGACGGGGGGTGCTCTGTGCAGCTTCAGTGTGCGAGGACTCCCAACCCCAGGCCTTACTCCTCTCATGGGCGTAAGTGGACAGAAGCACTGAGAAGGAGCTTGGCTGGGGCCCCTGGGTGGCTCAGTCGGTTGAGTGTCTGACTACTGCTCAGGTCCTGATCTCACGGTTCACGAGTCAGCCCCACGTCAGGCTCTGTGCTGACAGCTCAGTGCCCGGAGGCTGCTTCAGACTCTGTGTCTCCCTCTCTCTCTGCCCCTCCCCCACTCATGCTCATGCTCTGTCTCCTTCTCCTTCTCTCTCTCTCTCTCAAAAATAAATAAGTTAAAAAAGTTTTTTAAAAAGAAGGAGCTTGGCCTTCAGCAGGAAGAAGCTGCTCCCTCTGGGCAGGAGAGGGCTGGAAGAGTGAGGGAAGAGGCCGTGGTGTGAAAGGTATGGTGGTCTGGGTCCGAGATAGTCTGGGGGGGGGGTGGGGAATGTGGGGGGGAGGGGGGAACTGAGGTTGTGGCAGGTGCAGGAGGAGAGGAAAAGAGGGATCCCTTCTGAAACTTCCCAAGACCCCCATGCACCCAGGGACCTCGGAGGGAGGCAGAGAGGGAGGGACGGAGGCATGTTAACAGAGATCTGAGAGCTCAGTGGGGACGTGATCACCAGGAGCAAAAAAGCCAGAAAAAACCCTACTGAGTGGGAAGAACACGTGTTGGCCTCAAAGAGGCAGCTGTACTCGAAATCAGACCCGAGGCAGGTGAGGGGAGAGCTCCGGACAGGACAGGCGTTGTCACTCGTGCCCACAGGAATTTTCCATCGCAGTTCCTTCTCAGCAAGGAGACTTTGTCCCCAGCCCTGGGACGTCACTCCAGGCTCCAGTGAATGGAGCACTTCACACCCGCTCAGCCAAGTCCATTTAGTTGGAATACTCTCATACCCTTGTCAAAAGTGGTGCCAAGGTGTATAAACAGACCAATTTCTGGGATTGTTTCAATCTAATCATATTAAATTATTTGCTCTCTTGGCCTTGAGGGGGTTCCAAGGGAAAGTGATTGAAGTCAGGTCCAAAAATAGCTACCTTTGATTTCCAGCCCTGGTGCTAACGTGGGTGAACTTCTTAGAGCTTCTGGTGCTGACGTCAGTGATCCAGAGATGGTCTGAGTCAGGGACTGAGGGTGGAGTGTGGGGGGAGGGAGCAGGGAAGGGGGCGCCGCGTCTGCTTATTTTTCTCCCCAAGTCCCCAAGCCCCATGATGGGAAGAGACATTTTCAGGAAGGTTTTTTTAGCAGTGATAATGTCACATGCCAGCTGCCCCCAGAAAGGGAGCATACATCAATGTCAGGATCATGTGTTGATCAGGAAGCAAGAGATTGTGACCAAGTCTAATGGGGAGAAAGAGGCCAGAGAGGCGAAATAATGCCTAAAAACTGACATGCTCTGACCACAGACCCCAAAGGCAAATACATCGCCGTTGGAAGATGTTGGATGCAAAGAAGCAGAGTATAGAGAATGCCAGGGCTTTGGAGTAAAGCCGATGTGGCTTCGAATCCCGAGAGCTTCCTATCTGAGTGAATTGTAAGTTTCTGGATCTCCCTACAGCTCAGCGGTCTCCTCTGGAAACCATGAATCATAGGAATGATGCAGCTCTTTTGTCCTTTAAAGGCATCTGGAGAGTGCCTAGCTCTGGGTAGAATTTGCAGAAGGTAGCCATTTGAATGAATGTGTTCCCCTCTCCAGCCATTGCCACATGGCTGCCTTGTGCTATGTTGGGTCCCGGGGCCTTCCATAGTGTTTCGCACGTTGTAGATATTCACTAAGTGATTATAGATCGATAAGAAGGCAATTCCCAATTCATCCTACATTTATATAGTTCTGGTCTTTGGGAAATATCAAAGAAAACAGAAGACATAGTCCTTTGAAAACTGGCGCTAAGCAGGTGTTGTGAGAAATGATTTGAGGCAAACGCATTGGAGCAGAGAGTATATTAGCCAGTGGGGTCAACTGGGGAGGTCGCTGCTCTAGTGCCCTCGGCCTGGGAGCCCCATGCTAGCTAATGCTATCAACAGTGTCCAGTGCATTGCCCCTAGCTTTGGGAGAACAAGCATTAGTCGTATTCCTGCCTGGTAGCCTCCAAATTCCAGAGAGACTAGAGAGGAAGACAATGTCACCCACCACCATGGGGTTTAAAGGCAAATATCCAAGTGAGAACTGATCTCTTCTCTGATTTGTGCAGCTGCCTCCTGGGCATCTCCGGCTGGGGAACCCATCATCTTCTCTCCCAGCGATCCTCATCTCAATGACTGGCACCACCGTCCTTCTTGTCATCGGGAACAGAAGCATCTGTGAAATGGACAAGCACTTCTGATTGTATTGGGGTGCAGTAGAGAATGAGGCAGAATGAAAACTTACCCTCATGGGACTCACATTCTAGAAGGAGAAACATGACTTCTATTTATTCTGCCCTTACATATGCTTGTTTGCAATTCTCTTCTTTCCATTTAAAAAAAATTTGGGGGGGGCGCCTGGGTGGCTCAGTTAGTATGGCATCCTACTTCAGCTCAGGTCATGATCTCATGGCTTGTGAGTTCGAGCCCTGAGTCGGGCTCTGTGCTGACAGCTCAGAGCCTGGAGCCTGCTTTGGATTCTGAGTCTCCCTCTCTTGCTCTGCCCCTCCCTGGCTCATGCCCTCTCTCTCTCTCAAAAATAAATTTTAAAAGCATAAAAAAAAACCTCAAAAAAATTTTTTTAAGGTTTATTTACTTAGGCTCTAGGCTCCGAGCTGTCAGCACAGAGCCCGATGTGGGGCTCAAACCCACGGACCGTGAGATCATGACCTGAGCCGAACGCCCATCTGAATGAGCCACCCAGGTCCCCTGTTCTCTCCATTTTTAATGCTTTTGTCAGAGTTCTGCTTTCATTGTCTAGACGATTATAATACATCCTCGTTGGTCTCAGGGATCCTTTTCAACTCCCCCATCCAACCTGTCCTTGGAAGTCATCTTCCTAGTATTCAAGTCTGATCATGTCCTTGCCCAGTTTAAGATGGTCAACAGCTCCCTATTTACCAATGGAATCAAGCCTAAACGTTTAGCCCTCTACAATAAATGGAAAGGTTGCAAACAAGTGATGTAAGGCCTGTATCTTCCGACAGACAGATTTTGTTTGATGCATACAGTGTTGGACCACAAGGCATTTAAGATGTGAATCAGTTGCTGCTGCTGCTTACACAATGTGAGATGTCACCTACAGGTTCAGATTTCCAGGTTTTCTTGAGAAATTCTAAGATCTGGCACCACTGGGCCAGCCTTCCCGCAAATCTCTGGAGCCAACTGGTTTCATCCACGGACACTGAGCTAGATATAGATGCTATGAATCCCTTGACACCAGATAGCCTCTATTCAGTTTTGCTGCCCACCTGGATCCTTGTAAGTATTAGGGATTTTGCTCCTGACCTTACCTCATTGCGGCTCACCTTTTCAGCATTTCACTCGGTTGTTGCCTACATCCGGGTCTCACTCAATCACTTCCGTGGTCTTTCGTGCCTGTACGCCTTCCCTCTTGCTGTCCCCTCCGCCCCTTCTTCTTCAGCACTCATGGGTAGCTGTGCTCAAGGCTCACCTCTCTCCTGCAAGTCCGTCTCCCCCCTGCCCTGTACATCTAACCCCAGAGCACCGTGTTACTTCCTGCCACTATAGTTTATGGATTTGGTTGAGTTTTCACTTACACCTGAGCCCTGTGGGGGTACGGGAATTTCTTATTCATTCCACAAATCTGTGCCGAGTTTCTACAATGTGTAGGTCCCAGATGTCTGCACCGGTAGGGCACTGGTGGTGGGGTTGTGGAGCTTATATTTTGAGGGGAGGATGTCAATCAGTGAATGGATAGATTTCTTACAGGGGAGTTGAAGGTCTGCAACTTACATAGAGCAGGGAGGTACGATGAATGACAACACAGGATTGGGGGAGGGTACTAATCTGGCAGAGATCGTGAGGGAATACTGCTTGGAAGAAGGGACATATAACAAGAAGAAACTCTGGGAAGGTCTGGATTTTGTGGTCTTGGCACAGAGCAGGCATCAGGAAATATTTGAGGAATAAATAAATGAATGTATGAATCATCCCCCCCCCCCCCCCCACGGACAGATAATCATTATATCATGTAGTCACATAATAGGCTGGGCATTAAATAAAATTAGATTTTCCAACTTCATTAGCTGGGCTCATATGAGTCCCAGGTCCATGCCCAGAAAGCCAGAGGAAAGGTGTATAGTGACCTATGAGTCAGGAAACCTGTAGCCATGGATCACTTCGGATTGCCTTTGGCTGTATGTAACAGAAAAGTTGACTGTCAGTGGCTTAAACTGTAAATATATTTACTATACACTTAACACATTATTTTTTTATTAATTTTTTTAATGTTTTATTTATTTCTAGGAGAGAGAGAGAGAGACAGCGTGAGCAGGGGAGGGTCAGAGACAGAGGGAGTCACAGACTGAAACAGTCTGAGCCAGCAGCCAGCACAGAGCCCGACGCGGGGCTCGAACCCACGACCCGCGAGATCATGACCTAAGCGAAAGTCGGACGCTTAACCGACTAAGCCACCCAGGAGCCCCCTTTTTTTAAATTAATTTTTTTAATGTTTATTTATTTTTCACAGAGAGTGAGAGAGACAGAGACAGAGACAGAGAGAGTGGGGCAGGGGCAGAGAGAGAGAGAGGGAGACACAGAATCTGAAGGAGGCTCCAGTCTCTGAGCTGTCAGCATGGAGCCCACTGTCGGGTTTGAACTCACGAACTTCGAGATCACGACCTGAGCCGAAGTCAGACACTTAACCGACTGAGCCATCCAGGTGCCTCAACACTGGCATTCTTAATCCTTTTTATACCGTGACAGTCTGATGAAGCCCATGAACTTCTTCTTGGGAAAAAACTGCTAACGTAAAATGCACACAGGGGCTCCTGGGTGGCTCAGCTGGGTAAGCGTCTGACACTTGATTTCGGCTCAGGTCGTGGTCTCACAGTTTGTGAGTTAGAGCCCCGCGTCGGGCTCTGTGCTGACAGTGCAGGGCCTGCTTGGTGTTCTGTTTCCCTCTCTCTGCCTCTCCCCTGCTTGTTCTCTCTATGTCTCTCAAATAAATAAAAATAAACTTCAAATAAAATGCACACAGTTACAAAAGAAGCCAATCGTGTTAAAATAGATTCATCAGTAGGTTAAAACTCAATTAAAACATTGTAGATATGTGCTTCTCTGTTAGATAACAAAGTCTAGTGGCAGGTGTAATGGTTACTAAAACTTTGAAATAATGATGAATGTAAAGCCTGCTTTAAATTATCTGTCCCAACTGTAATATATGAAAATACACATGGCTTCTATTTGTAACTGTGGCAGGCAGAATAATGGCCCCTCAAAGATGTCCCCATCCTAATTCCCAAACCTGTGAATATGTTACCTTCAGTGGCAAAAGAGACTGTGCTGGTAGAATTAAATAACTCTTGAGATGTGGGGAGATAGTCCTGGGTTTTACGAATGGACTCGATGTCATCACGGGATCTTTTATTTTATTTTATTTTATTTATTTTATTTTATTTTGTTTTATTTTGTTTATTTCATTTCATTTTATTTTTTTCAAGTTTTTGTTTTTAATGTTTATTCCTGTTTTTGAGAGAGGGAGTGTGAGTGGGGGAGGGGCAGACAGAGGATCCGAAGCGGGCTCTGTGCTGATAGCAGCCAGCCCGACATGGGGCTCAAACTGACGAACCATGAGATCATGACCTGAGCCAAAGTCGGACACTCAACCGACTGAGCCGGCGCCCCTAGATCTTTCAAAGGACAGAGGGGGGCGGAAATGAGTGACAGAGTCAGAGTAAGAGAGATGACGGCAGAAGCCTGAGTGATCTGGAGGCTGAGGCGTGCAGGCAGCTGCTAGGAAGCCGGAAAAGCAGGGAGATAGATCTCCTCTAGATCTCTAGTAGTTGGGCCCTGTTGACCCACTTTGGATTTCTGACCTCAAGGCTGTAAGATTTGCGGCTTTTTTTTTTTTTAATGTTTATTTATTTTTGAGAGAAAGAGAGAAAGAGACAGAGCGTGAAGGGGGAGGGGCAGAGAGAGGGGGAGACACAGAATCCCAGGCAGGCTCCAGGCTCTGAGCTGTCAGCACCGAGCCCGACATGGGGCTTGAACCCACAAGCGGCGAGATCATGACCTGAGCTAAAGTCAGCCGCTTACCCATCTGAGCCCCCCAGGCGCCCCAAGATTTGTGTTGTTTTAAGCTGCTAAGTCTGTGATAATTTCTTTTTTGTAGCATCGGTAGAAAACTGATACCAATTTCAGGACAGGAAGTGGGTGCTGCTGTAATAAATACCTAAAATTGGAGAAGTGGTTTTGGGATTGGGCAGTGGTGGGGGGTGGATGGGGGAGTTTTTACAGCATGATAGAGAAAGCCTGAATTGGCTCGCCAAGACTGAGTAGAGATACAGGTATTAATAAGGACTCAGAAGAACGTGCAGGGCCGGGACAGAAAAGCTATATGGTTTAGAGACTGTTTAGATTACCGCAAACTGTTGGCAGGAACGTGGCTATGAAAGGCTCTCCAGGTGACAGTTTAGAAGAACAGAGAGCCATGTTATTGGAAACCGGAGAAAAGAGAGTCCTTATCATACAGCGGCGGGAGGCTTAGCTGAATTGCACCCTGTATTTCTGTGGGAAACCGAGCTTGTAAGTATTGACCTCGGGCATTACAAGCAGACCTCGCAAGTGATGAACTTGATAGAAATTTGGCTGAGATTTCCTAGCAAGACTTGAAGGAGTGTCTTAGTTTCTTCTCGCTGTTCCCAGTAAACTGTGAAAGGAAGCAGAGGGAAGGACTGTCACACAAAAAAGGACCCAGAACTCGATGACTTGAGGAGCTCTCAGCTTCTCCAGATGCTCCAGGATACTACGAAAGGATAGCAACGTTTGATTTGCTGCCGGGAACATGTGTTCTAAAGAGAAAGCCAGGGACGCATCCAACCTTTTGCTAGGGCCTCCGATGTACCCAGAGGTCAGAGGATGCGCTCACACAGAGGGTCCTCTGACTCCCGGACCCTCTCAGCCTCCCAGCAAAAGCCAGGAATGAGGATAGAATTTCCGAGAAAGACCTGTGGAGGGTCTGCTTGTCTAATGTCACAGATCCCCGTGACATACAGAGGAGACCCACGAGGTTACGGGGAATTCTAAATCAGCAGACATGCTGCGTGTGGACTGGAGGTCCAAGGATGAGATAAAAGGAGACGGTCAGACTCCCAAAAATGTTACCGGCAGAAAACAGGCTCAGTCGCCAATACTTGCTGCCCTTCGAGAAAAAGGGTGAGTGATTCTGAGGGCAGAACCACCGATTCAGAGGGGGAGCCTCGAACCAGTGAAACCTAATGTATTCCTAGCCCGATTTCAAAATTGCTTGGCACTGGCCACTCCCTTTTCTCTTCCATCATTTCCCTTCCGAACAGGAGGGCCTATAACTGGTATCCCTTCCCGGGCCCATCCTTGCATTTTGGGAGCAGGTGAGTTGTTTTCTAGTTTCGCGGGCCCAGAGATGGAGAGGAATTTTGCTCCAGGACAGATCATACCCACAACCTCACCCATACCTGGTTCGGATGATGAAATTTGGCTTTTAAGTTGATAAGATGTAGATGAGATTTTTGAACTTTGAGTTGATGCTGCAATGGGTTGAACCACACGGGGATGTTGGGATGAATGAACTCCTGGGGGATGGGGGTGAATCTTGAGGGGCGAGAGGATGGATAATACAGGGGCCAAGTTCCAGGGACCGCTCCTGCTACCTGTAGATTGCTCCATGTGTGCCTTATCGAAGCAAGTGCTAACTTCCAGTTGGTAGCTGGTGGAAATTGTGATGTAATTTTTTTCTCCAACCAACTTCACACTCCCTCATGTTAAGATTCTCTGACTGGGAACAGGTGGTCCTTTGGGGGCACAGATTTTTTTAAAAAAATGTTTTAATGTTTATTAATTTTTGAAGGAGAGAGAGAGTATGAGCGGGGGAGGGGCAGAGAGAGAGAGGGAGGCCCAGAATCCCAAGCAGGCTTCAGGTTCTGAGCTGTCAGCACAGAGCCCAATGCGGGGCTTGAACTCACGAACTTTGAAATCGTGACCTGAGCGGAAGTTGGAAGCTCAACCGACTGAGCCACCCAGGTGCCCCGTCATTGGTGAGGAGACTGCGTGTTCCCTCATGCCATGAGATGGCCTCTACCACTCCGACCATCGCAGTTTTAGATGGTAGCCTCCTAAGCTGGAAGGAGAGAAATCAGGGGCAAAATCTTTCCTGGAAGCACCCAGTGGACCTGCTCTTTTGCCTCATGGGTCACACGGTCAGCCTGGTATGTGACTACTGGCAAAAGGGAATTAAGTTCCTGTGATTGGCTTAGACCAGGGATCAGCAGACCTTTTTTGTAAAGGGCCAGATAGCAAATATTTCAGGCTTTATGCGTCGTATCCTCTGTGTTGCAACGGCTCATTCTGCTGCGGTGGCAGGAAAGCAACCTTGGACAATCTGTAAACAAATAAGTGTGGCCAGGGCTGTCAGATTTACCGCACAAAAGTACAGGATGCTCAGTAAATTTAAGCTTCTTATAAACAACTACTGCTTTTTTTAGTATGATCGTGCGCCACACCGTACCTACGACATACTCACCCCAACAATAATAAACACGAAAGTAGTCATTGTTTGTCTGCAATTCAGACTCGACAGAGGCGGCTCTGTCACATTGATTGGCTTATGCTGGTTTGCTAGAAGCACTCCTGTTCTGAGTACCAAAATTCCAGAGTTTGGGGACCTCTCTCATTCCCTGGCAAACTGGGACAGTTGCTCAACTGACCAATATGCCTTTGTAGGCATTGCAATTTGAATGTAATATAATATCATTTAATTTGATACAAAATTCCCTCTGGTTTTCAAGATAAGTTCCAAGTTCATTTCATAGTTCTTCTTCTTTTGTTTTTTTTTCAACCCTTTCAAAGTATTGCAAACCTTTTTAGCTCACAGACTATATAGAAAAAGGCAGTGGGAAGAGTTTGGACTGTGGTCAGTAGTTTGCTGATCCTTGGCTTAGACCATCCGTGATTCATCCCCTAGGGACGGACGGATTGCTACTCAAACAAAATTAGGGTTCTGTTAACAAGGAAGACAGGGAATGGCTGTTGGGAGGTAACGAAGGGTGCCTGCCAATGACCAGACGTCTCTTTTTCTGAAGAAAGACCTGTATATTTAGTTCTCGGAGACCGCCGCTGGCTTTGGATTACTCAACCTTCACTTCTGAGGCATCCCTGTTGCTTCTCAAGCTTGTGTGTTTCCCTTAGAGGCTTTTTAAACAAACTAGGGGAGTTCTACACCTGGAGAAAAAATCTGCACCTTTTCTTCTAATGTGCAAACTGTGTTCTCGAGCAAGTCTGTTCCCTTCTCTGGGCTGTAAGTTCTGAGAGCCCCCTTCTGTCACCATCTCGACCTGACTGAGTGACAGAAGAAGACCTCTCTGGTCCATGAGTGTGGAGCGTTCATAATTTAAATGGTACATATTAATGCAGATGATTTCATCAAATGACAGGAAGACCGTGTGGCGTGGTATTAGGGCTCATTTTCTAGAGAAGGACTTTGGAACTCAAGCACCCCCCCCCCCCCCCCCCCCCCCCCGCCGCTCCTTTCCTCTTGCATCCTGTCTGCCCCACTTTGTTTCTGGTCTCCACCCTGAAGGACCTAGAGGGAAGAAAGTTACACATTCCAAAATCATGTAGATCCTACTGTCCCTGCTCGTAAACTCCCACACGACCAGAACTCCAGATGGCGCCTGTTTATCTGTGGTTCTGACCCAATTAGGACAAATTATCATTTCTTTGGTTTGGTGTGTCTCCTGGGCATCCTTAAGCAGTCAACAAAAGCCGCACGATGTTTGCATTGTTTCAGCTTTTCCATCAGCAACTTTTATGATCAGATTTAGAAATTGGTTGTAAAAAACCGGCTTCAGACCCCCACTTGGCAGTATCAGCCAATTCAGTTCGTTCCTGTCCAAAATGTAGAAGAATTTCCCCTGAGGCAGTCTGAAGAGACAAAGCGAGTGAGTGAGATGCTCAGTTTCTCGGCCTTTACAAGGCCTTTCTTTTCAAAGTGAGCATGCGGTCATTCCCTTGGTACCGAGAGGGGGCAAATGAATGACACCATGGGAAAAATAAAGCAGTCCTCACCAGTTTCTCCTTCTGGCTTTTTGAGTTTTAAGGTGAAGGGGGGCACCTGGGTGGCTCAGGCGGTTAAGCGCCTGACTCCTGATCTCAGCGCGGGTCTTGATCTCGAGGTTGTGAGTTCAAGCCCCATATTGGGCTCCGTGCTGGGCAGGAAGCCTGCTTTAAAAAAGCAATTACTAAATAATAATAATAATAATAATAATAAAAAGATGGATGATCCCACGCATGTGGAATCGAGATCCTGAGAAGAAAGGTGTCATGCATCTAGTGAAGAAGGACCATGGGTTAATAAGATAAAAGGTCAAGGTAGGCAGAGCTGAGGATTTATTACGCTTCCTGGAGCAGCTGATTCCTAACAATTGCAGACGGGTCTTGAGGAAATCCCATTGCATTGAGACACTGTGGCATGTCCCTCGCCTGTCCACAGATGGCTGCCCAGATCGCCCCTTCTCAGTTCTTTCCAAAGATATCGTTGGCTCTTTTTTTTTTTTTTTCTTCTCTCTCTCTCTTCTCTCACTGGGTCCTGGTGGAGGGAGTAGTGCGGGTGACCCCGAGGGACATGTCAGCATCCTTGCTTCCTACAGCTTCTGAGCACTCAGGGGTTGCCAGGTTCATTCCTGCTGACCCATCATGCCTTCCCAGGACGCCCTTCAAGAGAAACAAAAGAAGGGTCCCGTGAGGTGTCAAGTTGTGACTTGTTCTTTGCCCAAAGAGAACCTTCTTCATCAACAATTACCACATCATCA
Organism: Hyaena hyaena; assembly: GCF_003009895.1. Classification (NCBI taxonomy): domain Eukaryota; kingdom Metazoa; phylum Chordata; class Mammalia; order Carnivora; family Hyaenidae; genus Hyaena; species Hyaena hyaena. The sequence goes on along the minus strand of NW_024081716.1, from coordinate 576,392 downwards.
TAAACACCCGGGAGAGACATGATGTAAAAATGAAATTACCGAAAACAGTTTTGGACTAACACTTGGCTTTATGTAAACTCACAGACAATCCTATAAGGCACTCAAGCAGATTATGGGTTTGAGCAAAACTGGAAAATTGCTGCCATTATATTGTTATTATTAACACCTTGTAATTAGCCCTAAGGAATCCCAAAGTTCTCTTTCTTGATTTGGCTTTAATGAAGGAAAATTGCTACCTTTGCAAGTTGGATGGCGCCCGTTCTGATTAACCTTAAGTATATAGGACTATTATTTTGAAAATGTTTGCTGTCATGCGAATATTAGCATGACATACAACTGGGAAGGGGCTGGGGGCGGGGAAGGAGGAGGTCTTCGCTTCTCTTTGCCTATACCTCCCCCCCTCCCCGAAGGAAGATGAATCATGGGCTTGCTTCAGCTGTGGTCCTTGCCTGGAAGATCAAGAATGAAAGCCCTGTGAAGGCCATGACCGCAATTCCTCGGCCTTTGCCAAGCTCCCCTGGCAAGACTGTTGGCTGTCAGCTCCTCAACCTGTTGACTGCACAGGCTGGTGGGGTAATTGTACAGGGTGGTTTTACCATTACCTTGTGAGTGACCCTTTGGGGATGAGATCATACAGGAGTTAGCACCTAGTGCAATAAAGTAAGTTTTATTTGCATGTCCCAGAGCTCTCCAGAGGCCCCTTCTGCAGCCTTCACAGGCACCGTGTCTCCAATGAAATGCCGCCAACATTAATAAAAGATCCCTCTATATACCCCTCCGGTCCCCTCCCACAGGCGGTGCACTATTTTCATTACCTTCTCTGGGAAAACCATACATTAAAGAGAACTCGTTTGATCTTATCTGTAATTAATTTGTATTTTGATAATATAGAGGAGGAATTTTTACATGTGATGACTTACCCGTTCATTATTTTTCTCTTTTGAACTCCTGTGACCGCTTAATAATTCAAGCCGAAGCACGGTGGATTATGACATTCTCCCCGCCCACCTTTCAGGAAGGAGAAGGTGTTGCCTCTCACAGGGAGACAAATTGCTTTAAATAATGACTTTGTGCAAAATTAGTCATACATAATTGAAAAATTCAATAGATGAATACCAAAGTTAACTTGAGATGATCAGTTTACATAGGTGCTTGAAGCATGGCTTTCTGCTGGGAGCTACTCTAACCCAAGAGCTCGGCCATTGGTTTCTTCTTCTCCTTCTCCTCCTCCCCTCCCTTCTCCTCTTCCTCCTCCTCCTCCTCCTTCTTCTTCTCCTCCTCCTGCTCCCCCCCTTCTTTTCCTCCTTCTCCTCCTCCTCCTTCTTCTCCTCCTCCTCTTCCTCCTCCTCCCCCTCCTCCCTCTCATTTCCCCGTAAGAAGGTGAAAAGGCTCCTTTCCAGAGAGGAGTGATGCAACAGTATTGATGTAGAAGCACAACAATAGCAACAGCACTGGTAATAGTAACTGGTAGGAATGGTAAGCTCACTAAAGGGGCTGACGGCCCCGGGTGTGAGAGGAAGGGAGGGTGTCTTGGAGTAGAGATTTCAGTGTGCTGATGCTCCTCGATGCTCACTGAGAAGAGGTGACACGCGTTCCATGGATTCCTAGGAGCCGACGCCTAGCAGCCCCCTGCCAATCTGACATCTTGTATACCTCCCCCAGCAGGTACTCTTGTTGTGAAACCCATTGTGGTAAATGTCCCCTCTTTTCGTGAAACGGGAGAACAGCCTCTGTGTCGCCAGCTGGAGGCTGAGCCATGTGGCTGCATGTGGCCACACCCGGCGTTGAATCCCACTTCTCTCTCTGCCCGGGTCGGCCCCTCAACGGGGGCCTATCAACGTCACTGCCCAGCTGGCGGGGTTCTAGCGAACCTTAAACGGGATGTGAAAAAGATACAGCGTTGACTGACGCAAGCCAACGCCTGGCACATAGTAGGTGCCTCCTGCATTTCGTTTCTTTCTTCTCCCCTGGCAGGTCCAGTGAACTGGGCAAAGTCAGGGTGAGGCCTTTGTTCTCGCCACTCCCTCCTGCAGGCCTGTTGGGAAGCGTTTAATCTCCCAGCCTCAGTTTCTCTCATGGATAATGGGATAATAAGACGTGACAGAGGGCCATCTGTCAGGGTAAGAGGAGAATTAATGAGTTAATGTTTATAAAGTGCTTTGAGATCTCCTCTCTGAAAGTCTCTTCAGATGTATTTTATTGGCATATTAAGACTTCTATCATCTGTGGGAAAAAAAATCCAAATAGAAAAACATGACCATCTCTCAAGGGAGCTGATGAGGATATGATGGGTGTAAATTCGCCACCTCAATTGCTTGTTTATGGAATGGTTTCGGATGGGAAGGAGTAGGCCCGACCTGGTCTGAAGTGTGTCAGCCCCGCTTCGAGCGCCAGGATGCTCTCTGGGAGATGGCTGTGTCTGCAGCAGGGGAGGGTCACAAAACAGAGGCGGCCGTCAAGGTGTGAATTTCTTGAGGGAAAAGATTACACATTTTCTGTATTTTTTTTTTAATGTTTTATTTATTTCTAAGAGAGAAAGAGGCAGCGTGAGCAGGGGAGGGTCAGAGAGAGAGGGAGATACAGAATCTGAAACAGGCTCCAGGCTCTGAGCTGGCTGTTAGCACAGAGCCCAACGCAGGGCTCGAACCCACGAACCATGAGATCATGACCTGAGCTGAAGTCCGACGCTTAACTGACTGAGCCACCCAGGCGCCCCTCACATTTTCTGTCTTCTGAGTGCTGTGTCACATAGACTTACCTCATCTTTCATCATCCTTAAATGGTGAGAAGAGTTCCACACTGCTTACCTTAGTCAAGAATTGGTCTCTTCTGGCCTGGCATCCGGAAGCTAGAAATCATTGGTCAGGAGAAATCATACAGCTCCTTGGGAGTAGAATATACTTGGGCGGAGTGAGCTTCAACATCTCTATAACACGGCGTTTCTCTACCTTGTTTTCATCACCGGCTCCCTGATGAGACTTATGGAGACTTCTACCCCCTAATCTCTAATCCCCACATCCCCAGGGGATGTTAGTATTTTATATACACTGTATATCTGTTTTAGGTACTGGATGTATATTTGTGCTTTAGACAACAAATGTTTCATTTGTTAACAAGACCCGAAGTCTTTTTAAATTTTTATATTTTTCAAGTTTGTTTATTTTGTTTGAGGGAGTGGGGGAGGGGCAGAGAGAGGGAGAGACAGAATCCCAAGCAGGCTCCGCACTGCCAGCGTAGAGCCTGACGCGGGGCTCGAACTCACGAACCATGAGATGGTGACCTGAGCAGAGATGAAGAGTCAGATACTTAATCAACCGAACTACCCAGGAGGCCCCCGGAGACCCAAAGTCTTTTTTTTTTTTTTTTAATAAACATGACTTTTATTTATTTATTTTTTTAATATAATGTATTGTCAAATTGGTTTCCATACTACAACACCCAGTGCTCATCCCAACAAGTGCCCTCCTCAATGCCCATCCCCCATTTTCCCCTCTCCCCCGCCCCCCATCCACCCTCAGTTTGTCCAAGACCCAAAGTCTTGACTTGGCCTTAGCGTTGTTCTCATGTCCACCTCCCCAAATAGGCATTATTTATTTTAGGGAAAACTTGGAAAGAATCTTAACAATTCAAAGTCAAGAATTGGCTAAAGAAGCTAATGGTGTACTTATCACATGGAGCACTCTATGACGTTTACAATGTTTTGAATTAAAAAGAACGATTTTTGAGGGCAACAGTAGGCTACCCAGTGGCCCATCATGTAGAGACATCTAGAAAAGGCCTTGTTGGCATCATTGTTGGGTTTCAGAATTTGAAGGGTTTCTCTTTCTCCCTCTTATAATTTGACTTGTACTTTTTGGGTTTTCTCTAAAACATATATAATTATGTATTTAACACAGGGAAGGTAAAAAATTTAGCAAGAACCCATGGTGAATTTCCAGACACAATCATTTTTATGGTGGTAGAAGGGTTCCACATGGTGGTCCAGGTCCTCCATCTGGTGAGGCCAACATGGCCTCCTGGGTCCTCACTGAACATGACACCCCTTTGCCCATTCTCCTGGTTGGTAAATCATTTGGGTCCCCCTTGAAGCAGCAGCTCATGATCCTCCAACTCCAGCTCTTAGTCTAAGAAGACAATCTCAAACCACCTGCTGTTCCCGTTGTATGAAATGTCACACATCGAAAACCAAGAGGGAGGCAAATGTTCGCCAGAGAGTTGCGTCCTCCCTCTGGACTTTCTGGAGACTCTGCTTGAGCCCAGTGAGGCCATGGGAAGGTTAAGAACTAGGCAGAGCTCGGCTTAGCCCCCTGAAGAAGTATATCTTCTGGTGCATTCTTTATCATTTCTCCTACATGTTGGGTCAGACGTCACACCACTCGATGTCAAATTTTTGTTGACTGTCTGGTTCCTCATCCTATCTGTTTAGTACTCAGGGCCATGCCAGGCACGTAAGAAACATAGGTGTTCTCTAAATGAATAAATGAAGGCATTGGGCCTTGGGTTAATCAATATCTTTGTAAATATCCAATCTACAATCTTTGTAGAAGATTCAATAGGGCCGAGCCCCAGGGCTGGCCACAGAATGAGCTCTGAATATAAATACATTTCTTGGGGCGCCTGGGTGGCTCAGTCAGTTAAGCATCCGACTCTTGGTTTTGGTTCAGGTCACAATCTCGTGAGTTCAAGCCCCGCATCAGGCTGTCTGCTGTTAGTGAGGACCCTGTTTAGGATTCTCTCTTTCCCTCCCCTTCTCTCTCTGTCCCTCTCCTGTTCGTGCCCTCTCTCTCTAAAAAATAAATAAACATTACAAATGAAATATATGGTTAAAAATTTTAAAAATTAATAAAAACATTTCTTGAAGAATTCAACAAGCAGAGAAAGCAGAGACTGAGAGTTATGAAAGCCATTCTGTTTCCCTCTCAGATTTTACTTATTTTCTACTTTAGAGCTTTTGTGCTGGCTGCAGATCCTACCTGGAACTTGTGTGCCCCAGACTATTTGCTACTCTAACCTGTCCTCACTTCCATGTGCCTTTTCTAGACCATATCCTCCTGACCCCCTCCATGGGGCGGGCCTCCTGTTAGCTCTTCTCAGCCCTCCCTGTGTTCTCTCCTCCTCCCTCACACTTATCACAGGTGTAATTATATAGTTATAGGTGCAATTATCTAATGGTACTAACCACTAGCATTTAACGAGTACTTACTAGGCACCCAGTGCTGTGCAAAATGCTTTAATCCTGAGTTCATCATTATTTAGTCCTCATGACAATATGAGGAAGACTAAGGTCATTGCCATTTTACAGAAGAGGAAACTGAGGCTCAGAGTGGCAACCCTGAGGTTGTGCAATCGGTTAGGAGCAGAGTCAGGACTAGTATGCAAACTGCCTACGCCCCAGAGCCTATGCCAGGAGCTTCCACAACAGAGTCCTTCAACATGTGTTTCATGGGGGCACATCCAGATCAGAAGAAATCAGGAGTTTCTACGTGAAACTGCAGATGTCCAATCTCCCCCGTAAAGTGAAAAGATGCATCAACATCAGTCCCCCCCCCTCCCCTTTGAGACAACAAGCAGCTGAAACCGAGTGGCTGCTTTCCCCCTTTGGACGGGACACATACTCTGCAGTTTGCTGATTCCCATCAGCCCTCTTTCTGCTTTGGACGCTGGGCTGCCGCCATCATTTATTTAATATTTATTCTCTTTGGGCTAGGTTCTAGGCTGTGCTCAAGGATTCCACAGTGTAACTGGGGAGACAGACCTATAAAGTCCCTTATGGGACCAGGAGACCAATTCAACAATCCGAATGGTATGGCTGGTGGTACGGAAGTCCATAACTTGGCCCCGCTGCATGGAGGGTTTGGGGAGTGGTGTCAGACCCCAAGACAAGGATGCCTTTGAGCGGAGCCTTGAGGGATGTAATGAGCTTTCCTGGAGAATCGAGGGATAACCCTGTGAGCAGATAGAGTAGCACGTGCAAAAGGTCATGGAAATAACATGCATAGGAAGTTCTTAGAACTTTACGTAGTCCAGGGCAGCCGAGGCCAGGATAAGAAGGAGATGGGCACTGTGGCTGGAGAAAAGGCAGCATCACTGATGAAGGACCTTGTGCGCTAGAGCTGTCGTGAGGGGGGCTCACAAATCTTTGGGCTTTCTTCTTTCTTCCAGGTGTGTGGTAGGATTGCTCTTCTCTGCCTCCTTTGACATAGGAGGGTCATGAGACTCTCCTTGACTGATGAAATGTGGGTAGAAGTCGCACACGCTTCTCCCGAGTCCAAGTTTTGAGTCTGTGCCCAATTCAGTGCATTTGCTTCTCCTGGCCTTGGTGTCACACGGGCACAGGCAGAAGTGGAGTTTTGTCAGCCTGGGTCCCTGGATGACTCTGATGAGAAGAGCCCCCGGTAAACCTAGAGGGAGCCAGTGGCATGCGTAAGAATGAGCTTGCTGTGTTCACGGACACGTTGGAATTGTTTGTTATCACAGCATAACAGGGCCCATTCTGCCCGATACACCTGCCAATCTCAGAAATGCAGAGCTGACAGTATAGTTCAAAAAATCAAAACTTCAAATTCCTTAAAGGGACAGCGCAGATAACACAAATGACTAAAGAGGCTGAGTGGGGTATCTTGAGCAAAAGAGTAAGGTCCCATCTATCCAATGGTACCTCACCACTCCAGGTAAGCGGGGCTGGTAGCTTCTCTCTATTCCTGAGAAATGTCCATGTCCCTTACATTTCCACATCTTTACTCATGTCATAGCCTCTCTCTCGGCTCCGCCTGTAGAATTCCATGCCTCCTTCAGGTGCAATTTAAATGTCATCCTTGAATGTAACTGTTCCCCATACTGGTACCCACTGGCACCCAGATATTCTGCTGTCAGGATCGTCACGAGTGCCAGGAGAGGTGGCACACCAAAATGCCTCCTGAGGCTTAGCCTGTAACAAATACCAGTGGGGTGAGTGGGTGAAGCCCTCTGCAGTAGAGGAACTCGGGCCCCAACTTCGCCAGCAGACACGTGGCTCAGCTCCAGCTAATTCATCCCATCTTCTGATTTCTTTAAGAGAATCGTGAACTTTGCAATCATATGAAAGCACAAGTTTTCTTTTTGCCAACCTGAGCCCTGAGGCAGTTGGTGTGTCTGCTGGGCTGTGGGAGCCAGGGATTTGAGTGGATCTGTAAAAAGAAGAGGGGCTGGTGGGGACCCGAGAGTTGATGAGATTCTTGGGTATCTCTCTAAAGAGAAATGGAGGCAAGGGGTGAGGGATGAAAGGAGAGGGACTTCAGGGATATTTGAAGGACAGAATCACCAGGACTTGGTACCTCGATGACGGTGGGGAAGCCACTTACCAAGTCAGGGTCCGCAGAGTGGACAGCATGTTCTAGGGAGGAGAGGACCAGGTCAGGTTCAGGCAGTGGAGAGAAGATTGTCCTGTGCTTCCCTGGGCTGCTTCCAACTCTGCATTTCTACCACTGATCCTGGATAGCAGGACAGGCACTGGGTTGGAATCTGGGGGGTACAAGGTGCTAGATACCAGGACCCTGCCCTCCAGGAGCCCTGGACATAAGAGTGTTTATCAGATTATTGTCCAACAGTGACACATTGCAGGAAACTCAATGTCATAGAATCTCAATGTCAAGATAGAGGTTTATTCTCCTGTATCAGACATACAATCCAGGATGGTTGGACAATTCTGTGATCATTGGGGACCCAGGCTTCCGTGTTCTTGCTTCTTGGTCAGCTTCCTCACGTGATTGCCATCTCATGGTACAAGATGGCTGCTAGAGCTACTGCTATCACATCTGCCTTCCAGCCAGTAGGAAAGAAAAAAAAAAAAACAACAAAGAGAGAGAGAGAGAGAAAGGGAAGAGCACTTCTCTCTTTGGGCCATAATCCATGACCTAGTTATATAGTCATGCTGAGCGGCCAGGGAAACTGAGGACTATCTTCATTTCATGTGCCCGGCTATATTCAGAGGCACAAAGAAGAAGAGAAGAACAAATGCTTTGGGGCAAGTAGCAGTGTTGGCTACATATGGGGCAGACTGTAGTCTTGCTGACAGAGGGTATTTGGGGGCGGGGGGCACTGAGTATCCTTTGTAGCCCAAGGCCCCTTAGTCTGAATCACAGAGCAAGAGGACCAAGGACATGTGTGTATCCCAGCAGACGTAGCAAACAAAACCTTCATCACAATGAACCCACGGGGTAGTAGAGGGGGGTGCATGATGTGCAGGCAGCTCTGGCTCCAGAAGCCAGTCTCAGAAGAGCGCCAGTGGGAAACAACGTGTTCAAGAAGCCCGGATAATACACACACGCATGCGCACATACTCACGCCCATTCTCCTTCCCATCCTGACAAGCCAGGGAGTGCGAGTAGGGAGTCAGATGGCCTGGTTTGCACCTTTAACGCCACCGACTCGCCAGGGGGCTGAGTCAGGTCACTTCACCATTGCAGAGGCTCTGTTTCCCTCCATAAAACGAGGCCCGGTTGTGTTCCATTAAAGCAGAAAGACGTAGAAAAAGCAGCTCGCACAACTCACTGGGGTTGCTTGGTGCAGAATTACTACTTTCCTTCCTTCTTTCACGTCTGCTTAACCAACACATAATGATCTGGGAGTTTCTCAGGGAAGGTGAAGTCCTGACGGCAGCCTTGGTATTGGGATTGATCAGTGATGTGGCCGGGAATGCCAGAGACACAGGGCCGGTTAGTTTCATAACATCAACACACACTTGACAACTTTGGTAATAAGGGTTATTCACTTCAACAACGGATATTTATTGTCCTGGGCTGGGCTGTGTCTGAGAAACGCCAAGCAGAGGCACCAATAAGTGGCTGGCTGCATCTGGAATTTGAAACCTGATCACAAAGCTATCATTATTTCTGCAGGGAAGGACACGTATGTCACCTGTTACTCAAGGGGGACACTCTGTAAATGTTCTTCGGTAAAGCAAACCCATTGGCCACCTTCTGTTCTTCACTGTCCCTTCCATCCAGGTTCTAGAGCAGCCTCTTGTGGGAGGGTACAGCTGAAGAGCTGGGAGGTGCCCTGTCACTACTAGGTCAGTTGGTCCATAAAGTCAAAGTTCTACGTGGCCCAGGCAGAGAGCTTTGAAGTTGATTTGGAGCTAAGTTGTCGATAAGCTGACAGCTGGGAGGGGTGGCCTCTGGGTGGAGGCACAGCATTGCATTGGCCATCGTGGAGCTGGGGAGTCGATTACAGGGAGGCAGGCTGGGTGTTTCCCAGGGGAGGGGCCGGGTGACTGTCACATGTTGGCAGCTTGTAGAACTACTCAAGAGGGGTTGGCTCTTCCGTAAGAGACACTGTTGAGATGCCTTGGTCCTAAGCCCTGGCACCCCAGGTCTTCGGGACCCTGTTCCCTTGGATTATGAGGAGCAGCTCTCCCCCTAATGCTCTTCCTTCCTTCCGTGGAAGGAAGACCATTGTGTCAGGAAGATGGCCAACTCAGGAAGAGGGCAACGCTTTCTAAGATCTCCAGAAAGAAGAGCCCGTGAGCTCTTCTCGCTCAGGACATGGCTCATTTTCTCTCTGACCCGGTCTCTCAGTGAATGTCCCCCATTCACTCCACTGCACAAGATTTATAGACCCTGGAGTCAGCCTCCACAGGTTAGCCTGCTGTTCTCCATCTTCCACTTATCATGGGCCATGAGTTGATTTACTTCTGTCTGGAGACTTCTTGTCTTCTGTTTTCCTCTCGAGTTCCTAGGGCTCAAATCTGTGCCTTCCTTTCCCCTGGGCTGTTCGGGGACCCCCACTGGCTTCCCTGCCTCCTGTGTAACCCCGTCCGACGGCCTACCTTCCACACATGCCGTGTGGGCATGTCTTTAAAAAGGCTTCTGAAAACTGCTCCCTCATTGCCCTTTTTAAAATTCAGTTTATTTTCAAGCCATCCACTTTTCTCTTTTGGCTTCCGTAAATCTATGCACGTAAGATATGGGAGACAGATGTTTATAGGGACATGTCAAAAAATACATCTGAAAATAGAGTGAGAAGTTATCATTTCTCTCCATTCCTTCGTCTGAATCCTTTTTTCTAGATTGACCCTCATTCATCGTTGTGTGTTTTTACCGAGTTTTCCTCTCTGCCTGTATTTTTAGAAAGCTAAGTGGGACCACCCCATGCATTCTGTTCCACGGTGTGCGGTTTCCCCTGGACGACACCGTCCTCTGGGCACCTCTTCATGTCAGCGCACAGGGTCTTCTTCGTGCCTTTCGCGAGCTGCCTACTCTCCCTGTATTCAGCCAGCACGGCTGAGGGCGTTCAGATTGTTTATAAACTCTCGCTGTTGGAACAATCCTCCTGAGCACATCCCTCCCACATATCCTTAAACACACATCCCTGTGTGTGTGTCTATTTTGGTTGGGGCGATTTCCGTGAGCTCCATGGCTGGGCCAGAGGGTGAACTGTCTGTGTAAGGTGCACCAGCGGGGCCACTGTTTGCTTGGAGCCCATCGCTCTGCCTGAGCTCCTTCTCCAGGCCCGATCTGGCCCCGTTCTCCTCATGCCTTGACCCAACCAGACTCACCTCCATTATCTCAATTCTTTGAGCTCTTCCAGGCCACGCTGAAAACGCCCTGCTGCTCCTCCCCTGCCTGTCTGGCCCCCACTTATAAATTAAGAGCAGAGTTACATTTCACTGAATTGTCTTACACACACACACACACACACACACACACACACAATCCCACTCTAAATGCTCCGAGGGTCTGGGTCTTATTTATGTCTACATCCCTGGTGCCCAACACGGAGCCTAAAGTGAACGCCAAGCAGACGATTGCTGAGTAAAGGGATGGGTGAGCATCCCTAGTCAGTTCCTGGGTACCAGAGAGGTGCTCGTCTTGACCTCATTTCTTGGGTAGAAGTGGTCAGTTTTGTCGTCTATTCTCACAGTATGTAGGGTGGTAGACTGACCCATACTCCCCACCCCAAAGGGCATCCATATCGGAACCCTGCAGCCCATGAGTAGTACAGGTTCGGGTGTTGTTTTTCACTTCTTATTTTAACAAAACCAGAATATGCACGGCACATGCAGCGCTAACATCTAACACAATAAGCAATTACTAAAGACTACTGTGGCTTGAGGGTCAGTCTTTTTCACTCAGCAAGGCTAACTCCATTCTTACATGATTTTTGAGACCTTGTTTACTGACGCAAAAATGTTGCTGGCTGATAAAAGTTGCTCAAATGCTATCGTGTAACATATAAGTCACCTATGATGCCAGTGAAACAAGGGGAACTACGTGTGTAAGGATTGCCGTGTGGCACACGCTCTCTGAACAAAGAACACGTACAACCAAACAAAACTCACGCAACAAACATCTGAGACCCGGCATCCCTCTGGACACTTCACATCACTGTTTTGAAATGGCTTATTTCTGTCTGAAGACAAGTGTATCAAACCTGGGCATGATTTCAACTCATATGGAATCTAAAAAACAAAACAAAACAAACAAACAAAAAAACACTGAATAAACAAACAAACTGAAAGCAGAATCAGGCCATAAATACAGAGAACTAACTGGTGGTTGCCAGAGGGAAGGGAGGAGAGGGGATGGGTGAAATGGGTGAAGGGGAGAGAGAGATACAGCCGTGATCACGTCACGGGCATAAGAGGCACAGTGCAGGGAATACAGTCAATGTCACTGTGACAGCCTGTGTGGCGGCAGGTGGCAGCTCCACGGGTGGTGAGCAGAGCATCACAATAGAGAAGTGGACCCACCATGTTGTGCACCTGAAACTCTCACATAACACGGTGTCAACTACATTCAAAAGAAATTAAAACCAAACCCAAAACAACCCTTGGCACGATTCCATCGCAAGTCGCTGATTTTGTGTTTTTTCCGAACATCAGAAATGGTGTTCATACTTCCAGCATCGGACCCGCTTGCTCTGGTAAAGGGGACTTCGTGGATGTGATTGTGTCTGGACCTTAAGATGAGGAGGTTCCCCCGGCTTACCTGGGTGGGCCCTCAGATGCCATCGCGGATGTCCTTGTAAGAGGGAGGGCGCGGGAGATTTGATCCGGAGGGGGAGAAGGTGCTGGGACCATGCAGGCGGAGAAGAGCCGTGGGGCCGTAAGGCCAGGTGTGGGCAGCCCCCAGAAGCTGGAAGGAGGACTCAGGAGGAAGGGTGACCTTGTTCCAGCCTCTGGAGGAACTGCCTTCAGACTCGTGGCCTCCACAACCATGAGAGAATAGATTTCTGTTTTAAGCCACCAATTTTGGAGTACTTTGTTACAGTGGTCACAGGATATTAACACACGTAAGGGTCAAAGGCTGAGATAGTGCCGGATGTGTGTTGGGACTCATCACAGACTAGGGACACAGCTCTTTCTTTGCACGTTTCTGCGTCCCACCAACGCAGACAAGTTCGATTAGGATAAGACCCCGCGAGAACTCTGTCGTGAGGGGCACCGACGCTGGCCTTCATCAGTAGCACGCAGTAGACGGGAGAAGGTGGGGGTGCCCTCCCGCAGAGGGCACGTCCAGCTGTGGGAACGATGGCGTGAACTGGGAGTGCATACAGGCCGACCTGTAAGTGGTGTTCTGTGGTTGTCCATACTCGGCTAGAGCCTCTGACTCTTCTATATTTGGGCTTGTTGGTCTAGATTGTCTTAATGCCTAAGTTATGTCTTGGCAGTTAACTTGGTAAATTTGGAAGGAGCACTGACTTCCCGGCCTCTTTTATACTACTATTATTATTATTTTAACATTCAATGGTCCCACAGTGGTGATTTAAAGAGTTAATGTAGCTTTCCAGAAGTTCTTAACATATTTTTAGCCCTGGAGGAATTTGGCCCAATACAATCACAGAGCTATTACTTTTACGAGCGTGATTTTTCTTTCTTACACAAATATTGCATCAACAGTAACATCAACAATTAGCCACAATCCCACCAAGCGACCAGTTTCTGTCCAGCCTCCTTTCCAGCCTCTGCCCATTTGCAGATACATTTTTATCAGCTCAATCATAGCTCGGATGCCATCTCGTAAACTTACTTTTTTCCTCTCGATATTCTAGCAAAAGCATTTTCCATGATGCCACGTTGTGTTCATTAAGTAGAAAATAAATAAAAGGCTGTGTCAAGGTCTTTTGAATACGTGCCTCAGAACGAACTCAGCAATTACTCTTCGTCGAGCACTTTAAAATGCTCCATTTAAAAACCATTAAAAAAAATGGTTTCTGATTTTTTCCCGCATTATTGTCAGTAAGGCTGCAGGATGCTCTGATCTCCATTTTGGATTCTGTACTTAGAGAAATTTGCAAGCCTGGCATAATCTGGTCAGATCCTGGGAAATTGCGTGTGAGGTTTGAAATGCATTGCCAAATTATTTGTCAACAAGGCCGAACCAATTAGACGTGCCCAACAGCCAGGCCGACATGTTACCATTTCTCCTCATGTTCAGCAGCATTACATGTTATAATGTAGCAGCGTATTTCTATGAGTTTATTTTCTATTCAATAAAAATTCTTGTTTTCTTGAACATGTCTTTGAGCGTTCTCTGAGGTGGAAGAGCTTTTCATGTTTGTCGCTCAGTTAACCACATGGTACTTTTCTTTGCTTATTAGAGTCTGTGTGTGTATGTGTGTGTGTGTGTGTGTGTGTGTGTATGTGTGTGTGTGTAATCAAGTTGAATGCATTTTTTACAAATATTTTTTTAGATCTATGTAGGTATTGCTTTTGTCTAACATATTTAGTACACTTTTAAAAACCTTTCAAGTCTCCTCTTTTCCTCGTTATTCTTTTTTTTTTTTTAAGGTTTTTATTTATTTCTAGGAGAGAAAGAGAGAGACAGCGTGAGCAGGGGAGGGTCAGAGAGAGAGGGAGTCACAGACTGAAACAGGCTCCAGGCTCTGAGCTGGCAGTCAGCACAGAGCCCGACGCGGGGCTCGAACCCGCAAACCGCGAGATCATGACCTAAGCGAAAGTCGGACGCTTAACCGACTAAGCCACCCAGGCGCCCCTTCCTCGTTATTCTAATTACACAATAGTTTAAGGCATAATACTCCTGCTCTGAAGTCAAAGAGATAGGGATTCAAATCCCAGCTCACTCATGCTTGATCTTGGGCAAGATACTTAACATTCCTGAGCCTCCGTTTTCTTATCTGTAGAATGGAGACAGCAGTGTCTCCTCTCCGTGTGGTTGGCTTTCTTTTCCAGTCTGCTCTTTTGATTTTTATATCAGTTACTTCTCCCCCAGCCCTCCCCTCACCCCTCGTATAGAGGTTTTACATGTTTACATAGTTGACTCTGCCTGTCTTTTTTGGTTTTTCTTTAAAGTTCCCAGTGAACTGTCTCTGCTGCATGTTCTCAGGATCACAAATGATTATGGCCCTTTGGTGCCCAAATGTGTTCCAGATGGGCAACACTCACACGGAACCATCGGCGCTGGGGCCAGCCTTTCAGCACGTAGGCTCCTACTGTAATCCAAGCGACGGGTGTCTGGACTCGGAAGGTGGAGATTTTCCAGCGCAAAAGGAGAAATGGAAGGGGGTTACTCAGACCCTGATGGAATTGCGTATCATTGCCCCCGAAAGAAAGTTAATATTGTTCCAGCCATGGGCAAGAATGCCAAGAATGCTTTGTAAAGCTTTATCTTCGCAACTCTCCAATTTAATTATTGTCAGGAGGTGACCTACATGCCCGCCAGGGAACTTTCGCCCCGGCCCGTGGGTGAGTACTATGACCCACTGGGGACGGGGCTCCTGCTCCCCACGTCTCTGCCACGTCCTCCCCTGTCTGCTGATGTGGGGAGCTGGCCTGTGGTGCCAGATGCATCCCTCCAGGGATGGCAAAGTCACTCTTGTGCTCAGAGCCTCAGTTTTCTCATCTGTAAGATAGGGATAGATGGTATCTGCCCCAGTGGTTTGGTTGTGGTGTTTAAATGAGATGATAGAGCTGGCTACAAGCTGAGATGAGGCTGAATATCATCTCTCAGCTCAGTTAATTATTTGACCACGACTCTTAACTCAAAACCCTTACATGACTCTCCACTTTTATAGCTTAAAGACCAAACTGTTTGGTTCTGGAGACTTTTCACCATCTGACTCATACTCCCCTTTCCAGTTGCCTTTTCAGCTCTGATGCTTATCAGCTGTGTGCTCAGGATCCAGTTACGTAATCTTACTGTGTCTCGCTTTCCTCCTCTGTAAAATGGAATAATAGCTCCTATTTCATAGGGCTGTCAGGAGAGTTAAGCCAGCCGCTACATGTAAAGAGCACAGGAGAGTACCTGGCATCTAATTACTACATGCTCAATAAAAGTGACCTGTTATGGGGTGCCAGCGGGACTCAGTTGGTCAAGTGTCTCACTTCACTACAGGTCATGATCTCGCAGTTTGTGAGTTGGAGCCTGCGTCGGGCTCTGTGCCGACAGCTCAGGGCTTGGAGCCTGCTTTGGATTCCGTGTCTCCCCCTCTCTCTACCCCTCCCCTGCTCGTGATCCCTCCCTCTCTCTCTCTGTCAAAAATAAATAATAAACGTAAAAAAATTTGTAAGTGAACTATTATGAGTATGATTAGTTTCATCTGCATTCTCCCCAGTGCATGCTGGTCCTTACGGCCTCATACCTTTGCAGATGCTGGTCTCGGTGCCTGGGAATCTGTTCTCTACCTCTGTGCTGTCTGCTTCATTCCTGGGGATCCTTCGAGGCTCAGGACATCTGTGCCTCCTCCTGGAAATGTGCCCAGGCCCTCCCTGAGGCCCACGCAGCAGGCCATAGGCCCAGCCCTGACGTCAGGTTTCCACGCTAGCTCTGCCTGTTTGCATCTTCACCACGTTGGGCAAGTCTCTTAACATCTCTGTGCCTTGATGTTCTCATACACAAAATGGATGCAACAGTGGCTCGATGTTTTGGAGATCAAATGAGAAGATATAATAAAGAGCTTAGGGTAGCACCTGACATGTGGTAGGCACACAATACAAGGACCTAGTATTTTTACATAACTTATGATACTGTACGAATATTATCTGTATACTTTTTTCCCTCTCCTCAAGGCTAGGAGTACCTTTGTAGAGCAGGGATTAGAGCTGATTCATCCTTATTCCCAAGATCTGGCGCATTGCAGGTGCATCATAAATGTAAGCAATTTGAAATGTAATTTGCTAGATGAAAATAATCTCAAAATGCATTTTAAAATATACTTGGCTTTTTGTCGAGGGAAACATTCGACCAAAAAAAAAGCAGTGGGCGTGCATCTCAGACGTATTTTATTTTACTTTAATTTTTTGTAAGGTTATTTATTTTGAGAGAAAGAGTGCTGTGTGCGTATGAGCGAGGGAAGGGCAGAGAGAGATGAAGAGTAAGAATCCCAATCACGCTCCATACTGTCAGTGCAGAGCCGGACGCAGCTCTCAAGAGTTGGACGCTTAACAGGCTGAGCCATCCAGGTGGCCCTCAGACACATTTTAGAGGTGATTTTAGAAAGGGTGGTGGCTTCCCCGAGCCTTCATTTCCTCGTTTGTAAAATGATGATAATTATTTTGATAATTATAATTAATTATAGCACAATATAATTATATCAACTCCATGGAGTTCTGGGATGATGTGAAAGATGTACCATGTTCCCGGGTGGGAAGGCTTAATTGTGCAATCATGGCGATAGTTTCAAATTGATTTAGTCAAAAATCTCAATGGGATTTTTCTGAAAGCTCCACAGAATGATCCTAAGTTTCCTTGGGGGAATAGCAAAAGAAGATTTTGCAAGAGGAGAAAAGTGGAGGGAGATTTTCATCAGATGTTACCATGCATTCGTAAGCTACGGTCACTAAGATGGTGTCACATTTGGACAGGGATGGCACAGAGGTTATTGGAATAGACTAGACCAGCTGAAACCAATTGCTGGACATATGGGACCACACAATGGCAGGTAACACTTGGGGTTAGCCAATAAGAGGCACTGGTGATACTGGGTATTTGAGAGATCGCTGAGTACTGAGAAATATCCAATGGTACTGAGAAAGATCATCACCTCAAACCAAGCTTCACTTTTTTTTTTTTTTTTTTTNTTTTTTTTTTTTTTTTTTTTTTTTTTTAGAGAGAGACAAAGTAAGGGCAGAGAGAGGGAGAGAGAGAGAATCCCAAGCAGGCTCCATACTTCCAGCACACGGGGCTCAAACTCACGAACCTTGAGGCCTGGACATGAGCGGAAACCAAGTCAGAGGCTTACCCAACTGAGCCACCCAGGCACCCCTCACACCATACTTCAGAATAAATTCCAGATGGATTATAGAGTTAAACGTAACAAAAAAACATACATACAAGTTTTAAAAAAAAGCTAGAAAGGAAACAGTATGTTTGTTTTTTATATTTAACTATAATCCATCTGGATTATTTTCTCCTCAGAACAGGAAATAATTTTCTTAAGACAATGACAGTTGAAGAATCAAGACATAAAAACGTGACCTAATGTGATTGTATAAAATTCAAAACTAGTTTTCACTTTAAAATTCATAAAATTTTTAAAAAGATAAAAGAGGAATATAAAAAAATAACAAAGGACTAAACCCCTTCCAAGTCTAAGGTTATTTCAAGTCAATAAGAAAAACAAAATATATATATTGTGTATATATATATACACAAATAGCAAATATGGGAAAACAGCCCTACCTCTCTGGTTATCAGATAAAAGCAAAATTCAGTCATTGTCAGTCAGGTCACTTTCCTGACAGGAATCAGAGCCAGGGAGGCGGGGGTGGGGGGGTTGGGGGGGGGAACCACAATGGCGGTAGCCATTTCCTCTGTGCAAATGACATCCAAAAGGGGGTGGGTTTTGTTTCCTGTTTTGAGCAGCAGGGAGCACACATACAACACCTGTGGGCTGTGGGGGACATACAGTGGCAAGGATGAGGTCTTTAAAAATTTTTTTTAATTTATTTTTGAGAAAGAGAGATAACGAGTGTGAGCAAGAGACAGAGAGAGAGGGAGAGAGAGAATCCAAGCAGGTTCCGCACTGTCAGACGTGGGGCTTGAATCCACGGACCATGAGACAATGACCTGAGCCGAAATCCAGAGTCAGATGCTTAACCGACTGAGCCAGCCAGGCGCTCAAGGGTGAGGTCTTTTGAACCTGTGGATTTGGGTGTAATCCCAGCTCATTAGCTGTGTAACCTTGGGTAAGCCCTGGGACCTCTTGGATTTGGTGTTTTGCCATTTGCAAACAGAGATCATAACCACCACTGCTCAGGGATGCTGTAAGAATTAAATAAGAGAACAGGGGAATGCACTGAGCATAGTGGTCATACAGTATCCACAGGTGCTTTCCTTGGAATATCCAGAGGAAAGAGAGAGTCACGAGAGTTCTACCCTGTTACAGTCAAAAGGAGTGTGGCCGCCAATCATTTTGTTTCCCTATAATGAGAGGTAATGGATTGGATTGTGCTGTGTGTTCATTGCTGATCTCTACGTCAAATATTATCATTGTTCAAAATCCCTCTTACAAATGTTATCTCTTTCATCCTTGTATTAAAGGTCGGTAGGTCTGTCTTATTGTCACCATTTTAGGGTTCAGGAAATGGAGGTGTGAACAGCTGGAGGTCAACGCAGCAGCAGCAGCAGCTGGGCCCTTTCTATGGGGCTCCCCTGCACTAACGTCTCTGCAAACCTTACCTCGAAGCACTTCACGACTAGCTTTGGGGGTCCGAGTGGAGTTTTTTTCCTTTAAGAGAAGGCTTCACACTCAGGGAGGGACCGTGGGTGTTTCCCAGGCTCACTGAGCAGGAGTTAGTGGAAGTTACACTTTCTCTGGGTGTAAAGCCCATCCAGCTGGGGTTGGAAGCAGGTCCTCAAATCCTGCCTTGTAGAGTGCCCACCAACCTCTGGAAGGTACGGGTGACAGGTTTTGGGAGGTGTCATTCCAGCACGGGTGACTTTCCTCTCTCTTGCCTGAGATTTTACCCCTAGAACCACATGGTTCAACCAACATGCACTGGCCGCATGAGTGAATGGAGCAATGGAGATGCAGGGAAATGCCTCCCACGGGCCAAGCAAAGATTTACAGAGGCTGTGGCCATTCAGAGAAGAAAACCAACGTGGGAGAGAAAAGCCTATTATACCAAAGGTATAGTTTTCAAAGTCTGACACTAAAACAGAACTCTCTGCGCACTAGGTCTTGGGGAGATGAGGCTGGGCACACGTGCAGCCCAAACCGGGCTTTCCTGGCGGGCAGATGTCAGGCTAGACACTCTGTTTGTGCCTTGGATCTGGCCCCTGCCTACAGGATGCTTGAGTTAATTCAGGATACCCTAACAGACATTCCCCAGGCAGCATTTGCGATTCTGGGCAGTGGCCCCATGGCCAGATGCCACTGCAAGGTGCAGGATTTAAGGCCAGAGCGGCTGGTGGAGATGATGGGTGTTATGAAATATCAGAAATGTCTGTTCCAGCAATTCATCGCCATTAGTCAGCTGGCCAGTGCTCCCTCGCTTCCTGCAGAGAACTAACACAACCAAGAAGGCCCCGTTGTGCAGACAGAAGGGGGAGCAGTCCTGCCACTTGGCTGTACCTCTTTTCCCTGGAGGAGACCGGGCCTGGCTTCTTGGCTTCTCCCACCTGTGCAGCCCTGAGGACAGCTCTGCCCACCGCCAGCCAAAGGCGGGCCATCTTGCGGAGAACCTTTCAGACCACTGATCTCTGATACGCTCAGACGTTGTAGACCAGATCCAAACCCCTGGCAAAGGAGGCAAAGGAGGAGGAGAGAGCAGGCATTTAATGAGCACCAACTGGGTGCCGGAACTTGCAGATTCTTTGGTTGTCCTCGCTATCCTTCAAGTACCTCTCGTCCCCAGCTTCAGGGGCTAGTCGCATGTGGGGAGGTCAGAGCTAGGAGCAGATCCTCCTCTCCAGAGGAAGCAATGCAAGAGTCAGATATCTGGGCCAGTTCCCTCCAGGCTAGAGTCAGCCCTCAGCCTGGTTCCCAGACCCCCAGGGACCCACCTTCTGGCCCCCACTCGTTCCCCTCACACCTGTTGTGCATGTCCACCTGTCACTGAAGGGACTCCTGAACTGTCCCCAGTCCCAGCTCAGAAGTGCCGCTCACCACCATGGGGGAAGTCTTCCTAAGCTCAGCTCCTCTACCCTCAACCTCGCTACGACGGTCATCCTGACATGGATGACCTCACAGTTTCCAAAA
The DNA here is from genome assembly GCF_003009895.1 of Hyaena hyaena. Lineage (NCBI taxonomy): Eukaryota > Metazoa > Chordata > Mammalia > Carnivora > Hyaenidae > Hyaena > Hyaena hyaena. The sequence goes on along the minus strand of NW_024081716.1, from coordinate 556,253 downwards.
AGGGAAGAATTTTTCCCCTTTATGATGATTAAAGTATCGCCTATCTTCTCATGGAAAGAAGAGATAGAATTGCGAAATTCTCATCAGACTCTTTTCTACCCAGGAGCAAGCCTCAGTCTCCAGCAAGGGTAGCCCAGTGTGGTCATGTTTGCAGATTGTCTTCTGTCCCTGACCCCCCTGCTCCTGGGGCCTGGGCCATGGGGGCGCACCTTGTGTCTCAAACTTCCCTCTGGCCTGCATAGGACCGAACCCCAGAGCTATGACTGATGCACACACCTGCAGTGAACCACGAAACGGAATGAGCGCATATAACCCCCATGAAATGACTTCCTTGAGGGCCCATGCCAGGACCCTGGCCCAGCACAAGTCACCCACTACAGCTCTGCCTGGCCTCTGAGCGATCTGCTCCTTTCTACACATCATTCAGTTAGATTGCTGATCTCCCCCAGTTCCCAATGTACCTCTGAACTGATTTTCTAGTAAGGTAATGGATGGCTCTGGTCCAATCAAACCAATCACCTCTGTCCCCCCACCCCCCAAGAGTTTGTTCTTTCTCTCTTCACCTTTGTATTTAATTTTATTATTTTTCATGACAGCTCACATTATAAACCAAGATTAAAAGCATATAAATGGAAACGTACTGTGCACAGCATCCTAATACTGCCCTAAAGACCTTTTAATACAAATTCGTTGTTAGGTTCAGTAACAGAAATTATACCTCTGGAAATTTCTGTTGTACCTGAAGAAGAGTTTTAGAGTCAGTAAAGAGTTTATTATAAGCCTAGTATCAGCTCTCCCTTACTAGAAGTTCATGTTCTAAAGGAGAGAGGGGCCAGGGACCCACCAGTGGTTTCTGAGTACCTACTGTGTCTCATTGTGTGGCAATGACAGAGGCCCAGGTGGGGGAAACCAGGATGGTCTGGGCTCAGATTTTGCCCCTGCAGCTTCCCAACCAGGTAACCTTGGGCTATGACCTTATCCCTTGAACCCCTGGGTCTGTTTCCATGAGCCAGGGAAGACCATTCTGACCTGGTTCAGCTGCCCGTGGGAGGACCTTGAAACAAGGTCAGCAACGGGCTAGGACACACATATTCCAAGTGAAATAAAGAGTAATCACTCATAATCTTGGTATGATTCATCCTTGTATGGTTCAACCAGAACAAACTATTTTGCCAAAGGGGATGGGAACAAATGAACGATTTGGTTGAAAAGATCTGGTAGGAGGCAGAGAGGCTAATGGAACAATACAGCCAAAACAAAAATGTGGTTGTAAATGAATATCTCCAATATTTATTTTTATTTATTTGTTTTTTTAAAAAGAAATTTAGACTATTTTTTTAAATGTTTATTTATTTTTGGGAGAGAGAGAGAGAGGGTGCATAGGAGGGGCAGAGAGAAGGACACAGAGGATTTGAAGTGGGCTATGCAATGATAGCAGTGAGCCTGGCGTGGGGCTTGAACTCACAGACTGCAAGATCATGACCTGAGCCAAAGTCGGACACTCAACCCACTGAGCCACCCAGGCCCCCCGCCAGTAGTTAGCATTTACAACATCGATTATGAATGTGTCTTCCTCTATGCGAAGCATTTCTGCATTTTTTTTTACCCATAAGATTTTCCATTTTATTTGTTTTGTTTCTACCTTATTTTCAGTAATTTATTCTTGCCCTTCATTGTAATAGGGAAAAGGTGGGGCAAAATGAACATTCACTAATAAGAGAACAAACTAAATGGTCAAAAAAAGAGGAAATCATTGAGATGAATTCTTCTACTAATTTTTAAGTGATTTAAGTGTACTATGGGATGTTACAATGTAGTACATCTGGCAGGAGCTAATTTTTGTAGAAAAATATCGTGTCTGCACCAAAGGCCATGGCCACATCTGCATCAAGGGCTGGGGAGTGGGTGGGGAAGGAAGGGAGACTATGGGGGCTCTTTATGCATTTATTTTGCTTCTTTCCCATGTTTTACTATTTCTGAGATGAGAATGCATTACATTTATACTAAGAGAGAAACTAAAAGGATAAGCTCAAACTTTTTTTAGTCTTTGATCAAATATGTATATGTACATATATGTATATATCTTTTTAACGTAAAGCAGTTTTATTTGCTTCAAGCCAATTCTGCCCTTTTTGGCTGTGATATATTTCAGTGCAGGTGCACACTGAGGTCAATGCTGTTTTTTCCATCTGTCAGCTGGGATAACGGTTTGACCTTAAGTGATGATTAGAAGGATTAACTTAGATGTTTTATGTAAGCGCATAGTAGGTACTCAATATGCAATAATCTATGGCATCTTTCTTGTGGACCTTTGATGCGTCCTAAGAGGTCTTTGTTCTTGCATTTAGTTGGTTTCTTTTGCCGTAGATCGGAGCGATGAATGCCTCTGGGTGGCTGTAGAGGGTGTTCCCCCACTACCCTTGCTTGCAGGGCTGTGACCCCCCTCCCCGCTGGGTATCACAGTCCTAATCCTCCACTCTTGGCTACTCCCCATTCCAGGCTATTTTGCACTCAGCAGCCAGAGCTGCGCCTTTAAAAATTTGAATGGATCACATTGGTTTTCAGACCTCAATGGCTTCCCATTATATTTAGATTGAAACTGAGGCCTGACTGGTCTGCAAATCCTTGCTGTTGTCAAGCACACCAAGGCTGTTCCACCCCAGGGCCTTTGAATGTCTCACCTCCTTTGCTGAATGCTCTTGCCTTGGATGTATGTGGCTCCTTCTCAGTGCATTGATGCCTCTGCTGATTATCCTCCTTTTAGCTAGGCCTGTCCTGAACTTTTTGCCTCTCTTCCTTCATAATATTTACACACAAAATTTAATATTTACATGTTTGTTTCTTTGACGCTTCCCTCTCCCACTGAGATGTGTGCCGCCTGATGGAATGGACTTTGCCAGCTTGGCTTACCCTTGAATGTCTGTCCAGACCTTAGAGGAACCCCCCTCATACTGGACTCCCACTAAGCACTTGTTGGATGGATGAGTCAAATAAATGAGCTAAGTATGACCTTGATATTCAGCCCAACTAGCAGAAGTGCCAATGATCTCCTGAGAATGCATTCGAAATAAACACACCTTCACCACCAAAAGAGAAAACAGACCCTCTGGCGTAGCTGAAATTCTCAAGAAATCACAACCAGTTGCCAAACTACCCAATTTTGTGCCAGAATTAACACTTGGCAAATGGCAAATGAGAATATTCATTTTTCATCCAGTCAACATTCTGCCCAGTTATCAGATTGAACCAAGCTGCTTGTGGCCAGTTTTTTTTTTTTTTTTTTCCAACCAAGTCTTCAGGGATCAGTGTGGATGGACATGGTGGAGAGATAGGACACATTTAGGGTCCTCGGGAAAGCCTAACTGTGCTCGCTCCCCACTAGAGGGTTCTATTCTTATTCCCCAGTTCTGAGCGCTTCAGGCTGTGTTTGTGTAGGAAAACCCCCCTTTCCTTCCCACCTCCACCCTACCTGGGGTATCCCAGCCCAGAACAGCCCCTCTCTTCCCCCAGAAGCCTGTAGCCGCCCACGTGGGAACATGTGCTTTCATCCACACGTCAGCTTTCAGAATGGCACGGAAAATGTTCTGTCGGAAGATGAAAGGAGAGGGTGGGTTGGATGAGTGAGAGGAAGGACTCGAGAGGGTCCTTGGAGCCAGTTTCCATTGTGGATTTTGAAAGTGTGTGTGTGTGTGTGTGTGCACGCATGCGCGTGCACACGCAAGAGACGGACACAGAAAACGAGACAGAGAGAGATTGAGAGAGAGGGCGGTCATCTGTGTGTTTATGCATAAGAGTCACGTGTATTTCTGTGGCTGGCTCTGTGCATCTAATGGCTGTTTATTATCTGAGCACCTCTGTGTGTGGCTGTGGCTGTGAGTTTGCATCTGTCTGTCTGCTTGCTTGTGCGTCCCTTGGTGTGGTTCTGCCTGTCTCATTCTGTGCACCGTGTATGACTCTCTACCTGCGTGCAAGACACACAGGTGTGAGTGCAGGCTTCTCCCCTGCACAGCGGGACCCTTTAGGGAGCTTCTGGTTTGAAAGGAAGCTGGGAGGAAGGACAAGACAACTCACAACATCAGCCTTGAGGAAGAGAGCTGGGGCCTGAATCACAGCCGCCAAAACCAAATGAAATGGAACATCTATACGCTAACGCTCAGATCCAACCGGAGCCCTACATGGAGGGATCTAGGCTTCTGAGCTCAGTTGGTCCCTGGAGATCTCTGACTGCCCTCCCAGTTCTTTCCATACTTCCCAGACCCCCCTTGCTCTTCCTGCCTCAGACCTTTGCTCTGGCCATTCTTTCTTCCTTCAGGACTTGGCTGGAATGTCTCCTCCGTGAAGCGTCCCTTGACCATCACCGAACAGCTAGCTTCCCTCTGTCCTCAGAGGGCCCCCCCCACGCCTCCACTGAGCACTCCCACCCTTGAATTGTATGTTTGTCTATGGCCTCGCCCTCATCTCTAACAGGCCTAGGAGCGCCCAGAGCACAGGGGACCTTGGCTTATCTGATTTTTTCCAACCAGTACCTAGCACAAGGGCTCATGTGTGCAGAATGAATGAGAGCCCCGGAATGGGGTTGAGCCCATCGGACCCGGGTTCCAGCCTCGTGCCATCAGGGACTGACTTGGCAAATCTTTTCTGCTTCTTGACAAATGTCATCCCTGTCATGTCATCCTCTGGACAAGGAGGTCGGAGCACACGGAAGCAACCCATGGCTCATACAGGACCTCGGTTCATGCTTTTCGTTATTGTACATGTAACTTAGATATAATACACCTCCCTCTCTCTCTCTCTCTCTCTCTCTCTCTTCCCTCTCTCAAAACTACTCCTCAGAAAAAAGGGAATTGTCTCTCATATTGAGCTCTTACAAAGTGCCTCATTCGATGGGAAACCCTCTCAATTGCTTTATTTTCAACAACAAAGAAATGTTTGGGGAACGTACATTAGCCTAAAACCACCTCAAACAAAATAGGTTTAGAATTCTTAAAGAGATAATCTGACAGAATCTGTAAGAAAAGAAGTCAGAGACATTTTACACAGATTTAGCAATTCTTCCTCGGGGTATGACCTCAAATTACAAGTGCTGGATGTCATGGCAAATAAGCCTTTTAAAGCTCGGCTTGAAAAAGCAATGCTGAGTGTTTCCTTTGTGCAGAGCATGAACTTACACACACCCGGAGAAAGAATAAAACTCCCGACCGCGCTCATGTCATACAGATTGGACGCAGACTCTTGTTCCCAGGGCCGCCCGGCCTCAGACACGGGACCAGACAGCGCTGATCTCGGGGCAGGCGGTGACACTGAAGTGAAGAGAAAGATCCAGAAAACCGGGCGGGATGACTGTGGGGCTCAGACACTGGTGAGAGAGAGCGGCAGGCGGCAGAGCCAGGCCCTTTCATGTCACGTGGATGTGGAGGAAGGGAGGTTTCTGCTCGGATACTTTTCGTCCCGAACCACAGTCACGACCCAGGCCGCTCTTGTTACCTCGAAACGTGAAAGGGATCATCGCGGCCGCCGTCTATTGGATCCTCCCCACGAGTGAGCAGGGTGCCAAGCACGTTGCCTCGGTGATTGTGTTCTCCCTCTCCTCATGCCTGGGAAGTGGGTAGTGTCGTTGTCTGTTTTTACTTTGAAGATGAGGAGGGAGAGGTTTGAGAACTTGCCCCAACTCCCACGATGCGGGTTCACAGCTGGGGTCAAACTCCAGGCCTGACCTCCTCGCCAGGGCCTTGTCCCGGCTCTTCGAAACATTTCCTACCGTTTGCACAAGGCGATCGTATCGGAACGGCAGGAGGGCATTCTAGCAAGGAGCTGTAACTTAATTCCTCCGGTCACTCCTGGCTGGCAGGACTCGTGAGTCCTCGGGCTTACTTGCCTAATGGAGAGATGAGATCTCAAGGCCAAATGCAATGAGAGGCCAAGAATATAAGGCAGAGGCATGAAGGGTCCTGGGGTAAGCACTAGGGACAGGTGGGGGCTGTGGAAAAACAGAGAGCACATGCTTCTCTGCAGGGGATGGAACTGCCACCCCAGCTCATTGTTGCCGTGAAACAAACAAACATATAGTCGTGCCGTCATCAGGTCTGCAAATATTTTCAGAAGCCAGAGAGTCAGATTTGGGGGAGAAGTCTTCTCTTCCTGAGTTGATCACTAGCTCAAATTCATTTTTCAAAACCTAGGTAGAGCGAAGAACACATATCCGGGCGCTAGAGTTTCAGCCTCTGTCCGCGAACAGCACGACAGCCTGGGGTGGCTGGGGTCGTGCTGTCCCTGGCCTCCTAAACTATGATTCACACCCCAGTTCTACCCCGTACTACCTGGGAGCCTCAGTTTTCCTGTCTGTAAGCGGGGACACACTAATAACGTTTACCTCGTGGGTTTGTTGAGAACCCGTGAAGATCACTTGAGTGTCTAAGTGACACTGCAAGTCTCACAGAGCCAACATGGAGCTCCTGTTTCCCAGCCCCTCCCACCTTTATTGTTCTCACTGTTCCTTGTATCAGGGCACCATTCCCTTCCTGCTGCCCCCACTGACAGAAATGTTCTTCTTCTAGTCCTGTTGTAGCAAGAAAGGCTCTGCTTCCAGAACTTTCCACTGGCTGCTTCCCTCTTGCCATTCAGGGCTTAGCTCCTGGGTCATCTCCTCAGGGATGCCCTTCCTGTCCACCCTACCTAGTGGTTGACACCTGCTTCCATACCAAGTCACCATGACACTGCCGCCATGTTGCTTTCTCATTAACCCCTCCTGGTCTCGTGGTTTTACTTCATTCAGGGTTTAGTGACCATCTTCCCGAGTAGAACGAGGGCCTCATGTGTCTTCGTTCACTGTTGTACTGTCAGTCCCTAGAGCAAGGGTTGGCACGCAGTGGGCTGAATGAATGAATCACTGAACGAATGATGCTGTGGGAGGCAATGAGATACAGTGTGATGCAATGGTTATTGGGAGCTGCTCTTTCAGAGAGCAGGACAGAGGGAGGCTGGTGTCTGCGCTACTCAGAGAGAAGCCGGGGTTTGTTTGGAATCTTGCTGTGAGTCAGCGCAGGGTCCCGCCTGTTCTTTGCTCTTTTCCCCAGTGAAATGTTATTGCTTGCGAAGCTATTAGGGAGGTAGAGATAATGCTTTCTGGAGCACAGATAGAATCGGAAATATAGAGCTTCTCTCTCAGCAAGCTGAATAGCTCACAGATGAGGCAGGGCCAGTTTGAGAAAGGTAGGGAGGCTAATCTAGCTTTTGACCCAATGAGCAGGGACACGGGGTCTGCTGCCTGGAGTGTTTGATGGGACTTAAGCATTGTTGATTTTAACAATTAGTCTCTCCCTATGGCAGGTAGATCTCCATCTCCGTCAGTGATTTAAAAAGTTTCCTTTCAGAATAGACGTCCTTTGGGGCGCCTGGGTGGCTCAGTCGGTTAAGAGTCCGACTTCGGCTCAGGTCATGATCTCACGGTTCGTGGGTTCGAGCCCCGCATTGGGCTCTGTGCTGACAGCTCAGAGCCTGGGCCCTGCTTCAGATTCTGTGTCTCACTCTCTTTCTCCACATTCCCTCTCACACTCTGTTTCTCTCTCCTTCTCAGAAAGTAAATAAACATCAAGAAAAATTTAGAAGAGATGTCCTTTATTTTTTTTTAAAGGAGAGATTTCTCTTAACATTAAGTAAATAATTTTGCAGGTGGGAGGTGGGTGTGGCAATCTGACATCAGCAGCGGAGCTGGCGTGACCAAAGTTCAACAGGTGCTGAACCAGGCAGAGAGGTGCCGTCCCCTTGGAACTGTCCTCGGAGATCACAAAGATGTGTCTTGGCCCAGCGTGCCGACTGTTCCCTTTGACCATGCTTTATTTGGAAACTTTGCCCCAAACTGAACTGCCCCCTGCCTTATCCATGCCCCCACCTCTGGGCACCGATCGCCCTCCCCACACCCCCAGCTGGTGAGCCCTGCTCCCACTCACCCGCATCGTCTAAGATGCCTCTTCCGGCATGAACCTCCTCTGTCATTGTTTGTGCATCTCTAACACTAACAACTACCATTAAAGCGCTTTCTGCGGGCCAGGAGCTACAGGTTGCCCCGAATCGAAGGCTCTAGCAATTCTGAGTAGTTTGTTCTCACGATCTCCATTTCACCGAGGGGTGAAGTGCTCTGGCCAAGATCCCTCAGCTGGAAGGGGCCGGGACGTATTCTTACTCAGAGCTCTGACTCCAGAACCCAGGCGCTTCCCCTCCTCCTTCCCCCCCCCCCCCCCCCCCCCCCCCCCCCCCCCCCCCCCCCCCCCCCCCCCCCCCCCCCCCGCCACTCTCTGACAACCTTGGCCCTTTCTACTTACTCATAGAGTTACCTGGCTCTGTTCTTCTGGTCTCAGGGCTCGTGAGCTCCCCGAGGCACATTCATGAGTCAGTCTTCAATTTGGTTGGGTTTGGTGCCTGTTGAGGATTCTGTAAACCTTGTGTGAACTTTGAGCCAGATTAAGCTGACATTCTCCTGATGGGGTTTCAGGCTGGGCAGGGCTTCGAAGCTTTACTGGGAATCTGGACAGAGAGGCAGGAGGAGAGAGGAGTATACTATTTCAGGGGCGAAGGCTCTATCTTTCAAATCCTTCTGAAAATGAGGGCCCCATTTGGAGCAGTGCCTTTGAGTCGTGGCGAGGACAGAGCGTGGGTTTGAGTCCACTCATTTCCTCACTGTATGTCCTTGGGCAAACCTCCCCATCTCCCCCAACTCCTGATTCCTTACCTGTAAAACGGGGCGGCTGGGAGACTTTGTATGAGGACCATACAATGTCTGACTCGGGCTGGCACAGAGGAGGCCCTTCCACATCACAGTTGGGTGTCTGCCCACCCACTCTCAGCCCCCTGCCTTCTGTTTGCATTAGACATGACTGCCTGAAAGGGCCATTTGCACTCAAAACTTTCTCGCTAGCAGGATATCCTTGGGCCATTGACTCTTGAAACCTCAATTTCCTCATCTGTGAAATGGGGATGATAATTGAGTTACTGCAGGCTGGTTAGGAGGGTTAGCGCGATAACGTGGCACTTTCAGAAACAGCACCTGACATGCAGAAAATGCAGATTTGTGAAAGGTGCCTGTATATGGCCTATTCCTCGGTCAGGTCTGAATCACCTCATCCCCTTATTGCGTGGCTTTCTTTCCCTTCTTGTTTGTAGCCACGCAGACATTCCAAATTCCACAGTAAGTACCAGGTAGGGGGATGCAGAGATAGAATAGGAAAGTACAGAGTACCGAGTACTATTTTTGTGCTTCTTATTACAAAGCTGAGTACTCCTGATGGTAATGCAGCCTGAAATACCAAACTTAGGACAAAGACCTGGAAAATATGAGTGAAATTTAGAATCCATATGAAGGTCTCTTCAAAGTCTTTTTTTTTTTTTTAACTTTCTCGAAATGTTATTGAGATGAATAATGAGCCTAATCTGGAGAAAATGCATGTTATAGTGAGGTCCACCTGTTCAGCAGCACGCACCGAGGGCCAGCAGATCAGCCTCGCTTCCCCAGTCTTCGTGTGAAGACAGGCAGGGGAGTAAAGACAAGACACGGAGGCTGTCTGGCGGTGAGACAGAGGTGGGAGACATTGCTACAGAAATAAAAAGGGGACTGTTCAGGAGAATTCCAGAAAAGGCAATTGAGGAGGTAGAGTAGGCATGTCTGGTCACACCCCCAATGCTGGCATTGGAAAGCATGCCCTGGGTCATCATTTAGGGTTCGTTCTTTGCAAGCAGAGAAACAGACACTCACTGATGGAGGCAGAGAAAGAATGTGTCGGAAGGATGCTGAGCAGTTCATAAAACGGGTAGGAAAGTGGACTTGGAACAGGACAGGGGAGCGTCATTGCTTTGGGGGCCCAAGAACCCATGCTAGTGGGCGGCCTCACCATCAGTGACCGGAAGGAATGTGCTTCAACTCTGTTTTTCCTCTTTCTGCATCACTTAGCTTAAGATGCCAAGTTAAGGAAGAGAGAACTTGATCATCACAGCCAAGGTCACTTGTTACCTGAGACTGTGAGGCAAGAGGCAAGCCCTCTGGGTGACAGCCACATCATGGCCACAGCTACAGGGAGAGCAGCGATTCCCCAAGTAGAAATGAAAGTGACCTGGGGACAAAGGACTATGATGTTCATGACACTGGTCACTACAGTGAGGGACAGAACAAGAGGAGAGACAAGACACTCTAGTCCCATTCAGGTGTGTATGTCTGAGTGTTTAGTCGGCCAAGCCCTGCATCAGGTGCTGGGGGACTGGTGAGTGAGACTGGTTTGGAAGGAACTGACCCCAGCTTGGGAGCCCAGATGCTCTGATGCCAAATCCCTGCCTCTAAGAGTAAATGGTCTTCAGGTGGGAGGCATGGAGAGCAGGGACAACTGGCGGAAAGGACAGAGCGTCGGGTGCCTTGGGGGGTGGGTCAATGGGGTAGAGCTTCGCTGATGCTCCCTGAAGGAATGGAGGTCAGAGATGCAACAACAAGGAGAGCCTCACACAGAGCCTGAAACGTCAGGAAGTCGTTTCCTCCTCCTGATGCCATTTTGACTCCCTCCCTCACTAAGCCAACCTCTAGATTTGCTTGGTCACGATGTCTTCGGAACCAGATTATCCAAGCATTGAATGCCAAGCCAACAGTGGGGTGAATCAGGCCTGGGAAGCTCAGTCCAACAATCCCATCTGAAGAGGGTTAACGTGGATGATGTGCGTTCTTCTTCTATCTTCTTCCCCAGAAGCCACCTTCCCCATGGCCTGCTGTCATGGTGGCCAGGCACATAGCAGGTGTTCAGGAAATGGTTATAGGAGAGGGGAAGAGACAAAGGGAAAGAAGGCAGGGGTGGGAAAAATACGTAACAAAGGGGAGGGGGAATTTTTAAATGAGCAAGGAATGGGAAAATGGACAATTGAATCAGTAAATGAATTCTATGAGGAGAAGGGAAACATGGGGGAATGGATGCATGAAGGTTTAAGAAAACCTTTTCTTACTCATTGAGGAATCCTGGGTCAATGACCTAATCTCTCGGGGCCCCAGTTTCCTCATCTGTAAAATGGGGCTCATTCTGGCACCTCTCCCACAGGGTCACTGTGAGGATCAAATGGGAAGATGAACGCAAAGCATTTAGCTCAGAGTGAGAGCTCATTGCCTGTCAGCGATGGTAACTCATGGGCTGAAGGTCCAAGTGAATGAATGGGTGCGTGGATAGACGAATAAAGAAAATGAAGGGAAGGCAGGAAAGAGCATGAGAAGACAGTGGAAGGTCTTCCTGGGGCCCCCTGTTCATCCTTTGGTGGCCAGCGAGGGCTGGGGACTGTCTGCCTCGCAGACAGGCCAACTTTCTCTCCCTCTCTCTCCCTGCGCAGGCTCAGCCTGTTTGATTTCAGGAGGAAGATAAGACGCCTGGGCTGCTTTTTCATCTTCTGTGTCTCCAGGCCCTCCCCCGGCTCCCCACCCCCTTGGCAATTGGGGCCTTCAAAGATCCTGCTGGCTCCAGATCTACAGATAATCGTTTACTGTAATCCTACCCAGGAAAGAAGCTGATAAAGTCCAGATGGAGTGTGAGGTCTTCAAACTCACTTTCTCTGCCCAGATAACACTGGGGCCTCTACAGGAGACCCCTTTCTCTTGGGGAGAGAGAGGCACAGTGGCTGGTGTTACATCGCTCCTGCCTTTGGGAATGGACTACCATTTATTGGGGGAGCTCTTTTCTTTCCTGGGAGAGTGGTGAAGGTGGAGAAGGAGCACTGGATTTGGAGCCACCTCAGCCTGAATCCCAATTCTAGCTCTATACTAATTAAGATACTAACATGGATCCCCATTTTCCAGGGTATTGTGAGTGCTCAGGCATGCATTTTGTGTGGAAAAATCTGAGTGTGGTGGGGGGTGGAAGCTCAGGTGCTATCTTGTTTCTAGGAGGGCATGGGTGGTTGGTCGGATTCCCCATATGGCCCAGGAAGTCTCCCCCAGCAGCTGAGCCCCAGGATGAAGGCTTCCTGAAGCCCCCAGGAAGTAGATGTGGAACCCTGCCTGGGAGTCAGACAGGCCTGGGTTTGAATTAAACCATCTCATTCACAGGCTGTGTGTCTTTTCACAGGTTGCCAAACCTCTCTGGGTTTCCGTGTCTTCATCTGTAAAGGGCATGCTAATAACCTCCCCATCATCGTCTGGCCACAAAGGGTCTAATGAAATAGCCGACGAGACAGTGTGTGATTAGAAAAATAAGCAGAAGTGAGGTGTCACTTCTCTTCTTGTCATACTTGGCCTGGGCTCCCCCAAAATGGAGAGGCCACACGGTAGACCTGGCCAAGGCATGCCGGGAAGGCCTACCCTAGTGCTGCCTTTAGGAAGGAGCGACTCATTGGTGACTGGTGACTCTCTGACCCATTTGCTCAAGATATGACGCTCGGGGCTGCACTCACCACCCATTTATGGATCTTGTCTCTGAGCTTCTGGGTCTGATGAGGTCCTGAGGTCCTGAGGCCTGACTGCCAGGCTGGGTGTAGCCCCAGGCAGTGGGGAGGCCTGGGGGGCGGGGAGCAGCAGCTCTGAACACACCCTACAAAGGGGCAGGGACAAAGGATGTGCTGGGGCCCGGAGGGGGACGCCCAATTTGGCGGTGATTCCCCACTCAGACTTACTTTCATATCCCTTTCAGAGACCCATTACGTAAATCCATCTCGATTTAAGATCTGACCCTACCTACTTCTAAGAGGATTTAGGGTATTTTAAGATTAAAACCCAGAGCAAAAGAAAGACCTTTAAAGAGATAGTCTGGTGCTCAATCTCATGAGGAGAAAGACACAATTGAAACTACCAGAGATGCCCTTTGCACCTATCAGATTGGCAGATTTGAGGCTCGATAATACCCGTGCAGCTAAGTTCGTAAGGACACAGGCATGCTCGCTGCTGTTGGAGGAAATAAAACGTGTATATCACCACTGAGGAAGGCCATTGGCTTCTAGCAGTTAACACTAAAATGTGCTGTCCTTCGACCCTGCGATTCTAGGGATTTCTCCCCACTTAACACTTACAAACACGAACAGAGGCATTAATCCAAGAATATTGATTACAGGATCATATGTTGAGAGAAAAAAGGAAACTGTCTAAATGCCCATTAACCGCGAACAGGTTAAGTAAATCATATTGCAGCTCTTCAAAGACAAGTAACCAAGCTAGGGCAGAGCCGTATTCCAGTATGTTCCTCAGGGCATGTGTGTGAAGGATAATACAGATTTGTATACGCACAAGTTGGCTTCGGGGTGATCGCAGAGGCTGCCTCTGGGGAGGGAACCTCCAGCCTGAGGTTCAGAGAAGAGAGGAAGATTTCCCCATCACGACACCCTAAAACTGTGTTTTTTTTTTTGTTTGTTTTTTTTTTACTAGAGGCACACATGAATTATGAAACCGAACAGAGATCGGAAGACACCGCAAATGAAAAGCAAGCAAGGCCATATGGACAGCCGCAAAAAAGTCCCCACAGAGAACCTGTCTGAAATTCACCATAGAGTGAGTGTGGCAATTTGCCTGGTCAGACCCTCAATAAACATTTAAAGAAATAAATTGGAATTCCCACAGGAAGCGAGCAGAGTGAATGCTTTCTGGTACTCGAGCCAAACAGTTTTACAACACTTGGGCAATAGATTTTGCTGTCAGCTTACTGATGCAAAGACAAAATGGCAAACAGGCTACACCACATAGTTTGCATTTTCTGACATCACAAAGGCCCTACATTGGTCTCCAGAGATAACATTTCTCCTGAACCAACAAACAATGAGCCGTTTCCCCCTTGTTCTCTGGGATCCTCCCTGAGAATCTGAAATGCCTTGAGGTCACACACCATGTTTACTTCGCTTCGGGTAGAAACACAGCCCTTGTGTGCACGTGCTTTCCTGCCACTTGTGGGTGACTTTGATGGAGGCGCTGTATTCCCACCTTTCAGAAGGGAGAAAGGGATTGCTTGGTGGCGGAATGGACGCTGGAAGAAGAGACCAGAGTTTGCATCCATTCTGGCTAAACCTGCCTCTAAAAGCCGAGTGGCTTTCAACAAGCGACATTACATTGCTGACCCTCACTTACCTGATTCGTGAAACGGAGCTAATGACAACAAATGGGATATGGCACCTGGATGTGATCTCTGAGCTTTAATGGTTTTTAAATACCCAGGAAGCCGATTCGAGATCTCTTTGCCATTGGTAGAATGGAATGCTCTTACTCCACCCAGGTCTTGGTAGTACCAACCAGAATAAACTATTCAGGGCTAATCGTGTCTAAAACAGCAGCAAATTCTAACAGGAACAAACAATGGATGCTGAAGGAAAGTACTCACTGATATGTGTGATGTCATCTCCGAGCCTCTGTTCCCTTATCAGCAAAATAGGCAGAATAACCTTTGTTCAGGGTTGTCAGGATTCACTGCAAGCCTATGGTCCCAGAACATAGTAGGTGCTTTGTCGGCATTCAATAAGCACTAGTTTCTCTCACTCGTTTTTTTTTTTTTTTTTAAAGAATGGAGAAGAGATAGTTTTTCTAGGCCAATGACTTTTACCTTCATGTCTTGCTCAATCTAGTAAATTTCCAGAGCAGTTACAATGATGATCCTGCCTCTGGACTAATGGTGAGTGTCCAGCTCCGTTCAGACACAGCAGTGCATTTTCCCTGGAAGCAGCTGGCCAAGCCTGATTACGTGCAGCAGCTAGGAATTATTCGCTGTAGCGTCCCGGCATTATTTCCCATTTTCTGCCCATAAAACATCCAGTGAAAACTCAGCTATGTTAACCGATAACTCTCTGATGGAATAGAGGATTTTCTGTGCAAATGGCACCCTGGGTCCCATGTTGTTTTGCCCTGGGAGAGTCATACTGTATCAAGATGTGCGTGGCTGCGAGTAACAGCAAACCTACTTGAGGTCTAACTGGCGCAGAACAAGCTTTAGAGATGGTTGATTCAACAGCCAGATGATGACATCAGAGATTCAGGTTCTTTTTATCTTTCCAGCCTCTGGTCTGTAGAGTTGGGGTCACCCCCAAACTGGTAGCAAGACTTTGCTGCAGATCCAAAGTTCTATCCAAACACTGAAACGTCCCGCAGGGGAAAAAGAGAGACCACCACTCTCTCTAGTTCTATTTTTGGAGCAAGAAGATCCTCCACAGAATTTGTAGACTTGGCACATCCTCGTAGCCAGAACTGGGTCAATGCTCTATCCCAAACAAATCGTGGCAAAGGGTTATCTTTGGACCAGTCAGGCTCACCCCCGGAGGTGAGAGCTGAGACGGATGGCTGGGAACAACCAATGGGGTCTCATACATTTCCGTGTGCAGACAGACCTTAAGGTGCCTTCCCATGATCCCTTTCTTCCTAATACCTTTGTGTACTTGCCTCTCTTTAAGTGTGGACAGGACCTGTGACTTAGCTTCAATCAGCAGGATATGATGAAGGCAATGAAAGTCACTCCTGTGAGGATGTCATAGCATGTAAGACTCCATCTTGCTAGCAGACTCGGTTCAGAGACTCTCCTTGCTGGCAGCCATGTTGGAAGCCTACGTGTCCAGGAACTGCAGACAGCCTCTAGAGCCGAAGACACTTCCCAACTGCCAGCCAACGGCCAGCAAGAAGCTGGCGCCCTCGGTCTTCTAATCACAAGGAAACAGTTCTGCCAAACCCGAGTTTGAAGCTGATTTTTCCCCAGTAAGCCTGCAGGGGAAATCACAGCATGGCTGCAACATCAACTGTAGGCTTGTGAGGCCCGAAGTAGGAGACCAAGCTCAAGTACACATCTGTGCGGTTTTAAGCTGGTAAGTTTGGGACAATTTGCTCTGCAGCAGTGGAAGACTCATATGGTCGGGGTCCTTCTTGTTTTAATGAGATTGAAAAAAACTTATATTCTTTTCTTTTAAAGTTTATTTATTTTGAGAGAGAAAGACAGAGAGAGAGAGAAAGAGAAAGAGGAACAGAAAGAAAGGAGAGACCGAGTCCCAAGCAGGCTCTGCACAGATAGTGCGGACCCTGATGTGGGGCTTGAACTCATGAACCATGAGATCATGACCTGAGCCAAAGTTGGATGCTTAAAGACTGAGCCACCCAGGTGTTCCCCCCTAAATTAATTTTCTTCTTCTTTTTTTTATTTAAAAAAAATTTTTTTTAATGTTTTATTTATTTCTAGGAGAGAGAGAGAGAGAGACAGCATGAGCAGGGGAGGGTCAGAGAGAGAGGGAGTCACAGACTGAAACAGGCTCCAGGCTCTGAGCTGNGTCACAGACTGAAACAGGCTCCAGGCTCTGAGCTGGCAGTCAGCACAGAGCCCGACGCGGGGCTTGAACCCACGAACCGCGAGATCATGACCTAAACGAAAGTCGGACGCTTAACCGACTAAGCCACCCAGGCGCCCCCCCTAAATTAATTTTCTTAATGGTTTGTGCCAATTAGGGAGAAGCTAGCCTTGCCTGGAGAAGTGTGTTTAAATTAAGAACTTGGGAAGTAGCTTTTTTTTTTTCTTGAGGATCTGGCTGGCATTGGGTGCCCAGTCCTCAGGGGAGATGGGGAGCATCTCAATGTAGCGACAAATGTAGAAAAGAATCTGAGCTTCCAGGACACTTCAGGGGCTGAGAGGGTGATGGAAGAGAGTATCCGGGTGGGGGTTCCTGGGGGCAAAACTCCCTGAACCCCAAATCCTCTGTCGGGATGGAGCGGGGTGAAGTAGTTTGCTAGACTGACGTAACAAAGTACCATAAACTGTGTGGTCTAGACAACAAAACGTAATGTCTCACAGCTCTGGAGGCTGAAAGTCTGGGATCAAGGTGTCAGAAGGGTGGGCTGCATATGAGGTCATGAGGGACAATCTATTCCATGCCTTTGTCCTGGCTCCCCATGAAGCATCACCCCGATCTCTGCCTTCATCATCACATGGCATCCTCTGTAGGTATGTGCGTCTATCTCCAAAGTTCCCCTTTTAATCAGAACACCAGTCACATTGAATTATCATATTGGATTAGGAGTCCACTCTGCCTCAGTATGGCCTGATTTTTTTGCATTATGCCTGTACCCAAATAAGGTCACATTCTGAGACACTGAGGATTAGGATTTCAACATGAATTTTGCAGAGGACTCAATTCATGGTGGTTAGGAGAGATCTGGGGTAGAACTAGATTTTCATCAACTGTGGGACTGAGGTACACAAAGGTAATTTTAACTTTGTTTGATGAGGTTGGTAGGGTCCCCACTGACTTCCATGTGAAGAACTCCCCAGGGTCTATTCTACAATGGCTCAGAAGTGACATGTATTCCTTGGAGAGGTCGATCCCTCCAGAACATTCTACGAAAATATCCACACTCATTTCCTTGAGAATCATGACTCTTGCTATTGCTATTATTTCATGGCCCTGCAATACCCTGATTTAACTACCTATCCAGTGGCAAGTCTCTCCTCTCCGGTGCCAAGGAGAAAGGCCTCTGAACTTTGCTCCATTTGATGAGAAAAGAGTCTTGCAGATTAGGTCAGTGGTGAACACTGGCTTTCCTGGAGAAGAAGCTGGATGCTGGGACACTCCTGGGCACCAGCATCAAAAGCTTTCTTTTAGAGTTGAGGAAACTGTAGGCTTTCCCCATCCTTCTCCTATCTGGAAATCCAAGCCAACAGGTGTGGTCTTAATTAATTGAGTCTATAATTAATAGTCTTCATGTCCTTTTAAAAGGTACTGGTGTATGAGATACCACCTCACACCTGTCAGAATGGCTAAAATTAACAACACAGGAAACAACAGATATTGGTGAGGATGCAAAGAAAGGGGAACCTTCTTGCACTGTTGGTGGGAATGCAAACTGGTACAGCCACTCTGGAGAACAGTATGGAGATTCCTCAAAAAGTTAAAAATAGAACTACTCTTGACCCAGCAATTGCATTACTAGGTATTTACCCAAAGGACACAAAAATATAGATTTGAAGAGGGTACATGTACCCAGAGGTTTATAACAGCATTATCGACAATAGTCAAGCTACAGAGAGCCCAAATGTCCATCAACTGATGAATGGATAAAGAAGATGTGGTATGTATATAATGGAATATTACTCAGCCATCAAAAGAATGACATCTTGTCATTTGCAGTGACATGGATGGAACTAGAATGTATGATGCTGAGTGAAATAAGTCAGTCAAAGGAAGACAAATACCATATGATTTCACTCAGATGTGGAATTTAAGAAAGAAAAATGATGAACATGTTGGAGGGGGGAGGAAAAAAAAGAGAGAAGGAAACAAACCATAGGAGACTTTTGAAGATGGAGAACAAACTGAGGGTTGGTGGATGGAGGTCAGAGATGGGCTAAATGGATGACAGGTATTAAAAAGGGCACTTGTTGGGATGAGCACTGGGTGTTGTATGTAATTGATGAATCACTGAATTCTATTTTTGAAACCAATTGTGTCCTGTATGTTAACTAACTAAAATTTAAATTAAAATGTGAAGAAAAAAAGAAGTACCCATTAAGGCCCTCTAATTGACTCCCCCCCCTCCACTTTTTTTTGGACAACACAGGCTAAAACATGGTGTTTCAGTGGGAGAGTGAGACAGGGCTCATTGAATGATCAACAATTCAATTCAGAGCATATACACTGGAGAGAGGTGGTGTCCCTGCAGGTAGAAAGGGGAATGGTAGAAAACACGGATTTTTGTCTCTATGAAAAATAGCTTGTGCACAGATTGATTTCTTCTTCCCCCTTCCCTTTCTTCCACTAGTGTGTGCAAGGCACTGGACTCGCAGAGTGTTTAGGCTAGAAGGGTCTTAGAGACTATCGAACAGCACAGCTTTGGGGAAAACCAAGTTGGTTCAATTCCAGCCTGGGTGGTTACCTCATACCTGTACCATGTCATCCTACACATTTGGGGGTGAGAAAACCCATACTGATCCCTGGTAAGAAGAGCTTTGAAAGTCATTCTCTGCCCCTCCCACTGTCTCCTCAATGATGAGCTGGGCAGTAGGTTGGCTCCCAGCTCAGCTTTTTGTTTTCGTTTTTTTAAAGTTCATTTATTTATTTTGAGAGAGAGGGAGCGTACAAGTAGGGGAGGGGGAGGGAAAGAGGGAGAGAGAATCCCAAGCAGGCTCTGAGCTGCCAGTGCAGAGCCTGAGGTGGGGCTCGATCCCACAAAATGTGGGATGGCAACCTGAACCAACACCAAGAGTCAGACGCTTAACTGACTGAGCTACACAGGCACTCCCCCCATCCCACCCCCCACTTAGCTTTTGAAGACTCTATATTAGTCTGTTTGTTTGTTGTTCGTCTCTCTTATTGGAATCAAGATGCCTTTCTAAGAGTCACCAACTTTTGTGGTCTACATGGTGTGGACCTGGATAAAGGCAGAGAAAGTGTCAGTGGCCAAGAGGCCCATTACACGATGACAACAAGATGACCAAGCAAAGAAACAGCAGTGGTAGCAATAGCAAAACTTTTGAGTTGGGTAGCAAAAGCTGATGGGTCTCAGTTCCTGGCTTCAGATTCTCTGGACAAGTGGTTCAACTTCTATGACTCCGGAAAGTAGCTGCTCGAAGCAACCCACGGGCCAGTGAGGAGGGCTCAACTACTGCAATGATGTCACAAATTACTTTGCCAAAACTCGATGTCATATGGCACTGGACAGTACTCCCCAGAGCCACGAGTCTCTGGCATGCTGTGGGATGATTCTGGAACACGATGCATTCTAGGCTCACCACTTTGTCCTGACTTACAGATGCACAGATTTACCTATTACCTGTCAGTGCAAACATAGCTCCCTCCCCTCCCCCTCACCTTCCCGGTTTGCTTTCAGTCACAATTCCTTTCTTGGTCCCAGCTGGAAGGGAAGATATTAGCAGCTGTGTTCATACACAATAACTTTGGAGTCAGGTACAAGTGTGGATTCCAGCCCTGCCACTATTAGCCATGTGATTTAACACACATTTCTTGACCACCTTCTGTTTCAATTTCTCTACCTGTTAAATGAGGGCAGTAATAGGACCAGCTTACGGGGTTGTTGTGTGGATGGAAAGAGATGATGTTTGGATAGGGCTTGGTGCAGTGCCTGGCAGATGGGGGTGGCTAATGCCAGGGTCCCTTTCTCGAGGCCCCACGGAGTGCATTGGGTTCAGGGTCTCACAGCTGCATAATTGCCACAGAGTATCCTTTCTGCCAGGCCTCTGAAAGCTTTAATGTGGTGAAGAGGTCCCTTGGGGAGCTTGCTAAAAATGTAGATTTCCAGATTCCACCCCCAGACAGTCTGATTTAGCTGATTAAGGGTCGGGACCCAAACATTTCTGCATTTTAACCAGCATCTCCGTGTGATTCTGTTACCAGAAAGTCCATGACGCACACTTGGGAAACCTCTATGGACGGTTAACCCTGTGGCTGTTGAGACAGAAAGAGCTTGTCATGTTGGCCTGCCTCACTTTTCTTTTACCAGTGGCGTTTGTGGCCTGTGGGAAGGGCTCCTGGGGCACATCTCTTGAAATAAAATTATCTAGTCCAGGGGCCCCCAATTCAGATGACCACGTGGCATGAGCAGCAGGCTGAGGACTTAGGTTTCTTTTTTTGGGGGTGGGGGGACCTAAGGTTCTTGCCAAGATGGTGGCTAGGACTCATCCCCTACCAATGTCTGCCATATTGGACAGCAGGTCCAGCGTTGCCACCTTTTCCATTTTTTGCAAAGGAATCCAAACATGTAGAAATCAGTATCAAATATCCTACATTTTAAAAGTTGGGTAGCTGTGCAATGGTTAAAAACACTCATAAACACGTGTGTTGGCCAAACAAAACACATCTACATACCTGTTGCACCCCATGGATGGGCCAACTGGCCGTCTTACGGCTGATCCCACTTTCGCATTTAACGGATGGAGTAAGTGGGGACCAGAGGGGAGGGGAGTAGCCAAAGACCGAGCCAGGGGAGACTTGGAGCTAGGGCTGGACTCCGGGTCTGCTCCGTCGTGGTTGGTGCTCCTCCCCAGGTGTGGAGAATGACAATAGACAATGTCGTGGAAGCATCGTAGGCTTCCTCCCAGGCGGCTCTCCAGGCTCTTTGGGCTGAGCTCCCCGCTCTGGCTCCATGACCGGCTGGGAGATCCAGAGAGGGCCTCTGGGCCGAGGCGAAGCCTGGAACTAAGCTTACTCATCCCTCGGCTGCCACCTTCTTCTTTGATGTCTTGATGTTCCAGTTCTGGCACCCGTGAGGCATCGGCACCAGGCTGCCTGCCCCAGCAGCCTCCTCACACCAGAACAGCTCTTGGCAGGGCTTTCCGGGGACTTCAAAGGTGGAAAATTGCCCTGGGAGAGCTTCTCGAAGGCGCCTTCCCAGTGTGAGCACTGCGAGGGGAGAACAGAGATCAAAGCGGGGCCAGCGTTCGGTTATGGGGAAAATGATGGCAGGCCTGCTCTCTGCTGGGCGGAGGGCGTGGGGGGCCAGGGCGCTGTCCAGAGTCAGTGCAGTCAGAATAAGAGAGTGACTTACACTTGTCTCCTGTCCCCCTCAGGGTATGACCAGGGACTACACTGAGTAAGGCGTCTCACTCTATCTCCTGAGTCCGTGGCTTGTTCCTTGGTTCTGGGCCTCCTCTGGCACAGCCCTGCATCTGGGGAGGAGGAACCACTCGGTCCGACCTGCTGGAAGCCTGTGATTGCGTGAAAGCAGGGCAGCCGGCCAAGTGCTGATAAATCTCTTCCTCCTGGGAAGCGCCAGGCAGTGCCCCAGAAGGGGAAGTGATCTGTGGGCCAATCTGCTAATGATTTATTGCTGGTCCCAAGGCCTGGCACCGGCTGCAGCCGGGCTGTCTGGAGAATCTTCCCAGCCGGGCATCGGGGAACTTGAGGTAGGAAATCAAGATCCCGGCTGCTGGCCACCGGTCACTGCTACTCTCACGGCCCCCAAAGGACTGCTTGTGTGTGTTTGTTTTGTTTTCATAGCAGGCAGGCTATGAGGTGGTGGTCCGGTAAAGGCTGGGGGACACTCAGCCTGGGAAGTGTGTTGAAGGTGCATTCGCACTCAGCTCTGGCACCTGCATGGTGCTGTCCAAGAAATCTGGAGGCTTAGCACCCAGCACCTGGGTGGAGACGGGGACCCGGTCAGAGAGGGGGACCTCAGCTCTGCTCGGGCTCCTGCCCTACCCACCGCCATGTCTTCAACATGAATGAATGAACTATTTAGAAAAGTAATAAGTGCCCACGGTAAAAATTTCAAAGCAGCTTGAAATGAACCAGTGAAGCTCTTTCCCGTGGCCAATCTTGCCCCCAAGAAATAAACAATGCCAGAAGTTTCCTGTTCTGGAGAAGGCATATTTTTTAGATGAAGCAGGTACACTCTTGTCCGGCTTCATTTCTCTGTCACATAGCTTGCCATGGCGAGCAGCTACTTCATTTTGGGTAACCGCACAGTACTCTATTGTATGATTGCACTGTGATTTATTAATCAGCTCTCTGCAGATGATCTTTCTGACTGCTTCTAGTTTTTCACTCTTATAATCAAGTGACAATGGGCGTTTGTACATCATACAGTGGTTTACTTGTCTGAGGGTGTCTCTGGGTGTCTTTTAAAGCTCGTACCGAGCACATGCCAACATTGGTTTCCTGGCGACACTTTGAGGGACGGATGATGGCACCCATTTTACAGATGAAGAAAGCAAACAAGTGAAGCGACTTTCCCTGGGTCACATTTCTAGCATTTAGAGCCATCGTTCATTCAACTGATGTCGACTGAGCGTGACTACTGTGCTTTCCAGGCACAGTACCAGACATTGGATGAACCACCAGCCAAAGTGCTGACTGTCTCGTGGGGGAGCTTGTATGTATATGAAGGATGCTAAACACTTCGAAGAAAAAACCATGGTGCTATAAAAGAGAATGACAGGGGCACCTGGGTGGCTCAGTCGGTTAAGCGTCTGACTTCGGCTCAGGTCATGAACTCGTGGTTCAGATTGAGCCCCACATCAGGCTCTGTGCTGACAGCTCAGAGCCTGGAGCCTGCTTTGGATTCTGTATCTCTCTCTCTCTCTCTGCCCCTCCCCTGTGTGGGCTCTGTCTCTCTCAAATATAAATAAATAAAAATTAAAAAAATTTAAAAGAGAATGATGTGGACTGCATATAGATTGTGCAGTCAGAGAAGGCTATTTAAGCCAAGATGTTGTCATAGATTGAATGTTTATGTCCCCTCCCCCCTGCCTCCCGCAATCAATTAGCTGAAACTTAATGCCCTATATGCTGTTATGTGGGAGAGGGGGCTCTGGGAAGTGCTTGGGGATTAGTACCCTTATGAAAGAGACCCCAGGGAGCTCCCTTTTCCCTTCTGCCATGTGATGCTGGAATGTGAAGATGGCCATCTGTGCAGCAACAAGTGGGCCCTCACCAGACATTAAATCTATCAGCCCAGGAACTTGGCTTCCTGGCCTCTAGAGCCGTAAGAAATAAATTTCCGTTGTTTATGAGTCATCTAGTCTACAGTATTTTTATTTTTTCTTTTATTTATTTATTTTTAGTGTTCTGTTATTGCCGCCTGAATGGACCAAGACAGATGGGAAGGAGGAGCAGGAGTTAAGCTGGGTGAGATTGTGAGAAAGATAAGGCTCTAGGCAGAGAGAACAGTCTACGCAGGGGCCCAGGGTGGGAACGTTTCCACCTGTGGTGCTCAGGGCTGGGGAGCAGATCCGTGTGGCTGGTGAGTGTGAGCAGGAGGAAGAGGGGAGAGAGGCAGTCAGTGAGATGGTTAGGGGCAGAGACACACAGGGCCTCGAGGACCATGGAGAGGGATATTGGATTTGTTAAAGATACAGTAGGAGGACACTGGGGCCAGAGAAGCTGGTTTACTGGGGAAACCTAAGGCTATCCTGGCAGAGCCTGGAATAAAATCAAACCGGCCTTTAGCCTTTAGTAGAGTTTGACCTTTCAATGTTTTATTTATTTCTGAGAGAGAGAGAGATAGCATGAACAGGGGAAGGTCAGAGAGAGGGAGACACAGAATCTGAAACAGTCTCCGGGCTCTGAGCTAGCTGTCAGCACAGAGCCCGATGCGGGGCTCAAACCCACAAACCATGAGATCATGACCTGAGCCAAAGTCCGATGCTTAACTGGCGGAGCCACCCCGGCGCCCTGAGTTTGACCTTTCAAATTGAACAGTCATAATAGCAATGAGTTAGCATTTGTCAAATATGCTCGAAGTGTCTGCCACCATGCTTAATATTTTGCACGTGTTATGTATTTTAGTGTTTATCACAACCCTTTGAGTTAAGTACTATGGCTATCCTTCTCCTTTTATAGATGAGGAAACTGAGACCAGCGAGATGAAGTAATCATCCAACTAGCTGAGTACACATGGTACATTTATCAAGATAGACCACATCTTGGGCCATAAAACAAGTCTCAATAAAAGGATTAAAATCATACAAAGTGTTTTCTGACCACAGTGGAATTAAACGTGAAACCAATAATAATCAGATATCTGGAAAAAGCCCAAATACATGGATATTAAGTGACACATTACTAAGTAATTCATGGACTGAAGACACCCTTGCAAGGCAAATTAGGAAATACTTTAACTAACGTACAACCAAAATATGATGTATTAAAATGTGTGCAAGGCAGCTAAAGTAGTGTGTAGAAGGAAACTTACAGCTTTGAACGCTTATATTAGAAACAAAGAAATATCTAAAGTCGATGACCTAAGCTTCCACCTTAAGAAATTAGGAATAAAATTTGTTTACAAAGTAAACTAAAAGTAAATCTAAATAAGGAAATAATAAGAGCAGAAAGTTATGAAATACAAGACAGAAAGAACAAAAAAATTAGCAAGGTCTAAATCTTCTTCTCTAAAAATAGTCAACAAATTGGACAAACCTCTAACTAGACTAGTCCAAGAAAAAAAAGTAATTCAGTCATCAATATCAAAAACGCAAAAGGGATTATCATCACAGATGACATAGACATTAAACAGACAATAAGAAGATACTATGAATGACTTTATATTAACAACTTTTATAAATTCAATGAAATAGATGAGTGTTTTGAAAAATAAAACTAACTAAAATTAATATAATTGAAAATTTAAGTAGCCCCATGTCTATTAAAAAAATTGAATTTGCTATTAAAAACTTTCCTAAAAAGAAATATAGGGTCTAAATGGTTTCTCTGGTGAAGTCTGTCAAACATTCAAAGAAGAAACAGCACCAATATTACACAAATATTTTTAAAATATAGAGAAGGAAGGATCACTGACTGACTGTTTTGTGAGTCTAGTATATCTTCAACACCAAAATCTAACAAAGACATAAAAAAAGAAGAAGAAAAAGAAAGAAAGAAAAGGGGCACCTGGGTGGCTCAGTTGGTTAAGTGTCTGGCTCTTAATTTCAGCTCAGGTCATGATCTCACAATTGTGAGAAGGAGCCCCATGTAGGACTCTGTGCTGTCAGCACAGAGCCTGCTTGGGATTCTCTCATTCTCTCTCTCTCTGTCCCCTAGCTCTCAAAATAAATAAGTAAATATTAAAAACATAAGAACAAGAAAATTACAATCCAATATTCCTCATAAATAAAGACACAAAAATTCTTTTTTTTTTTTAAATGTTTTATTTATTTCTAGGAGAGAGAGAGCGTGAGCAGGGGAGGGTCAGAGAGAGAGGGGGTCACAGACTGAAACAGGCTCCAGGCTCTGAGCTGGCAGTCAGCACAGAGCCTGAGGCGGGGCTCGAACCCACGAACCGCGAGATCATGACCTAAGCGAAAGTCGGACGCTTAACCGACTAAGCCACCCAGGCGCCCCTAAAGACACAAAAATTCTAAACAAAATGATGGTAAATTGAATCTAACAATATATAAAAATGATACAACATTGTGACCAAGTACCCTTTCTTCCCCAAATGAAAGTTTGGTTTAAGACTTGAAAATCAATCTTTAAATGTCATTCAGCAAATAATGGAATAAAGGAGAAAAACCATGTCATTATTTCAGTAGATGTAAATAAACATTTGAAAAAAATGTTTACCCATTCCAGATAAAAACTCATAGTAAACTAGAAATAGTAGGGAACTTTCTCAAACTACTAAAAAGCATAGATAAAAAAAGACTATAGCTAACATCATACCTGATGATGAAAGATTGAATTGTTTTCCCTTGAGATTTGGAGCAAAGCAGAGATGCCTGAGTTCACCACTTCTGTTTGACATTGTTCTAGAGGCTCTAGCCACTGCAATAAGACAAGAGAAAGAAATAAGAGGCATTAAACTCAGAAAGGTTAAAATAACTATCCCTACTTGCAGGTGCTATGATAATCTGTGGAGAAAGATCCAGGGGGGTCTAAAATACAATTATGAGAAATAATAAGTGAATTTAGCAGGGCTGCAGCATACAAGGTTAATATACAAAAATAATTGTATCCTTATATAGTAGCATCAAACATTTGATGAAATTAAGGGTGCAATCTCATGTATAAGAAGCAACACAAGGTACTGAAGAAATCTGATAGAAGACATCCAGGACTTCTATCCTGAGAACTACAAAAGCATTGCTGAGAGAAATTAAGAAAAACTTAAATAAATGGGGAAATGTAGGTTTACAATCTGCAAGGCTCAATATTAATTAAGATGGCACTGTTCTCTACAGCAGACTATGCAATCCCAAACAAAATTCCCGAAGTCTTTTAGTGGAAATTGACAGATTCTAACATTTACGTGGAAATATAAAGGGTGTAGAATAGCAGAAACGATTTTTAAAGAAGAGTTGGATAACTTACCCTATGTGCTTTCAAGACTTATTATAAAGTTACAGCAATCAAGATAGTTTTGGTATTCGTCAAAATATAAGCATATAGGTCAATGGAACAGATTAGAGAGTCCATAAATAGACCCACATGTCTTTGGTCAATTGTTTGGACACGGTGCCCAGGCAATTTTGTAAGAGAAGAAAAGTCTTTTCAGCAAATGGTGCTAGGTGTCCAAGTGTGGGAAAAGTGAACACTGACACTTAACCCACCCATCCATCAAAAATTGATTCAAAATGGATTACAGAGCCAAATGTAAAACTTGCGATTATAAAACCTCTAAAGGAAACCATAAATATTATTGCAGCCTGAATTTAGGCAAAGTGTCCTGAGTTAGAACATAAGCCCAAACCACAAAAAGAACAAAACAAAACAAAACCCCAACAAGGTAGACATTGATTAAAATAAGAACCTTTTGTGCTTTGAAGAACAGGATGAAGAAAGTACAAAGAAGTCATAGAGGAAGAGAGGAAAGGTTTACAACATATTGTCAGAAAAGAGATCTGAATTCAGAACAAAATCAACTCTGACAACTCAGCAATAAGAAGGCAAACAACCCAATGAGATAATGGGCATAAGATTTGACAGATTCTTCTCAAAACAAGATAAGAGGAAGAAGTCATCAGGGGCATGCCAATGAAATGACAGTGAGATACCCCCGGGGTACCCAGCAGAATGGCTGAAATCCGTGGTGTGCTCGTAAATGTTAACAATTAGCTGTGGGAGGGGGAGGGGTGCCGAAGGCCTAATTAGGAGTCCTCGTTGATTTCTATGGTGTAGGGATCCCACCAGGGTCAATTTTAAGCTAGCAACAAGAAGCTGTCGCGGAACCCAGGATTGGGAAGATATGTGTCCAATTGGGTCCCACAAGCCGGTGCAAGCCAGCTCTAATACACCACTGGCTAAAATGTTTAAAACTGACCGTATTGGAGGAGGGCCCTTGTTGGGATGAGCATTGGGTGTTATATGGAAACCAACCTGACAACAAACTATATATAAAAAAAATTCCACTAAAACTGACCATATTATGTGTTGGAGTTGTGGGCCAGCTAAAACTCCCATGCCCTGCTGTTGGGGATGTAAGATGGTAAAACCACTTAACAAAAAATGGTTTTGTAATTAAAAAAAATTTTTTTTAATGTTTTATTTATTTTTGAGACAGAGAGAGACAGAGCACGAGTAGGGGAGGGTCAGAGAGAGCGAGAGAGGGAGACACAGAATCCGAAGTAGGCTCCAGGCTTCTAACTGTCAGCACAGAGCCTGATGCAGGGCTCGAATCCATGAACCACGAGATCATGAGCTGAGCTGGAAGTTGGACGCTTAACCAGCTGAGCGATCCGGGGGCCCTGTGCTGGTTTTGCGATTTTTTAAAAAGCTAAACACGACTTGCGATTAAACATCACACTTATTCAACAGCTAAGCATACTCAAGTTCACACCAGCTTTATTTGTAAGAGCCAAAAATTGGAAACAACCCAAATGTCCATCAGCAGACAACATCCTATGGCATATTTATACAATGGAATATTAATCAGCAACAGAAAGGAATGAACTGTTGATACATGAACCATATGGATGAATCTTAAAATTACAGTGAGTGAAAGAAACCAGACTGGGAGCACATACTGTATGATTCAATATAAAACACTTAAAAAAAAAAAAAAACCAACTCAACCTAATCTACAGTGACAGAAAACACATCAGTAGTTGCCTAGCGAGAGGGTGGAAGGAAGGCTGAATTACAATGGGTAATCTTTGATGGTCAAGGAAATGTTTGTAATTCTAATAATGGGGATAGATTCATGGATGTAAACGTATGTCAAAACTGATCAAACTGTACATTAAATTTTTTTAAACATTTGTTCATTTTTTTTTGAGGGTCAGAGAGAGAGAGAGAGAGAGGGAGACACAGAATCCAAAGCAGGCTCCAGGCTCCAAGCTGTCAGCACAGAGCCCGACGCAGGGCTCAAACTCACAAACTGTGAGATTATGACCTGAGCTGAAGTCGGCTGCTTAACTGACTGAGCCCCCCAGGAGCCCCCCAAACTGTCCATTTTAAATATGTGCTATTCCGTGAACTTCAGTTATATCTCAATAAAGTTGAAAAAAAATCTTTTAAACGTTCAGCCTTCAGACTTGCTCCCAGATCTTGGGGAGGGGGAAACTGCTCCTCAAATGATTCTTAGGAAGTATGAGACCTACTGAAGAAGAGCCCCCCACGTTTGCAATGAGTTTAAATTTCAGGCTGGATAAAGGCAGGCGCATATGCACATCAAAATAGAGCCCGAGGAGCTTGAATAGTAGCCCTTGGACTTTCTAGCTGTCCTCGCTTGGGCTAGGGGCTCTCCTGGGCATGGAGGTTTGCCCGACGTTGCCCAGCCAGCGGGTGGCAAGGATGTGGTGGTTGACTCTCAGTGCAACTGGCAACCACAGGGCTAGATTCAAGTCTCGGCTCCACCTTTCCCTAGGTGGGTGACCTCTGCACACATCTGCCTGTGCCAGTGATCTCCTGTCGTGCATCCAAGGTCCTCCAAGAAACTGTAGCTCAGAACAATTGCAGCCAGTGTCTGCTCAGGATTCCTGCGGTTGGGGTCAGGGCTCAGTGGGGATGGCTAGTGTTCGCTCCACGCAGTCTCAGCTGGGGTGCTGCGCTGAGGCTGAACGTTCTAGTTCCAGGCCACTTGGACCCTGGCATCACCTGGGAGCTGACACAGCTGTAGGCCAAGGCCCCTCCCCCTCTCCCTATAGATCTTTCCCTGTGCTGCTCTTCGGGGCTTTCTTATAGCATGATGCCTGGTTTCCAGGAGGGAGTATGAAAGAGGACGAGGTGGAAGTTGTATTCCCTTCGATGATCTGGCCTCAAGTCACACAGTGTCACCTTGCTCAGCTGACCAACTTCTTCCTTTAATGCCCTCTCTCTTGTTCACCTTTTTTGAGCTGCACTGGTTTTTCTGCCTCTTCTTCTACCTGGAACATCTCTTAGATCTGCACAAGACTGTCCCCTTGTCATCATTCAGGTCCCAGCCAAACGTCATCACCTCAGACAGGCCTTCCCTTCTGACCCTCTTCCCTTCCTACCCCTGCAACTCCTGCCAGCACTATTCAATAGAACCTTCTGCCAGGATGAAAATGTTCTTTATCTGCATCGTTCATTATGGTAGACACTGCCCACGGGGCGACTAAGCACTTGACATGTGGCAAGTCTGACTGCAAGACTGGCTCTGAATATTTTTCTTTAATTTTAAGAAGCTTAAAATTACATTTAAGCAGCTATTCATATAGCTAGTAGCCACTATATCCGCAAGCTCAGCTCTATCCCATTATCACACTCAAGAACATTAACACTGACAGTATTATTATCTAATGTTGATGCCATACCATTGTCTAATATACAGTCTGTGTCCAGGCTTCACAATTTGTTCCTGTATTGTCTTCTGTGCAATGTTTTCTTCCAACCTGGGATACAGTCCAGAGGCATGGACTGTGTTTGTCTTGTATTCCCATTTTCCTTTAAATAATTTTTTTAAATATTTATTTATTTTTGAAGGAGAGAGAGAGAGAGACAGAGTGTGCGTGGGGGTGGGGGACAGCAGATAGAGAAGGAGACACAGAATCCGAAGCAGGTTCCAAGATGTCAGCACAGAGCCTGATGTGGGGCTCGAACTCACGAACCATGAGATCATGACCTGAGCCAAAGTCGGATGTTTAACTGACTGAGCCACCCAGGCGTCCCATTCTCCTTTAATCTGGAACAGTTCTTAGCCTTTCTTTGTTTTTCATGACCTTGGCTTTGTTGAAGAGCACAAGTCAGTTGTTTTGAGAAATGTCCCACACCTTAGATTTGTTTGCTGGTTTCCTTATGATTAGATAAAGGTCATGCATTTTCGGCAGGAGTTCCATTCAGTGATGTGTTCTCAGTGCATTGGATCCGGAGGCACGTGGCTATTACTGAGGATATTCATTTTGACCACTTGTTAAAAATTGTATGTTCTGCAGCGTTCTCCATTGTGAACGTACCATTTTTTTTTCCTCTTGGCAATTCATAGCTCATCTGTGGGAACATCCTTTGAGACCAAGTGAATGTCCTGTTTCTCATCAAATTTTTATACTATGGTTTTAACATTGAGAATTATGCCTGGATCAAGTACGGTTAAGGGAGTGGCCAAAATAATACCTTTTCTTTATTTTTTTTTCTCTATTTTTTAGCTGGTATTCTACTGCAAGGAAAAGCTTTCTTTTTCTTTTCTTTTCGCATTTCTGTAGGTTTGTTTGAATCAATATGAACTCACAGATTTCATTCAATGTACTATAATCCATTACTGTCATTATTCATTTTGATACTACAATTGATCCAGATCAGAGCAGTGCGGCCTAGTTTAAGCTGTCTCCAGGTTCTCTTGATGTGTCCCTATCAATCTTTTCCTACTTTCTGGCATGATAAGATGCTCCAGGTTTATCTTAATTTATTTGTTTATTTAAATGTTTATTTGCCCCTCACCCCCCCACCAGAAGATAAGCTCTCTCCCTTTACCACATTCTTAGCATTAAATCCTCAGGTATAAATTGGTCAAGAGAAATTCTAGAAACATATTTCTAGAACTAATAAGAATTATTCTGCATGAACGGCAAGAAAGTTCGAGTTTCATGCATTTGATCATCACAGCAGAGCATGGGGCCGGTGAGGTAGCGTAAATGGTTAAGAACGTGGCCACGAAGGTAGACCTTCTCAGATCCCTCCTGAAGCCTCATAGCTTCCTAATGAATGTAAGAAGTACTGTTGACCTTGGACACGTCACTTCTTTCTGAGCCTCTGTTCCATCATTATCAAATTGGGATATCACTAATGGTACCTAGTCACGTGCGTTGTTTTTTTTTAATAAAAAAATTTTTTTCAGGAATAGAGGTCAGTGGTTCATCACTTACATATAATGCCCAATGCTGATCCCAACCAGTGCCCTCCTTAATGCCCATCATCCCTTTAGCCCTTTCCCCACCCAACACCCCACCAGCAACTCTCAGTTTATTCTCTGCATTAAAGAGTCTCTTATGGTTTGTCCCCCTCCCTGTTTTGATATTCTTTTTGCTTCCCTTCCCTTATGTTCATCTGTTTAGTATCTTAAATTCCACATATGAGTGGAGTCTTATGATACTTGTCTTTCTCTGACTTACTTTGCTTAGCATAACATACTCTAGTTCCATCCATGTTGCTGCAAGTCACATGGTTATTTTAAGGACTAAGAGAATATACGTAAAGTGCTTAGTGCAGTGCCTGGACCGTGGTAGATGGCCAATAAAGAGCAACTGTTAGTATTATAGACATTTTCGCATCGAATCCTTCTGGCAGCTCTGTGAGGTGTCTCCATTTGCAGATGAGAAAATTGAGGTTCAGAGTGGTTAACCAAATCACGCATGGTCACACAACTAGATGGTGAGAAAGCCCAGGTAGGAAGCAATAGAGAGACTTTTCTAGTCTAGTGATAGGTGAGAGCTGGCGTGGGTGAAGCAGGCTCCTTTCACACCTGGTCTGGTTGTTCAGACCTCCCTCCTCTAACACCCCCACCTCACATGGTGTAGACAGGGGGTGCCACTGCTCATTGTCCAGCGGGGAAATGGACGCTTTGAGTGATAGTCTTCTTATTACCAGATGCTCTTCAGTGACCCCATAAGCCACAGACCGAGAAAGATGGCAGAACAAGGGTCAAGATCTTGAACCCCAGTTAGACTTGGTTTTTCATCTTGGGTGGGACGTCTTGGGTAAATTACCTGACCTCCTTGGGTTTTTGTTTCTCTATAAAGCTTGAAGGTGTTTGCACTGGCTATCCCCTCTGCCTGCGATGTTCTGCCTCCCACCCACGTAGTTAACCGCTTTATCCCCCTCATATCTTGATGCCAATCCCTGAAGCCTACCGTGACCAACCTTACTTGGAAATAAAATCCATTCCCTTTTCCTCGCTCTCTTCTTTCCAAGGCATTTATCACCATCGAACATTGTATCATTTATTATTTTCAGTGTTCGTGGCCTCTCTCACCTCCTGGGAATGTCATCTCCACAAGAACAAGGGTTTTGTTCTGTCTGGGCCACAGTTGTATGGCCAGCACTGAGAAGAATGCCTGGAAATAATAATACCTTGGGAAATATTCCTGGTTGTTGTCACTGTAAGCAAATCACAACGCTGTGCTAAATTTTTAGGAAATGCTCAAAACAAACAATGTTATCAAGTCACGCTGATGTTTAAGACCCCCTGGAATTTGACCATGGTTTTAATGCTAGATTCCTACCATTTTTGTGTTGTAGCCTAAGGCCTCCAAATATGCCTAAGATTTTCCAGTGTGACCAACAGCATATCCACACCTTGGAGCTCATAGAAATACAGAATTTAGGGGCGCTTGGGTGGCTCAGTTGGTTAGGTGTCTGTCTTTGGCTCAGGTCATGATCTCCTGGTTCATGAGTTCTAGCCCCATGTCGGGCTCTCTGCTGTCAGCACGGGGCCGGCTTCGGATCCTCTGTCCCTCTCTCTCTCTGCCCCTCCTTTGTGTGCTCTCTCTCTCTCTCAAAATAAAATAAACATTAAAAAAAAAAAAAAAGAAATACAGAATCTAGGGCTAGCCTGACTGAGAATAAGCAGCAGAACAAAATCTGCACGTGTTTATTGTACGTGGTGAAGGTGGAGAAATGGTAACTTACACAACTTTCCTTTTTCTGGAATCTCTCTTCCAATTTTCCAAATCTTCATTCATTGTTCCCTCCCCAGCTTCTAGCCTGACTCAAACATCATGGCTCTGAGCGAACATCCCACATTCCTCGGTCCTTTCTAGAAGTTATCTGTCTACATACTTGGTCTCTTTGTGGCTCCCTTCATCAAAAGGTAAGTTTTTGAAGGCAGAGTCTTCCCCTACTATCTCCCGATCCCACTGCCTCCGCCTGCCTTAACTTAATGAGGATCTGTCCTAAGAGCAAATGAATCACTTGATGTCTTAGTCTCCTTTGTTTATTTGTTCTAAGGATTTAAAGATGTTTAACACAGCATTACTTTCATGGATTCTTAGGTCTTAAACTGCATGGTTCCTAAGGGCAGGACCATTCAGTCTTCCCAGGGACCCAAACCACTTTTTGTTTTATTCAGTGAACGTTGAGTACAGCCCCAGGGCCAGTTCCTAGGTAAAGTGGCTGCCAGGGAAATAAATGCAATCGAGACACAACTTTTGGAAATGAGCTCACCACCATGTGGAGGGGACACACTGACAGAGGTCTCCTTTGTTACGTCATCCTAATCAGTGGAAAGCAAGGTAAATGTCCACCCCTAGGAATAAAAAGGCCACGGTGCAATCATGGTGTATACTACTATGTAGCCATTTTCAAAGAGAATGAGATAAATGAAGGATTGCTGGCCTGGAAAAGTCTCTAAGACATGAGGATCACACACAGAACATCTTGCAAAATACATGCCGTTTGATCCCAACGATACCTTAAACATAAGCTTGTTTATAAGCTTGTTTATTTTTAACACGGACAAAAGGGTTGGAAGGATACATGCAAAGTAGTAACAGTGATCAGAGGCGACGTCAGCCTTATCTGCGCATTTTTAAATATGGAGAACACGTGTGTGTACTATTTGTGAAATTGAACACTTCATAGTAATTTTAAAACATAGTCGTATTAAACTCAAATTAAAAAAATAAAATGGGGTGAGAGAGACGGTGTAACCAGAACGGGGAGGTAGGAAGGTCACAGGGGCTTTGGAAACTACATGCAGCCAAGTTACCCATTTTATGGATGACTCACCTGAGGCCCAGCAGGGACGAAGTGACTTGCCTCGAGTCCCACAGTTACTAGATGACGTAGGTCAACTGGAGCACGGGGTGCTTTGTACTGAATGGGGAGATGTCTCTGTACTGAATGTGGAAAGGTCTCTGAGTGGAGGGTTAGGATGAGGCCTCCACCCCATAGGTGAGATAGATGTAGTCAGTCCCATCTGCCCCAGTATGCCTGAATCTGATCTCCATTAATTCTTTTTTTTTTTTTTTAGGTTTAGTTTATTTATTTTGAGAGAGAAAGAGAGTGCTCGAGGATGGGAAGGGCAGAGAGAGAAGGAGAGAGAGAATCCCAAGAGGCTGTGCATTGTCAGCACAGGGCTCCATCCCACGAACCACAAGATCATGCCCTAAGCCAATATTAAGAGTCAGACGCTTAACCACCTGAGACACCCAGGAGCCCCTCCATTAATTCTTTTCAAAATGAAGGCTCTTGTCTCTTGCTCCATGCCTCCCTCTCCTAAGATGATGGAGACGTGGAAGTTTCTTCTTTCCCTGAGGGCCCCCCCCCCCCCCCCCCCCCCCCCCCCCCGGCTCTTTTTTATCTGCTTCCTACAAACTGAGATCTTGGCCTCTGACATCTGCTGCAATGTTACAAAAGGAACTCTACAAATTACTCCTCCTCTCCCAATATTCTGGGCCATCGCCCAGAGAACTAGATTCCCAACTCCCTCTCCCAAGGTCTCCATCTCACCCTGAACCCTAATCTGGTTCTGAGGAAGGGGCTCTGAAGCAACCAAAGCATGGTCTGCAGAGGTGCCCTGTGTATATGCTCAAATGAATTGCGTCAGGTTGGAGGGAAGGAAGTTTTAGAGTTTCTCTAACCAAGGGCATTGGAAGCACTGGAAGAAATGATGAAACATCAGAATGCCATTAAAGGCTGAACATGTAAATCAATCCTGCATTGCACACTTATTACCAAGCATGAGTGTAGCAGACATAGAAGAACCAGATTTGGAAATGACATCCCTAGATCTGTTTGGCCAAATTTGCCAAGCATAATAGATTAGTAGCCATTATGGGTGTACCCAAGTAATTGCACTTAATTGTTTGTGAAGATCAGATGATCTATCAGCAATGAGCCCAATTAATTAAATGTAGACACACGAGTCAGATTGAGAGGGAAGGAGAAGGGCTGGGTTTGTTTCAGGATTAAGCCTGTGCTATTTTACTTTATTTTGGAACGCCATAGAGAGAACACGCCTAATAACAGTAGCTCATATGGAACATTCCATCAAGACATGGTGGGGGATATTTACCGAACTTCCTGGGATCTTGTCAGAGCCCTAAGGTTCACAGTGCTGGAGAGGGCGCAGGAGAGGAAAGAAGCTGTCTAAGCAGTGCTGGGGCCTGGGGTGTCTAAACGGGCCTGGGGTGATTTGAAAATCAAGTGAAAATCAAGTTTCAAGGCATTCTTTTTTTTTTTTAGTGTTTTTTTTTTTAATTTATTTCTGAGAGAGAGAGAGAGCACATGAGCAGAGAAGGGTGAGAGAGAGAGGGAGATACAAAATCTGAAACAGCCTCCAGACTCTGAGCTGGTAGTCAGCACAGAGCCCGATGTGGGGCTTGAACCCACAGACCACGAGATCATGACCTGAGCCAAAGCTTGCTGCTTAACCGACTGAGCCACCCAGGTGCCCCTCAAGGCATTCTTAAAGTGGAACTTTATCTAGTCTTTATCTAGGAGACCTCAAATCCCATTATGCAGGACAGAGGGGATTGACATTTTCTAAAGACAATCCTTCCCACATCATTGCCCTTCATGGACGCCGTCACAATTTTTAGAATATTCAAGTGTCCTTTGTCCTATTGTTTACATTTTGCCTTTACATTGGTAAACTGGTTCCCAAAAGGGTTGTGTCATTTTAGATTGCTGCCGCCATTTCATATCTGCACCTACACACCAGTGTCATCTCCCAGATCCACCAGCCCACATACCAAGAACCCACGCAATGGGTTCCCATTCTTTTGAACAAACCACAGAAGATGCAATGTCCCTCACTTTCTCCTTGGCCAGTTTTTAAAAGATCCCCTTTCCTTTTCGGCCCGTGCATCCTGATTTCCTGAATGGCATCCCAGACTTCTTATCTGCAAAGTCAATTGGCAATTTACAGACATTTTCTCCTCCACTGTCCTCCAGATTCATTGCTGAAATTCAGTTCAACTCTCTCCCTGGAAGCAGAGGAGGGGTTTCTAGCAGAAAAGGGGAAACAGAGATGGTGCAGGCCTCAAAATATATACTTTTTGGACGCCCTGGGCAGGTTTCGAGTAGGTTCATACAGGCTTTCTTGATTAAGTCAGGTCAACCAGCCTTTGATGTGAAGGCTTATTTCTGGAATCGCCTTTAGAGGCCGTCTTGATTGCCTCTTGGAACTTTTGCAATTGAACTTAGACTGCAACAAGTCCCTACGCTTGCGCAGCCTCAGAACTGGTGCTGAAGCCACTCATCACAGAGGCCGGCCTGCAGGTTAGTGAGGGGTGTGCGGAGAGTGCTTTAAGGTCTATCGGTGAAAGAGGGGAGCTTTCTCAGTTATATTGGCCCAATGTGTCCAAGGACACAACAAAGACAGCCTGATCATAGCAGATGAAGGCAGTATAAAGCTAGGATGGGTGGGAGCAGAGAGAGCAACTTTGTCTAAGACCACATGGCCGATAAAGATCCCTTTGATGCCCATTTCCATATGTTCCACCCACTTCCAACCCGGACACTTCTTCCCTAGTTCCAAAATGAGTTTGGGCCTAGAGTCCATTTTCTATATTAGGAACCAAAGGAAGGGATGGTAAAGCTATGATCAAAATGAAAAGGATTAATTAAGTCATGACATGGAAAGGCAGCTTTATGAATCAAGCCCAAATGAAGACACAACAGTATCTGAGAGTTCCTGACACCTTGATTGGCTGCTTATTTGCTTTAACGAGAGTTTGTTTCTAAAACCAGTGTCTCTTGTTCATCTGAGCTGGAATCTGCCTGAGGCAGGCCAGCTGTTACTACTTCCCACTCAAAATGGCGGCCAATTTTCAAGAGCCTGGAATGAGCCAAGCTGTGTGGTAGTAAGGAACCTAGATGGATGTGAGTTTAACCTCACCCAGTGTTTTTGAATGCTGACACTATACCCACCATCTTCTGCATTATGGAGACCTAAAGGTAACCACAACTGGCTTTGGTCTTTTCAAGACCTAGAAGTCAGGACTATCTGGCCATGTGAAGAAGATGACCCAGTGGTCATGCATTACTTCTAACCACAGGGCACCTCAGAACAAACCACACCCTTAGATCTTGGCTATTAAATTCCTTTTTTTTTTTTTTTAACGTTTTATTTTTTATTTTTGAGAGAGAGAGAGACAGAGCATGAGTGGGAGAGGGGCAGAGAGAGAGGGAGACAGAATCTGAAGCAGCTCCAGGGTCTGAACTTCGCTATTAAACTCAATGTGCATAAACATACATAGTATGGAAGGGGAATAAACAAAAGCCTTGGGGAGAGAAAGTTCTCATTCTGAAATTCCAATTCTGCCATTACTAGTAATGGTAATAAGAACTATTAAGTGTCCTGAGCATTTACTACACATGTTTTCTGTGCATTACTTCAGTTTATCCTCACAAGAACCTAGAAAGTAGGTGCCATTATTAGTTGTCAATTTATAAATGAGAAAACTAAGAACCCCAGGTGATATAGCCGTAGTAGTAGAGTCAATAATACTTCCAACAGGGTCAATTGTTTTTAGGATGACCAACCATCCTAGTTTGTCTTGGACTGGGGTTCCCCAGGATGTGGGACTTACAGTACTAAAGCCAGGAATGTCCTGAGAAAACTGGGATCAGTTGGCCACCCTAATATTTTTGTGAGTGTATTTTACCATAAGCACCTGGTTCATCTGTAGGTATTTTGTTTGTACCATTTTATGAACCATAGCTTTGAGTTTTCTTCATTGAATTCAGTTCTCTTCCTCATATTTTCTTTCTCTTTTTCCAGTTTTTTTCCATTTATTTCTGAAAGAGAGAGAGAGGGAGGGAAAGAAGAAAGGGAGAGAGAGAGAGAGAAAGAGAGAGAGAGAATCCCAAGAAGGCTCTGCATTCTTAGCGAACCGTAAGATCATGCCCTGAGCCAAAATCAAGGGTCAAGTGCTAAACCGACTGAGCCACCCAGTTGTCCCTCTTCCTCATATTTTTTATGTCTCAGCTTTGGTGGGTATAGATTTAGGAATCACGTTTAATTTGCATGGGATTTTTCTACTGGTAGTATTCATCATAATTTGGATTTAAAAACTGATTTGTAATTATTTTTTTTGGCTCATGTCACAGCCTTGCCCTCTAAATGGTCACATCATTGACAGTGGATAGAGCAAACAGCACAGTCAAAACAGTACAGTTAATCTCACCTATGGTCAAACTAGATCAAGATGGTGGCGATGGAGTCTGGCTTTGCAAAGAGGAAAGCTTCACATATTTGAAATGTTTTATTGTTCTAACATTTAACAAATATTATGTTCTAACATATTAACAAATATATTAACAAATAACTTCCTACTTTGGGCCTTGTGCTCCACAAGATGCTAGGCTGCAGTGATGAACAAGACATGGTCCTTGCCCTCATAGTCCAGCAGAGTGAATTCTAACAACTAATTATACAGTTAATTATCTTACTTCAGTGATGATCCAGACTATATAAGAGAAGGATGGGGACTTCCAGAACAAGTGTACAGGGGCATGTGGCACAGCCAATGGCTACTTCACGAAACTGCAAAGATAAAATCAGAACTCTGTGCCTGCCTCAGGGATGAGGTCTTCAACTATAATATTCTATTCTAGGAGCTACTGCCTTTGGTCAAGGTGAGGGCAGAATGGGCCACCTCCCTCCTGCATATAGTTTTTCTATGGACTGTGATGAGCGTGGGGGTGAATCTAGAGCTGGCAGGAAAGGAGTTGTGGAACTGGGGAGGGCTGAGGCATGGCAAGAGGCATGGCTATGAAGCCCATTGTCTCCTAACATTGCCACTAGTTGGAAAAGTGGGCCTCTGTTGAAGGCCCCTGGGAAATGAGCCTTGTGCTATCATATCCTGAGCAGCAAACTCCCACCCAAGGGAGGATATTTAGGCACTAAATATGTGTGTCTTTTTAGGCACCAGGCACTTTTATTTTATCCTCACTACAATCTTTCCCTTTAGCACGATTACCAGTGTTTTGCACATGAAGAAACTGTGGATCAGAGAGGGGAAGCAAGAAAGTCACTCTGCTGGAAAATAGTAAAACCACATACTAGGAAAAGCATGAACATTAGGGTCATTCAACCTAGACACCTTCAAACATTGAGACCTCCACTTTTTCCAAGATGGGAATAATAATCCCTTTATGGTAGGAGTGTGCCAATGGGAAAAAGAGAAGCTAGATCACATATTATAGGTCGTAAGGCAGAGAGTAGATGCTTGAGGTAGAGCGGTTTCCTGCTGACTGTCCTGTGTCTTCTCTACTGTTGTTTCCCTAGTATCATTTTAAGCTTATAATCTCTGAGCTATAATCTTTGGTGGGGTCGAACAAGCACAATCTGGTTGGGTTTCCCCAGGAGGCACGGAAAGTGGGTATCTCCCAGAATTCCAGGCTTACTGTTCAAGAATCAAGAGGAAGCGCCTGTTGTGGGCTGGGTGATTGGGAAAACCTTCCCAAGGAGGTGAAAGAGAACGCAGGGCAGTAACTTCATCCCCTGACCAACCTGCTCTAACAGGAGGTAACACGGGATTTGTAAAGCATGCCGGGAAAATGTAGACATATGACCCTCTGCATGGGGGAAAAAATCCAAGGGTCTTCCCTTGGCCAATTTTTCAAAACTGAAAAAAACAATATGAGAAAATAGCACTTAATATTAAAAAATTGTAAACACACACTCGTGCGCGCGCGCGCGCGCACACACACACACACACACACACACACACACACTCAACTAAAACCCAAGTCAAAACAAAAACCAGCCTTGGGAATGGATTTGGATCCTGGCTTCTCCGTCTCCAAGCTGTGGAACTAGAGGCAAGACCCCTAATTTCCTTAGCCTCAGTTTCCTTCTTTATAGGCCAAGAAAAATAATACTTACTTTGCAGCACCGGTAGGACCAAGTGAGCATGTAACGCACATAGCTCAACATGGCACATGGTAAACACTCATTATCTGATGTTTAATATCTTGAGCGTTGTGCCTGAGCATTACTAGTTCAGCATTCTCTGAGTAAAAGCCCTTTATGAACTCCTAAGTTATTTGTTTAAATTTTTTTTGTGTGTGAAAAATAGAAACACGTAGGGAGTGAGAGAGAATAGTGTAATGAATCCCCACATGCCTACTACCCAGCTCCAACTTTGATCATCTCATTGGCCAGTCTTGGTTCATGTGTATCCCTGTCCTGCTTCCCAAACTTGGTATATTTTGTAGCAAATTTCAGACATTTTATCCACAGATAGTGGAAGCTGGTTTTTTTTTTTTTTAATATTTATTTAATTTCGAGAGAGAGAAAGAGAGAGAGAGACAGTACCTGAGCAGGGGAGGGGCGAAGAGAGAGGGAGACACAGAATCTGAAGCTCCAGGCTCCGAGCTCTCAGCACAGAGCCTGATGCAGGACTCGAACCCACAGACTGTGAGAGCATGACCTGAGCCAAAGTCAGTCACCTAACTGACTGAGCCATCAGGTGCCCCTGGAAACTGTTTTTAAGGCAACTCCTTAGTTCTTTCTTTGTCAGGGGACATAATTCAAATTCCTTTTTTATAGATGAAGTTTATGGAGGTAAAATTTACATACAGTGAAATGAACCCTGCTTAGGGTATAGTTCTGAGCTTTGACAGACTCAAATTCTTTTGACAATTCTTCACTGTTGCTGTGTCAACTTTTAAAAGTCTATATCGCAACAGGAAGGAGATGAAGGAACGTACAAAGTGTTTGGCTGTCTGTATTGGCCTTGACATAGAAGAAGAAATAGCCTCCCTCAGCTGTCTCCTTCATCGCAGTTTATTATGACTTGGAAACTCAACATGCTTGATTGGTTAGAGCACAAGCCACCCAGGAATAGATTTATTAGCATCATGTATAGTTTAGAGCAACTGAGTTTATGTTGATGCTTTCATTCCAAATGGCCCTAATAAAAGGCTTCTAAGAAGCTTGATTATTATTGGGTTTATTAATAACAAAGCCTAAGCATGCCCCTATTGGGATTGTGATCAGTCCAAATAAAAATAACTTTGTTAATTGAAAAGAGATGTTTTTCTGGTAACTGCTATATGCTCAACAACATAGAAACAAAGAACCAAACAAAAACAAGTGCAGATGCCAGGAATAATACAGCTTCCTTCTTTCCGGATCCCATTGAGAGCCTGGGGATATATACCGGCAAGAGCGCCCTCTATCGTTTCCCTGGTTCACTTTGCCATTTCTTTGTCTCTGATTTGGAAGGATGGCAGTTTCTTGATTGGGAGAAGGTCTCTAGGGCGCTTCATCATTTGGATGACTGTAGGAATACCATTCAGAGTTCCCTCCTTTTAATGCCTTTTATAAAAGGACACTCTTACTACAGCATTTGCCTAGGGGCTATCAAAGCTGAATGTTGTGTTTCATTACGAGTTCTAAACAGTTGAAGCTGTTAAAGACCCATGGACTTGGAAGAGTCTGATACTCCAGACCCTTACAGGATCTAACAACAAACTCTTTCCTAATTGATAATCAATGGAACTCGTCTAACCAACGGCATACAGACCTGTGGGTTCATTGCATCCTCTCCAGATGGCTAGTTTTCAGTGCTTAGTTAGCACAACAACCATGAACCACCCCCCCCAACCCCCCATTCTAGAACTTAAAGATTCCTGACCATCTCCTATCTGCAGAACTACTCAGTAAATGTCTTGACTGGCTTGGCAAGTGACTGGACTCATTTCTGTTTGCTTTTTACTTTCTTTGTTTTTGTTTTATGTTTGTTTTTAGTTCTCATGGTCTTTGTTCTACCCTTGGCATTAAGAATGATGGTTTCACTAAGATTGCCTTGGTCGACCTCATTCACAGATGCCCCTAATTTCGAAACTGAAGAATGTGAGCTCCCTTCTGTTTGGTTTAGTCTTCTCGCACTGTGCATGAGTCCCACAGTAATAATCCGCTCTGAACATGTGGCTTTGTTCTTCCCATCCTCGCTGAGTTTCCTGGGTTTAACCTAGGTTGTGGGAGGGACTGTACTGTTGACCAGCTTTGTCTCTCTGGAGGGCAGTCTCCTGCGAGATTCGCTTTTGACTCTTGACTTTGTTCAGCAACAGCTTGCAGCGTTGGTTTATTGTGTTTATGTGTCTACTGTTTGTCTGGGGAAGTGAAGCGAATACTGCCTTTCCTAAGTCTGTCTTTTGGCTAAGGAAGGAATCCCTTCTATTTCTGTTTTTTGTTATATATATAGACTGCCAAGTTCAAAAACAGTTAATACATCTGTCCCCACCCCCACCCCCAAGTTCCCAACATAAACTATTTCAAGTTCATGGTCAGACTTGCTGTTGGCTATAAACTCTGTTCTTAATGCCACACTCCAGCATATCTGGTCCAGATAGGAGGAAATGAATGAATGAGATTACAAATTCTCCTGTTCTATGGGAGCCCTTAAATTAATTGGTTAATAGAGACTTAAAATCACCTCTGTGAACTCAGCAGAGAATTCAAGTTTACAAAAGGCAAAACAACTTAATTGCTAATGCTCTAAATATTTTAGCTCTTTTTAAAAAATTTCTTAAATGTTTATTTATTTTTGAGAGAGAGAGAGAGAGACAGACGGACAGACAGACAGCAAGAGCAGGAGAGGGGCAAAGAGAGGGGGAGACACAGAATCTGAAGCAGGCTCCAGAATCTGAGCTGTCAGCACAGAGCCCGATGTGGGACTCGAACTCATGAATTGCAAGATCATGACCTGAGCCAAAGTCAGACTCTTAACTGACTGAGCCACCTAGGCACCCCTATTTAACTCTCTTGAGGCATATTCTTCTGGTAAGACTGCATCTCTGACAGAGTTTCCTGAGAGCTGTGATCTTGGTTAGTAGGTAAACACACTTAGATGCAATGTGGTTCATTCAGTGCTTTTGAACCATCTGAAGCATTAACTGTTGCTACATAATGTAAAATAAGAGAAATCTTTACAATCAAGGTGAATCCTGGAAAGTTAGCCTATTTTGACGACTTCTCTTTGATTTAATCACTGTGTGAAAATAACGTTAGCATAATTTTCCAGT
Source organism: Hyaena hyaena (assembly GCF_003009895.1). NCBI lineage: Eukaryota > Metazoa > Chordata > Mammalia > Carnivora > Hyaenidae > Hyaena > Hyaena hyaena. Next base: position 512,474 of record NW_024081716.1, on the reverse strand, counting down.
TCATGCTAGAAGGCTTATTTAATCTGGATTTCCTGAATTTCCCATAGTTGTCTTAAGCTAACATTGGTCTCTTAAGTGTTTAAAATCACAAACATGGAGGGTGCCTGGGTGGCTCAGTCAGTTAAGTGTCCAACTTCGGCTCAGGTCATGATCTCATGGTTTGTGGGTTCGAGACCCGCCATCAGGCTCTGTGTTGACAGCTCAGAGCCTGGAGCCTGCTTCAGATTCTGTCTGTTTGTCTGTCTGTCTCTCTCTCTGCCACTCCCTTGCTCACGCTCTGTCTCTCTCTGCCTCTCAAAAATGAGTAAGCATTGAAAAAATTAAAATTACAAACATATAGGGGTGCCTGGGTGGCTCAGTCGGTTGAGTGTCCGGCTTCGGCTCAGGTCATGATCTCATGGTTCGTGGGTTTGAGCCCCGCGTCGGGCTCTGTGCTGACAGCTCAGAGCCTAGAGCCTGTCCTCAGATTTTGTGTCTTCCTCTTTCTCTGACCCTCCCCTGCTCATGCTGTCTCTCTCTCTAAAAAATAAGTAAAACATTAAAAAAATAAAAAAATTACAAACATGTAAATGTAGGTGTTCAATTATCTTGACTCATAATTAACCAGTGTCTTCATAAAAAGAGTTGATTTTTTTTAAAACTTCAGTCATTCCACAAATTACATGAATCTACTCCATTAAACTGTTGACGTGACTTCTAAAATGGTATTTTCTGATAGTTTCACTATCATTCGTGATTGCACTGTTTTTGCAGGATCACTTTAATTTTTATGATCTCTAATGGATTTGAAACCTTAAGGGTCAGCAATGAATACTTTTTATGTCCTGCTCCTAAAGCAGAGAGGAAACTAGGTGCCAAGAGATAATGTATGTTAGTGTCCTGTGGTTGCTGTAACCCATTTCTGCAAACTGAATGTCTTCAGAGAAATTTAGTCTCTTACAGTTACGGAGGTCAGAAGTCTAAAATCAAGGCCAAATCTGCCCTCCTTCTGGAGTCTTTTGTAGGGGAGACTATGCTTCCTTGGTGTTTTTCAGTTTTCAGGGGCCGCCTATACTCCTTGGCTCCTACCTCCCATCTTCAAAGCTAGCAGCTAAGCATCTTTGCTCCTCTCTGACCTCCTCCCCTGTGATGAAATGAGGCACACCCAAATAATATGGGATAATCTTAACATCCTCAGCTTAATTTGCAAAGGCCCTATTGCCCTGTGCCTTAACATAACCACAGATTCCTGGATTGGAATGTGGAGATCTTTTTTTTTTTTTTTTTTTAAATGTCTGTTTTATTTGAAAGAGAGAAATAGTGTTTGTGTGTGTGTTTCCATGAGCAGGGGAGGTGCAGAGAGAAGGGGACAGAGGATGTAAAGCGGGCTCTGTGCTGATAGCAGAGAGCCCCAAGCGGGGCTCAAACTCCTGAACGGTAAGATCATAACCTGAGCTGAAGTCGGATGCTTAACCTACTGAATTATCTAGCCACCCAGGGATATGGAACTCTTTAAGGGGCTCTTAATCAGCCTGTCATACATGCAATCATTTAAACTTATAGTCTTACCTGTACATGAACTCATTGGCCTTTTTATAACATTTAGTCAGAATGGTAAAATCAATATAGCATATACATTGTCCTATGTTAATCAGATTCATAATATAAAATATTGTGTAGTATGCCTATTTATATATGTTTTAATATCTAGACATAATAGTATAAAAATCAATAAGTAAAAACATTACATATGACAGAAAAGAAAGGTCTGTTAAAGGAAAATTATGATCTTGCACCACATATTCTCTTTCTACATGAGGAAATGAAGATTCATTCCTGTCTGCTGTCTGATGTAGATTGAATTATTAAGAATTTTTTGCTGTTGTTTTGTGTTTTTGTTGTTGTTGTTTGCTATTTTTATTACCTTTTACCATACCTGTAGACTGTTTTAAATAAAGCAATGATTCTTCACTGACATCCTAATGATTCTTATGTTAACTCTCATCAGTTTGTCCCCTCGTTTAGTGAGGTGGCCAAGAAGGCAAACTCCCCTTGCTCTTGTGACCAATCTATATTAATGATTCTTTTTGATAGTGTTTTCCCCAAAACAAGGCTCCAAAGCTAGACTCGAAGCTCTAAGAATGTCTTCAAAATTTAAAGTGTCTTTGGGTTTTGCTGGCTAGCCATCGGGTAAACACAAAGGCTCGCTTTTTCACCTTGTAAAAAGAAAACACAATAAAAATAAAGTAGATTTGTCTAGCATTCTTCAGATTCTAAGTAGCTCAAAATTATTGGGAGAGTCTATTTTTATTCACCAAACTGTGATCTTTCTTACGGAGTTCCCTTCTATCAAGGCACTTTGCTGAAAGTGTTACTAGCTGCAATCATGATCAGACATATTCATGGAACTTCATTTGTTTCTGACTGGTCTACCATTAATACCCTTATGTGTAAGAATGATATCTTTCTGGTTAATATTCAGCCACCAATTTTGGGAACAACAGCATTAGCTCTCATGGTCAAACCTTTTTCAAGCAGTATAATGTATGATTGTGCTGATGGTAAATTATGAATTTACAGGGAATAATTTAACAAAGCTTTTTTCTTAACTCTTTTTGAGAGATCAAAGACAATGTCCTTATGCTTGTTGAATCCACTACACTATTTTCTGTTAAACTTCAGGTGTGTTTGGTTACAATGGCTAGATGCCTGAGAAGTTTGCTGACAATATTTACCAAAGTGTAATATTGCTCAGATAATATTGTCACCCAACGTGGACATTGGGGAGAGGGAAGGGTCTACCATCTTGGTGGGGTTGGTTGGGTTTGTACCCATGCTGGTTTTCACCAAAGAACCTGACTGCACAAGAACAAATGTCCCAGAGGAGGGAGATATATGGGCTCTATCACCTTGTACATGGGCTTCCCTCTTAGTTTGGGCTTCCTGATTAGAACACTACTTTAGAAATTGTCCCTAAAAATGGCACTCACACCAAAGGAAATTGTCCAGAAGGTGTCTGGTGGCCAAGCTCAATGGTGAAAGCTTTACTCCCTTGCCAATGACATTGGACAATCAATTCGCTTTGGGTTCTTTACCAGACAAGGCAGCTTTTGTGTACTGGCTAACACCTCCTGTGGCATTTGGATCAATATTTCAAAATAAGTCAAGAGGTTCCTATATAAAATTCAAGAACAAGAGGTGCTTTGTCTAAGGTGGGATGAACCGACCCATGGAATCTTTCCTCGTGACCCATTTATATAAAGGGCTGATTAAAGGGCACTTTAATGTCAGTCATGTTGTGCCTAATTGTAGCTGTTGTCAAGTATATCGTTAACAAGGTCTTAAACGCTGTTGCAAAGTCGCCCTCCTATTGGTTCCTACACCAGATGACTCCATGTCCAAAGGAGACTTAAGTGAGTTAAATAAACACCATGGGAATGGTACTGAAACCGTGATGGTGGTGTGGACCTGAAAATGTGATAACTGTCCTATCCTTTTATATTCTTATCCATCATTTCAGGACCAGGGAGTACCAAGAGGAGGGGCACGTCCATTTAGAGCAGGATTTGCCTGGGCTTACACCCGAATGGGATGGGGCATCACAGGTGGCTCTAAACAGCTAAATCTGATGGATGTTGAGGGACCCTTGTGTCTCAGACCCTTTGTGGACATAGCTGGAGACTTCTTGAAACATGACAATAGGACTTTCTTTAACCACCCGTCTTCAGACCGCTGGCCTAACTCCATCATCTCCAGAGTGATGTCTTCAGGCCTACATCGGACTCGCTGCCACGAGGAGCCCATCCCAGAACTGACCGAACCTGGGCTGTTCTCCCACAGAGAACTCCCCACTGTATCCTCCACTGCTCTGTGCTCCCTTGATGGGCAAGTGTATATAATTTCCTATTTCACCTCTGGTGGTTCTGTTGTGTTTTTGATTCAACAATAGCACATAGAGTTTCTGAATCTAAGACATCAATCAAGATGCAGATTCTGCTTCGTAATGAAACTGAAATAAAGAGAGAGAGAGAGATTGAGAAGTCACCCTCCAGACAGTTAAGGTTAAAATTCTCCCAAACCTATATACCTGAGTGCTTGGAAATGGGAAATTTTCATCTTGGTTTATCCAGGTCTAACTCAGCAGAGGTCAGGTTCCATTTGCGGTGTTGTGGAGTAATAAACAGAGCTATGCAGTTTCTTAACTGTCACTTATTTTTTTTATGTCACATTTGTGATTCTTGCCATATTTATGTAGGAGTTTTTCCTTAGATTGACTAATTTTCCTCTTACCTTCTTTGATTTAAGAAAACAAGCTCTGTATTACTATTGTAAACAGAATGCAATATCACAGCATAAAGATAATTTAAATAGAAAAATAAAAACGTATGTATTTTTGGCATAAAGACTTGCCTTTGTACTACCAGTGACGTGCTGATCATGATTTGTGGAAAATTGTTGTGATCTACTAGGCAAGAGCCTCCAAGTTCTTTTTTTTTTTTAATTTTTTTTAATGTTTTATTTATTTCTAGGAGAGAGAGAGATAGAGAGACAGCGTGAGCAGGGGAGGGCCAGAGAGAGAGGGAGTCACAGACTGAAGCAGGCTCCAGGCTCTGAGCTGGCAGTCAGCACAGAGCCCGACGTGGGGCTCGAACCCACCAACCACGAGATCATGACCTAAGCGAAAGTCGGACGCTTAACCGACTAAGCCACCCAGGCATCCCAAGAGCCTCCAAGTTCTTTAAACCAACCCATTACAATGCCACAAGTTCAGAAGTAAATGAAAAACCCAGCCTCCAGCTGCCCAGCCTACTTCCTGCATTGCCCTCAAGTCTCTTTTTCCACCAGCATTCCACACCCACCCCCCACCCCCCGCACCTTTTTTTATACCTTCACAAATTCTAATCCTTCTGGCTTGCCATTCTTTCCTTGATCTGTGTCCCCTTCAGACTTGACCTTACAGTTGGGTTTCCCAGCTTTGATCTTTGATACTCAATATATTCATTGTATAGGATTCTTAGGTTGCAAGCAACAGAAACCCAATTCTGGCTAAGTTAAACTAAAAATACATATTGGAAGGATTGCTGGGTGGGGGTGGGGGGGGCTTGTCGAATTGACTGAGAAGCTGAACAATCAGATTCTTGTAAAGGGTAAGAACCAGAGGAGCTCTGCGGATCAAGGACAGAGCGATGCGTGGACAATCTCTTTAGGAGACACTTACTGTCTTCCTGCCTCGACTTCTTCTTTTGTTTGCAGTCAGCCTCAAGACAGGATCCATGTTTGCCTTTTGGAGCATCGAGCCCAGCCCTTTTGGGGAGAATACTGCAGAATTCCAGCCTCAGGACACAAGGCTTGTGTGACTTTGGGTGACTCTCTTCACTTCTATTAGCCTCAGTTGCCCTATCTGTTAAAATGATTCCTCCCGGGTTTTGGAGGAAACGGTTATGAAAAACAAAAGCCTCTAACATCCTTAGTGGAGTGGGCATAAGCAAAGCCCTCGGAACCCATGAATCTGGGTTCAAATCTTGATTCAAATGTATATCAGCTTTGTGTCTGTGCAATGTATTACATTTCAGTTCCCTCAACTGCGAAGTAGGGATAATAACAATTTTTGCCTTATTATAATTAACCTTATATCTAGCACATAATAGATGCACAAATAACGTAAGCCATATGAGGGAAAGAGGTAATAGCTGAGACAATAACTCTGTGAAGTTCTTATCACTCATTCCCTCTTGAGGGTGGGTATTGAAGCCACACCTCCTCCCATAATTAAATAGGACAGTTATGAGAAATCTCTATCTTCCAGTAAACTTTTCGTATGAGAAAGGAAGCCGTTGGTATGAATGGTGGTGTTGGATCTTGCCTCTGTGTAATCAACAAGGCTTTGCCTGCTCCAGCCTCCCATCTCTTCTGGAGCCTGGAGTGTTCTTGGCACATCTTTTATAAAAGTCAGCCTTGCTTTCTTCCTGTTGCAAATTGCATGCACATTTCTGCTCCCTGAGACCAGCCTCCATTTCTCAACCCGTCTTTTCCAGCTTCCCCCTCTCCCTCCCCTAATGAGAACGAGTTGACGTGTAATTAAGGTCATATTTTATCTGCCGGGAGAGGCAGTGGCTGGCATGGCTGGGTTGCTACAGCCCCAGCACAGCGTTCCTCTGGTGGACTGCTCCTGCACTGATGACCATCAGTTGTTTCAGGCTAAAGATAGAAGAACAGTTTTGATGGCTTGAAATTAACAACTGGATTTATAGCTTGTAAATAGTTCTTGTGGTGAGATTTCCTTCTCTGCTCTAATCCCCACTTCCCCTTCAGACCTCATTGACGAATCCCTTGCCAGGAGTATTCTTCTCAGGATGGAAAAACAAGAGTTTTTCTAGCGTACAAGCTGCTTCTGCTGAGAAGTCTGTAAGTGAGTGGCCCGCATGGGTCTTTGATGTGTCCCAATTCTGCTCCTGGGGATGGAGCAGCTCCGTTGGCCCTCGGCAGCCCGGCTGCCTGCATCCCCCAGGATGCCGGTCACTCATCTCTCACTCTTTCTTTCCCTGGCTCAGAGCAAGAACGTTTCTGACCTTCTCTTATGATTTTTAATCTGTCTCTTAACATAATGGCCCCTGCAAAAAGGCAGGCAGTTTTCCCAGACACCCTGGCTGTTATGGTGATGGAGGAGCTGGTTTGGAAAAATGTGAATTTCCTCCAAACCACTAAAGTCAATCTAGGCTATTAGAGGGTTGCCGAGAAGCCTGGCTGACTCTGCGTGTTTTCGAGTTGCACTTGCCTCTCTGGCTCAGACAACTCCACAGTGAGGAATAAGCAGAAGTCGCCGGAGAGCTCCCCTCTGGGAAAGGAAGTTTCCTATTAGAAGCAAAAGAGAGAACAATCCATGTCCAAGCAGCTTTCCGGTTCTTTGGCTCTGAGACTGGAGGATGGGCCAGTGCTTGGGAGCAAACTGGACCGACTGGAAAGGAGGGACCCTGAGTTCGTTTGTCCAACTCACACAGCCACTGTGCAGCTGGCAGAATGACTCACCCCCGGACCAGTGCCCGAAGGATCAAGCATGGGAGACACTCAGTCCCTACTTGTCATCGACAGGAACACACAAGAGTCCTCCACCTTCTGCCCTTCTGTCTCCCCCAATGTCAAAATGTTTTAGATTAACATCAGGGTTGTAAATGTGAACGGCATGTCAGCAAGCCCCCAGACAACATTATTTAGTCTCCATACGTCAAACGTTTGTAGTGACTGTACATTGTACCAGCACCTTCTTCAAAATGACATTGACATCACTGTGCACCAATACGTTCATTTTCCCATCGCGGACTGATTCGTTGGGCAGAAACCACAAGTTCACATGCCAGCGCAGGGGCTGAACTCTGTGACCCCTCCACTGCCAAACTGAAAGTATATCATTGTGTTTTCATGCAAACAAGCTCCGGAAAGCGGTTAGCTGTCCTTTGGTTAGATTTTTGTTTTTCCTTTTCCTGGCACCATGACATTTTCATGACACTGGGCTATGATTTGCTCTCTTTGTAGCATTCTCATTCCAACAGGTCATGTAGAGGCAGATCAAATGTTATGTCGAATCTCCTTACCTAAGCCAAGATCCCCCTTCATTTCCTTTCTGGAAAAATCTCTGAGAAGGTTGTTCAGAGAGAGATCCCCGAGACTTGAGACACCTTGCCAGACCAGAGGCCATGCTGACTCCTCGGGACCAAGCCTGCCAGCCCGCTGAGACTCAGGCTTCAGCACAGCAAGCCTGTCGCTTGCTCTTTTATTGTCTTTCTTGAGTTCAAAAGGGGGAGACGGCCAAGCATGCCCAGCACCAGAAAGCAATGAATGGGCTTCGACAAACGCAAACCCACCCACCAGGCCTTCCACGGATTATTTAAGCCCAGCCCCAACCAAATGCTGCTCTTTGAAGCCTGCAAACTTTCCCCCATTACTCATCCCTTCTGATTTCCGGCCAACTTTCCACCATGGAAGGACCCAAGCAAGGACCTCAAGAAAAGTGCCTTCTTATCCTCAGGAAGGATGTATCCTGGAGAGTTGTTAAAAATGCCTCTCAGGAGATCCCCCTGCTGGCTTTTCAGATCCACCAGCTTGACTCCTTAGGGAAACGTCCAAAAATTCTAGGCTCTCCTCCAAATGGAAACTGAATCCCGAATCTTTGCAGTCGTGTCCACATGCATCTCAGACCACTCACTGTGAATGTGGTTGTACTGTGGTGTGAAGTGCTGGACTGATAGTCCCTCATAATTCTTTGGGAAAATATGAGATTTCATGCTTTCGGATTACAGTTTCCAGATAGTTTCTCCCTCCCAGATGCCCTTGCCTTTCGACAAGTCTTTGTGAAAACGGTTCCGCAGAATCAGCAACATTAGAGCCCTGGTTCGACTGCCTGCGCCAACGAAGCACATCTATGTCCAAAACCCAACTCAAAAATGACTTTGAAAACAAAGAAGAACTATCAGCTGGGGAAGCTGAAAGGTTCGGAAGCTCTTGGCATCAGGTGAGGCTTGATCCAGGTGCTTGCAGTATACCATCAAAGCTCACATAGCTATGTTACTTGGCTCTGTCTTTTGAGATGTCAGCTTCATCTTTAAGTCCCACAAGGTGGCCTATTGGAGCCTTGGGATCCTCCCCGGCTACAGCTTCTGATGCAGAAGGGACGTTTCATTCCAAACTATGCAGGAGAAGAGGTTTCTTTGTAGCACTTGTGGAAGAGAGAGCCTCACAGCCTGGGAGTCCATAGCCAATGTCTCCTCTCACCTCATCCGTGTTGACTGTTTTGTGATCATCAGCACATCAATTCCTATTGTCAAGAGGAGGACGTATATTCATTGGCCTGGGGCAATGAGGAGCTTTTTGGAGCTGGTGTGGGACCAATCCCAGCCTGGCCTCATGGCTGAGGAGACCTGAGGTGTAGATTGCCAGGGGAAATTCGAGGCACCGTGTCCAGGAAGAAAAGAAAGAGATGAATGCTGGGAAGGCAAATGACAAGGGTACAGAGTATGCTCCCTCGCGCTGCCGTTGTCCGGACTGAGAAACAGAGAACGGAAGAAAATTGCCCAAGACGTTCGAAGCCATTCAGTGGCCTCCCTCTGCTCCAGAGATGGACAGGCCGCAAGCTACAGGGAGGACCCTGTATGATGTGCTCCTCTAACCACTCCTTGAGGCCCTCGCTCACATGCTCAGAGCTCCCGCCTCACCGACCCTCTCTGTTCCTTGAATTTGCTGATCTCCTGCCGCTCCGCCAGTGTCTGTCCTCTCTGTCTTCCCTCTCTAACTCATTTTCTCCTGCTCATTTCTTCCCCCCAAGAGATGCCCCCACGGCTTCCCAACCAAGTGTTCATAGGCCCCCGTCCTCTGTCATATGCCCTTCCCCTAAATGAGCCCATTCATTTGTTCCTTCTAGCAAATGCTAAGTGAGCGCCTCTGGTGTGTCAGGCCCCATTCCTGAGCAAGAACGGCTTGGTGAGGTTACAGCCCATCCCGTGCGGCTCACAAGCGCGGTGCCAAAGTGCAAAACCCAGAGTAACATGTGGAAGATTACATTTGAGGCTCAGCCCTCCAGGAGGGATTCTGGGCACTGTTACCAGACCTAGGAGCCGCTTTGTTCTGCGCTTGCATAAAAAATGCATGATCCTGTGGTCAGGCCTTTTGTACAGCTGGACAATTACATTCCGCTTTCCTCTTGTCCCACCCCGGGCGCCCAGAGCCCGTCTTACTCACCAAGCCTCACCCCCTAAGGGCGCCTGACTTCATTCCCGTCCAGACAGTTCAGGGCACCAGCGGAAGCCTCCCCAGCCCTCTCCTGGGCAACCGGAAATGATTTGCGAGTTCCTGGGGAGCCGGGGTTCCTCTCGGTCTCTGAATTTCCCGTGCTCTGCGAGGGGTCCCTAGGGAGTAGGTGCCCCATCAACACCGGCTCAGTAACTAAGCGCTTTCGCGGCCTCCATCTGCTGCCCCATGTGGTCCACTCTCCACAGTGACTTGGAGTGACCTTGTCCTCAATGACAGGGCCATTTGGCAAAGGAGATGCTAATATCTCTTCTTACAGCAGAGGAAACTCAGGCTCCGGGAGGTGAGGCCCGAGGTCACACGTGTAAGGTCGCGCCATGGGAGAGCCGGGACATGACTGGGGCTGTCTAGTGCCACCGTCAGCCCCTTTTTACTACGCACTTTGACCCATAGCAGAGGTCCTTAATCCGGGCCCTGGGGGCTCCGCGGTTGAGCGTCAGGAAGCCAGCGAGTGCTCCGGATTCCGAGCAAAATGTGGGTATGTGTGCACAGGTCTGCAGAAGAGAGGTCCCAGCTTTCATCAGACTTTCAAAGCTATCCGGAACCAAAAACCATTAAGAGTAACTGGCCTGGGGATATTTTCTTTCTTTCTTGTTCTTTTGACGGACACAAATGCTGACACACCACTGCCCCGCACCAAATCGCCTTAATAGCGGGTTTCACGCGGAGCGGGGGGCCTCTCTCTTCCTGGGGCACCACCCGGCCGACCGCCGTTGGCATCCGCTGCCAGTCCAAACAGCGTCGGCTGCCTCTGTCACATTCCTGAAGGATCCGAATATTAGAAGGACTTGGGGATACAATGAGGTAAATTTCCAGACAAGATAAATACAGACAGTAATATAATCCTGACGCGAAGAATAAGGCTACTGTTGGAATCTCTATGCTAAGAAGATTGACTGAATTACAGGGGCACGCCCAGTTGGAATTCTGGTTTTCACAGTCTCTTTGCTTGTCAAACTTAATATCAAGGAAAATAAGCTAATTTGATTTGGCAAAGGCTCATGCAATATGGAATTGATATCTGTGGCAGCGACCTTTGATGTTTTGTATAAACAGTGTTTTCCCTGCTGTGGAAGCTGGAGTTGAATAATAAACAGCGTTTTCCCTCCTCTACTTACCACCCCCCCTCCACCCCCACCCCCACCCTGTCACCAGTACTGAAAAAAAAAAAAGAAAGAAAGAAAGTAAGAAAATAAATCCTTTCCGTGGCTCACAAAACTCATGGAGGCCACATTTGTTGGTTGATTGCTCAGTGTTGGCACTGATGTTTTGGGTTGGGTAATTCTTCGGGGGGGGGGCGAGGGTGCTGTCCTTTGCATGGTAGGATGTTTAGCAGCATCTCTGGCCTCTACCTAGTAATGCTAGTCACCTCCCTCCACCTCCCCGTTTCAGTGTCGATAAGCAGAGACGTCTCCTGACATCATCTATTGTTCCCCCAGGGGCAGGATGATCCTAGTTGAGAACCACCGCCATAAAAGTAGGGGAGGAGATAGGAAGAGGGAAGTTCTTCCTTTTCTCTCAGTTTCAGGCACGAGTTGCCTAATCAGGGCCTTCTGCCTGGAGGCTTTGACTCATGGTCCCCCAGGAAGAACCTTCGGGGTGTCACTTCTGACAACCCCCTTTGTTCCCAGGGACTTTAAGGCTGACTGCCACACATTGACCTGGGAAGGGGTAGCCCTCAGTTACATCTGAGTGCTTATGCACGTGGCACATCTAATCTCGTGGTGGTCTCTCTGCCTCAATGGATTTCCAAAGTCCAAGAATTGGAAGGTGCCTGGACTCCCCCTTGGTGCTCTCTTCCTTGTGGCCCGGGGCGTTTGAAAAAGTAGCATGGTAAAGAGCATCTAGCTGGGGTCAGGCAGAGTCAAGTCAACAATGTTCTGGCATTGGCTCGCACCGGCTCGTGAAAGCTGCTCGATCTTTAGGAATTCTGGAAGCCCTCTGCAGTCGTGTTTGTAGTGTAGCATGCTCCACGATGAGAGTATTTACACCACAGAAATTGGCAAATGCCACAAATCAGAGCTCCTTTATCCCCTAAACTACCCCCTCCCCCCGCCCCCCCCACCGCCGGCCAGTAAAGTGTTTACTAGCACATCACTAACTCAGGTCCGGGCTTGAAAGTAGGATTGCAGGTGCCACTCACTCCTCACCCAATACCCACGTTCCTTGTTTCTTACTCAAGGAATTCCAGTTTTGTTTAGCCGGGCAACGAGTCCATTTATATAACTGCATTTCCTGTCTCCGTTACACTTAAGAGTTCTCAAGTGACATGGCCTTGGCCAATGGCATGTAGACGGAGTTTACTGGTAGGGCTTCCCAGAGACTCTTTGAAAGGGGTCAGACTAACTGCCCAAGACTTTTCCACCTTGTCTTTTCCCTACTGCCTATTTAGATCACAGATGCTGGGTGGGGTGTGGGTGTGACATCTTGCAACCACACGGTGACAAGAGAGAGGAGAGAGGTCCTACACTGAGAACGGCTGAACTGAATGATGGGGGCGTCTGGCCCTTGGCGGTACAGCCTGGGACTCCTGGCCCCCGGCTGCTGGTTGGTGGGCTTCAACAATATGCCCCTGAATGCCATCCCTAATTGGGACCCTCAGCAAGGCAGCTCGACCCTCATTAGCTCCAGTTTCCTTATCTATAAAATAGAAATCAGAAGATCCTAACCCATGGAATTGGTCTGCTGGTTGAATAAGATAACGTATGCAAAGAGCCCACCACAGCCCTGGCACATGGAAAGCACCAAGTGAGTGCAAGCTGGTACTGTTCTTTTTTTTCATGTTTATTTATTTTTGAGAGAGAAAGAGAGAGAGAGAGAGAGAGAGCAAGCTGGGGAGGGGCAGAGAAATAGAGAGATAGAGGATCCGAAGCAGGCGCCACACTGTCAGCACAGAGCCCCTTGCCAGGCTCGAACCCATCAGCCGTGAGATCATGACCTGAGCTGAAGTTGGACGCTTAACTGACTGAGCCACCCAGGCGCCCTCAAGTTGGTACTGTTCTTACCTCTGTGGCTGTGCTTGTCACCCTGGCAGGAAGTATGTACTTGGGCATTTGTCTCTCCCTCTAGCCTTTGTCTCTTCAAGCACAAGGGTCCTGTCTCGCTCACTCTCTATCCTCAGTTTCCACTCCGTGGTTCAATAATCGTGACTTGAATTCAGTTGATGCTAAAGGGTAGGGTAGAGATATGAGTTGTAGTCAAACAAAGGATAATTAATTTATTTTTTATTATTTGAGTTTAACCCATACCTCTGACCTGCCCTTTAGCACCAACTGAATTCAAGTCATGACTGTTGAACACACTGTTATATTATGAACACAATGAACAGCGCAAAAGTGAAGAAAACATTTCTGCCTCCACGCTACCCTAAGGAACTCAGACGCAAGCTGGGAGCATAAGAAAGGACCCTATGTAGCTGTGATGCAAGGAAGAGAAACAGGAGGGTCCTCACATAAGGATGAACCGAAGTGCTGGAAGGGAAGGGATGGGAGGCAAGAGAAGGCATCACGGGAGAGGAGGCAGTTGGCTCAGGTGTTGGGAAAGGGTGGTTTGGTGTGCCCACTAGGAAGATACCAGGAGCACCAGAGCATCACAGATAAGGGCAGTACATTAGGGTACCCGCATTGCCCCGGGAATGCAGCCGAATGGAAGGCTGGAAAGGTATGTTGAAGGCATCTCCTGGGGGCTTCGCCTGCCAGGCTGAGGCATTTGACTCTCATTCCCTGGGCAATGGGGACCCACTGAAGGTTTACGAGCTGCGTGTGACGTCAGGATTTGGATTTCAGCAGCTTAATCCAGCAGTCATGTGGAGAGCAGTTAGTAAGGTTGATGGGGAGGTAGGAACCCAGTGAGGAGCTATTTAGCAGACTAAACCAGGCAGATGCTGCCTTCAAGCCCTGTGCATGTCCACGGGGAGGGAGGAGAAAATTTATTGGACAAACGCCGCGTGCCGAGACACTGAGCCAAGGGCTTTCCCTGCATTATCTCATTTACTCCTCGCAAGAACCCCGAGAGCGGAAAGCATGTCCTAGGAACCCAGAAAGCAGCCAGATGACACTGCCTCCTCTGTTCTGAGTCACGCTGAGGCCTAGGGAAACAATCTAGGCTCCAAGTTTTCATATTCAGCTGTCCCTTGGGCATGCGACTTAGCTTTTCTGTGCCTTGGCCCCCTTATTTGTAAGGAGGGCTCCCGAAGTCTTCCTTATTTTTCATAGGAACTGAAAAAACAAAATGAAACAATGCATTGAATTAACTTATGGTCCTTCTGCTTGGTCCTTGGAGGTCAATGATATCAGCTCTTAATACAGTGATACACCCAGTGGAAACCCAAAGCTGTTTCTCAAAGCTGTGTGAATTCATAGGGGGCCCAGGATGTAAGTGCTGCTTTTCCCTGAACATAATTTTTTAAAATTACCTCACTCTTAAACACTTCACTAAGTCTATTTTAGAAAGACTTCAGACAGCTGCATCCATGAAAATATAGTGGCATCCTGGATGTCAAGAATAAATACAGTAAAGACAAGACAAGAGGCTGGGATTCTAGCTGCGGAAGGCTGTGCCCCCTTGTTATTAATGAGGGGTTTACGACCAGCAGGGAGGCGCTACAGGGTGGTAGCCCCAGTCTGAAATAGAATCAGAGGAAGGAGTAGCTTCTCGATTTTGTGATCCAATGTCACTTAATGCTATGCCAGATCATTCCTGGAGTCCTCCACCACGCTGCCTCTACGGGAAACAGTGCAACAGGCCCTCCTGCTTCCAGGACCTTCTCCCATAGAAAACCTTCCCCCCCAGGTCATAGTAACAACGCATGAGGTCAGGCAAAGGTATCAAGTGCACACTTCTTTCCTCTTCTCTCCTGCCTCTCTCTAACCTTCTGTGCAAGTGACAAAAGCAGCCTGTTCCTTTAACCCATTGCATCATGGAGGAATATATATATATATATTTTAAGTCTGTAGTTCTCTTTTCATCTCTATTACCCATTTTAACTACTTAATTTGCCAAGTTCCTGTGAGCTGCCTATTGATAATTGATAGATTGCTCCTTCCTTTCCAATTTCCTCTATTAGTTATCCCAGGAAGTTCATTTGTGCTTTCTGTGTAACCCAATAGGCTGGCGAGTGCCTGGCTCGTTTGTAGGCCTGTGTAAATTAATACTGTCCAGAAGTGCAGAGGGGAGGCCAGCAGGCCCTTGGACCGGGAAGCTATCCAATTACACTGCCGATGAAGAGGCAGGCTCCTCTTCATTGAAACGACCTATAGCAGAAGCACGAGGCCTTCCCCCGGCTCTAATGGCTTTGAAGGGCCATCTAAGGGGATCCTTGAGGCCAGGCCTGGCTCCTCCCTTTAGCTCACAACCCCAGCTTCCACACCTGGGGTTTTACAAGGTGGGGGTGGGCATGTCTTACTAAGAACATCCTATTTAAGAGCTCTCATCTCTCTGCCTTCTCCAGTTATTCCTGTTTTTTTTTCCCCTTTTTTTTTTTTTTATTTTTTTTTTTTTTTCTTTTTTCCTTCTGGTTTTTTCAGACAAGAAGCATGAACGGTAAAAGGGTGTTTCTAAGGAGGGTTTTGATTTGAGGCGGGATCAGCACCAGAAGCTGCAGGTTAATTATCCACAGGCTATTTTTTTTTGTCTAGCTGTTTAGAACGACTGGGGTCTTGAAAATCTGGGGATTGAATTCGGAGCTAGGACTTTGGGAAAGTTTTGAGGATTTGGAGAAGGGTTTAAGATTGCTGGCTTCCGTTGAGAAACTGGGAAAGGCGTGGTTCACATTCATACAGGGAAAGAAGGGAAGCAGCTGGGAAGGGAGGCTTCACTCTGCCTGGTGTTCACTCTCCTGTTGACGGCAGCCTCCATAAATGGACAGTAGATGACAATGGTCTTGGACCCAAAACAAGTCACGCATGCATACGACCTTCTGGTTCCCTGTGGGCGACTGAGTTCTAGAACCCTGGTCTATACAACACAAATCATTCTACTGGGAAATTTTGGATTTGGTCAGACGATGGTCAGATTTCTACCCGAGCTCATTTCATCTCATGGTGATGTCACAGCCCCTAATCGCTAGCCCAAAAGAAAGGGAATTCCTGGCCCGCCCTTCTCATCTGTTCACTGTACGGACGTAATGAGGAGCTACTCTCCATCAAGCCCTCTGCTAAAGTATAGGAATCTGAAAGTGAGTTAATTTTCATCTGCCTCCCCCAGGGGAATGAATGTCAGTGCCGTGAAGACGGGACAGGACTAGAGCTTGTCTGTGAGGAGCCATTGCTGAACCCTAGTATCTAGCATAGTGCTGGGCTCATCAAGGACTAAACCAATGAATGGCATGATCTCTGCCCTAAAAGGAGTTCACCTTCTGTAAACACATCATTGCAATGCCCTGTGATAAGGACCAAGGAAAGGGAAGAACAAGGGACTGTAGAAATGACAGGAAGGAGTTCCTGACACAGCCAGGTGGGGGAAAGGTCAGAAGAGGCTTTGAAGAAGAAGCAATGATATATGAGCAGGGACTTGAAGGGTGAGTGTAGTTGGTCAGCCACAAACAAGGGGACAGGTATTGAGAAGCAGAGGGCACAGTACATGTGGAGAAGGGAACAAGATATTCACGTAGCTGCAGTATGAGTGGGGCTCCCTCCCTATCTCCATGCTGTTTGCCCTGTATTCCCAGAACCTAGAACTCTGATTGGCACGGAGTAGAAGTTGAGTGAGTGAGTGTTTGCTAAATCAGCGCATGAAGGAACGGCGCTCTCGCTATGGCTTAGACAAGGAACTGAATCAAACTGAATGTCTTTGCACATCGAGGCTGCAGATGGAGGAAAAGAGACAGATCTGAGGGTGGTTTGGAATTTGTAGTGATAATAGAGATGGGTGGGTCGTGTGAGCATGTGTGGACAGGCTCGGGCTTTGTCTTATCCTGAGGATCACAATGACTCTGTCATGAGGATCCCGAAGGATCCCAAAGCCAGCCCCTGGGATCTTCCAGTTTAATCTCAGAAGTGCCCCACCTCCTTATGCATTTTTCAGTTGGGCAAGAGGTTCTGGGCCATTTGTATTCAAAAGATGATCTCAGACGTCCCCTGATTTGAGCCTACCAGCCCCAACTTTAGATGTTGGGGGCAAAGGGGATCAACTGGTCTCTACCATAGTATTCTTTCCCACTTGCTAGGGATGATTTTATTAATTCTGCTCATTGGACAAGGTTAGGGGTGGGAAGAAGAGGGACGGGAAACATTCTTTTCTTTACCGAAATCCTCAAATGCATCTCTCATTGACTCAGTGAGTTCAATGGGACAGGTATGGTCCCCAAATGCTTTCCATGCATTTTCACACGTATCACATCGCGGTAAGGCGAGTGCTGTGGGGATGGCCCTGCTCTACTGCTCCAACCCTACGAGCACCCATAGGTCCCAATGGCTTCTGGGGCCACAACTTCCAGCGAAGTGACCTTCCTTATCTCTTTTTGCCATAAACCTGCGTCTCCTTGAGAGATTCTGCCTCAAGTCGGTGCTTTAGCAGCATAGGCTGAGATGGAGCTCCCGGTGCGGGTGACTGATGTAGGGAGTGCTCCCTCCTGAGACCCGGAAGGGGAAAAGGCAGCAGTATAGGGCAGGCAGGATCCCCAAAGGTGTGGTTTCTGTAGATGTACAGCTGGGTCCGGATCCCATGAGGAGCTCGGGACCATGAATGACACCGCGGAGGTTATCCTGCCCAAAGCCAAAGAGACAGGACTATAAGCATTCCTCATCAGCCATGGCTGAGAGTGGGTACTGGACCGTGGAGCTAGCTGGAGGTGGGGGAGGGGATGAAGCTCTGGGGCAGCTCTGATCAGCCCAGTGTACAGCAGTAGGCATGGGCCCGTGGGTGGGGCACCGCCAGCATCTGTGGTATGCATGTTTACCACCAATGGGAGGTAGAGAGGTTGAAGGTGACATGCCAGCACATAGACCCGCCTCCAAATTCCAGCTCCTCCAAACCCAGCAAGGTGACCTCAGGGAGTCACTTCACCTCACATGGCCTTGATTTTCTCTGCTGTAAAATGGGCATAATACTAGCTTTTAGCCTCCAGAATTGTGGTCAAGATTTAACGAGACAACACGAGTGAAAGGGCTTAGTGCAGTGCCTGACCCTGAGTGAGTCCTCTTGTTGGCTATTATTAATTATAGTTCTTGCCCCTACTGCTTCTGTCCCGACAGCCCCAAAGCTGGGAAAGCTTCTGTCCACCTGGTGCGTCGATCTTTTGAAGGGTTGCTTATTCCTCTGAAGCACAAAGGGGTGTTTCCTCACAGCGTAACACTAAGACATACATATGTAAATACACACACACTATATATATACAGTATACACACACACACACACACACACACACATGCATGTATAGTGTGTATATTTAAGAAGAGCCTAGTTACAAACCTAACTGGCATTTGGTAGGTTGTGGCTCATCCTTGGGGTCTGAGTGACCCTGGGAGCTGTTTGGAAGGGAATGAGCTCCCCACCAAGGAAGTGCATCAATGGCCAACCACTTCTTTTCCATGTGAGCACCATGCAAATACACAGCCATAAGCTGCCTGACAACTACTTGCTCTCAGTTGTCAGAGTAATGTTAGGATAAGCCTCCCCTCCCCAAAGGTTTAGCGAGCTTTTGAAATGAGATGAAAAGGCCACTCTTATTCGATGAAAAATTATGAACGTAACAACAACAGAACAAAAGGAAAGACACATTCCAGAAGAATCGATTCCATCTTGTGTTTATTGGTTGTTTCCCCCAAATGGCTCATCTGTCTCTGTTCCTTCCAATCAAGTCAGGATCTGAAAGTGAGTCAAACTCAGAGCTTTCTAAGGAAACTCGTGGAGCCCTGTTGCACGAGGGAGATCTATTAAGTCCGCTGCCAAATCCGTGTTTTCATTGGGATCATTAGCTCACAGAAACTAGTGTGGTACCCTCGCCCCCCATCAATGCTTAGGGGGCTTACAGACCCATCAGGGGAAGCTGTTGGGCTACTTGTTGTTGCCCGAAGAAGGAAGGCTATAGGCTAACAGGTGTGCTACCTTTGCTACTTTCTATTGAATTCTTTGAAAATAGAGGGCAGATGGGGGTTCTAGAAAATACTAATCAAGAAATAGACATTGCAATAAAAAAAACAAATTAATCTACGGTGGCAGGAAGCAGATCAGTGATTGTGTACAGATGGTGGAATAGAAGGGATGAGTTGCAAAGGAACATGAGGGAACTTTGAAAGGTGGTGGGTATGTTCATTACCATGGTACTGGTGGGTTCACTGGTATACACATATGTAAAAACCTGCCAAAGTGTACTCTTTAAACAAATGTAGTTTATTAGCTGTCAGTTATGCCTCAATAAAGTCATAAAACAAAATAAATTACACTCTTTGGTTTTTAATGCTACATTTTAAAAAAATAAAATGGCTTCCTTGTTCCCAGCTTGAAATGTAGGAGTACGAGATAGGCCTTTTGTAAAAAAAATTTTTTTTTAATGTTTATTTATTTTTGAGAGAGAGGGAGAGACAGAGTGTGAGCGGGGGAGGGACAGAGAGAGAGGGAGACTCAGAATCTGAAGCAGGCCCCAGGCTCTGAGCTGTCAGCACAGAGCCGGATGCGGGGCTCAAACTCACAGAGTGAGAGATCATGACCTGAGCTGAAGTCAGACGCTTAACTGACTGAACCTCCCAGGTGTCCCTGAGACAGGTCTTCAGCTGAGAAGGAAAGACAGAGAGGCATTATGGTTAAAACCTATGTGCCTCTGAGAGCAACCGAGATGTCCTCGAGGTGGTGAGGGGACAAATAAACGGAGGTGCATCCTGACAGTGGAATATTACTCGGTACTAGAGAGAAATGAGCTGTCAGACCACAAAAAGACATGGAGGAGACCTAAATGCCTCTTACGAAGTGAAAGAAATCAATCTGAAAAGGCTACACACTGTATAATTCCAACCATAGGACCTTCTGGAAAAGGCAAAACTATAAGGGCAGGAAAAAGTGGTGGTTGTCGGACACTGAGGGGAGGAAGGGACGGACGTAGAGCACAGAGGGATATTAGAGCAGTGAAAATACTCTGCAGGATACTATAATGATGGAGACGCGTCATTATACGCTCGTCAAAACCCGTAAAACGAACACCACCACAAGCGAACCCAAGGTAAACTATGGACTGGGTGATAATGAGGTGTTACTGCGAGTTCATTGACTGTAACAAATGCACGCTCCGCTGGGGGCGTTGATGGTGGGGAAGGCTGCGCATGCATGAGTGAGGGCCGGAGGTGTATGGGAACTCTCTGTGTCTTCCTCTCAGCTGTGCGGTGAACCTGAAACTACTCTAAAAAAGAAAGTCTTAAAACCAAAGACTGAACGAGAAAAATCCCTATGCAGCTCCATCATTCCGAGTCTGGGATCCTGGTCTGCTGCACAGCCCTTGGCTGTAAGTATGTGGGCAAGTGAGTCGTTTTCTAACTTAGCCTGAGGATGAAGGGAAACATGTCGGGGTGTTCCCGACACCTCTTCAGCTCTCACTCGGTGGCTGGTCCGAGGAACCGGGGTCGGCACTGCGGACAGACTCCACGGCCACATGCAGAGACTGAGGCGCCCTCCGGAACCTTGCCTTCCCTCTGTGGTCACTGGTGTCACCACTCCAACATCCTATGTCCTGCTTTCCAACCTGATGTTGCAAACACTTGAGACACGCATAGATACACGCGCTGATACGTACACACAGCCATGAGTTTTTATTAGGAGCAAAACCTTCCTATCTTTCATCCATCCGTCCATTCATTTCTCCAGGAACTCTTTGCTGAGCACCCGTTCTAGGTGAAGGGCAAGGGACTGCGTGGGTGGTCCAAACAGACATAGAGACTGCCCTCAGGGCCCTTACATTCTAAGTGGGATAGATGCAGTCATCAAATAACTAAAAGTGGAAGATAAAACTACCTGGGGTAAGTGCTAGAAAGCAGAGATAAAGAATTGTAAGAGCAAATAACAGGGAGATTTAGCTTATTCATAGATACAGGGGGGGAAGGCTTCCCTGGAGAAGTGACAAAGGAGGTTATTTGAAAGAAAGAGAGGGATTAACCAGGTAAAGAATGTCAGCAGGAGTATTTCATAAAGAAGGAATGGTATGTGCAAGGGCTCTGTGGTTGGAGAAAACATGGCATGATCAAAGAAGTGATCAAAGACCTTTGTGGCTAGAGCTCAGAGAGCAAGAGGGAGAGAAGCCAGTGAGGTAACTAGAGGCTAGAGGGCAGGTGGTTTATAGGCCACAGCAAGGAAATGTTTACCATCAATTCCCCCAGAAAAACACACCCCATATCCCTTAGCAGAACAAAACAAAAAGAAAAACACATTGGTTAAACAACACTAAGTTTATTAGAACTACTTTACTAAATAATAAAGGAGAATATATCCTTGACAGAACTTTAGGAATGTCTCAGAAAGTAGAGGTCAGGCGAGTCTATTTATGGAGTTTCAGGGCTCTGGCCTGATGATTTTAAAGCTGGTTTTACCAGGCTGAGAATTAGCTGGGATTAGGCGAAGTGAACGACGCAGACTTGATTGTACCTCAGATTTGTGAACTCAGTGAAGAGAGGGTCTGAAAGCGAGTCTTGCTGTTAATGTTCATACATCAGCTATTCCAGTTGGTTCAAGGATTTATTTTCCTGTAGAAGGTGGGTTTTTTAGAACATATAGCTAAGTTATCTTTGCTTACTCTGAGTTTTGCTTAAAAATGGACAGAAAAGGATGCCCCCATCAGTACAAGCTCAGAGAGATATGTTGCTTTCGGTCCCGAGGTTCGTGAGGAAGCTGTGAATGGGTTTTGCAACCCCTCTGACCTGCTGGCCTGGCTGTGGGGCACCAGGATGGGTCATCACCACAGTGCCACCTGACCAAGTCCCCTCATTGCAGAACTCAGCTTTCCTCTGGCCACTGGGGCCACAGGACGAGAGAGCTCAGAGGCTGTTGCCAATGTTGATGTCGTCATCTGCGCATGCTTCTCGCTGTGAGGCGTGGTTGGAAGGAGGCACGCAGACCAAAGCAGATCTATGTTCCTTGCCCAGCTCTGCTGCTGACCATCTCTGAGCGCCCGGCCCATTCCCCAATCCCTAAGCAGCTTCCTGATCTGCAAACTGAGGATAACAGTGCGGACTTTATTAGGGTAGCTCTAGGGAGTCAGTGAGACATGCATGTACATTTCTTAGCACGGCTTGTCATGTGACAAGTGTTCAAGCCTAAATTACTACTGTTGCGTTCACACCTGCCTAAGGAGCTGAGGCCTCCCACGCTCTTGTGTTCATCCCATGACCCTCTAAGGGTCAGCCTAACTTGCCGAGGGTCCTTGTCCTCCAAGTGACTGCCATCACTGTGCTCTCGAATCTCTATTCTTGTGTTTGGCCCATAGCACTGCCTCCCGATCCCCACATCTAGGATCTTGACTCCTTTTGCTTTCCTTCTGGGGATGAGCCTAAACCATCCACTGTGCCAGGCTTTCCGCAAGCAAGCACCGTGGGGGCAGGGAACATGCTTCCGGGGCTTGCTTTCTTCACCCAGTATGAGAGCAAGGGCTCAGTTCATTCCAGTGACTTGGGCTGAGGCTCGTGCTGGCCCGGGCTAGGTGCTGTGTGCACAGCAATGAGGCGGATGCGGAAGTCTCAGGGGGCACCCTTTGGAATGGAGGGAAAGAGCTCGGATAAAGTCTCATGAGGTACTTACTAGGAAATGGATGCTTGAGGTATGGTTGAGGGAGGGATTGGTTCTAGCCTGGGGCATGAAAGAAAATTCAGAGAAGTCGAAGCCTAGACAGGGTTTATCAAAACACGCGTATGCATTGTTTTAAATAAGGAAAATGTGCAAATAGAAAAAATGGCAACAGTTCCAAAATAGTTTAGAGTGAAAATAAGTCTTGGTTCCCATCCTCCTGCTTCCTCTCAGAGGCCCCCACCTTTTTCAACTTCTACCTGCACATGTGAGCTCAGATGGCGCATGTGTAAGCTTATCTGCCCAGCATAATACACACTGTTGTACTTAATTATATAGCTTGAGGATCATGTTATATCAGTATGGGTTGATCTCCTTTATTGTGATTATTATAATTAATTGTATATAATCAGCTCCCTATTGAGGGACAGAACGGTCCTTCCTTCCTTCCTTCCTTCCTTCCTTCCTTCCTTCCTTCCTTCCTTCCTCCCTCCCTCCCTCCCTCCCTCCCTCCCTTCCTTCCTTCCTTCCTTCCTTCCTTCCTTCCTTCCTTCCTTCCTTCCTTCTATCCTTCCTTCCTTCCTTCTTTTCTTTCTCTTTTCCTTGCTATGTTGAAGAAAGCTTCAGTGAATATCTTTGTAAAATTTCTTTGAGGACTTGTGTGAAGAGTGCACAATAAATATATAGCAAATTCCAGAAGTGCACTTTGCTAGGGCAATTGTGATGGTATGCTCAAGTTGCCTTTCCAAGAAGGCATGTCCACTTGTGACTCTCTGGCAGTGAGTGAGAGTTGAACAGGACTGATGAGAGTTCCCAGGAGGTCTTCAGGTAATAGAGGGGTAGGTGGGTGGGGGCGACAGCACAGATGCAGAAGCAGTCTGTGGGGGGTTACAGCCTGTGCCAGGGCATGGAGGCTGGGGAAACCCAGCACCAGGAGGGAAATGTGGAGGAATGTAATGAGTGTTGGGTGCATGAAAGGAAGCACAGTGATACTTGAGATCTGTGGGACATCATGCAAACTAATAGTTCCAGAAAGTTCCCAGTTTCGGCATTGGAATGTGCCATATTCCTTGTGTCATGGTCAGGGCTTTGGTTTTCAGCAGCTACTGTAATAAAATACAAGTACAACATGGAAATCCATGTGGGGCAGAAAGTGAAGACGGCTGTGTTCCCTTTCCTTTCCAAGCTTTGAGAAGTTGTGCAGTACCCAACAGGTGAATCCTATTCAGAGGTAGCTATGGTTACTTAAGAATGAATTTCTGGGGTGCCTGGGAGGCTCAGTTGGTGGAGCGTCCAACTCTTGATTTTGGCACAGGTCATGATCCCAGGGCTGTGGGACTGAGCCCTGTGTTGGGCTCTGTGCTGAGTGCTGAATGTGGAACCTGCTTGAGATTCTCTCTCTCCCTCTTGCCCTCTCTGCCACTTGCACACTGTCTCCCTCTAAAAAAAAAAAAGGGAATGATTTTCTGTGTGCTATTTTCCCAAACAACTACTAAGTTCTTAGAACAGGTACTTATCAAATTGTTGGCTCTAACTGCTTAATGAATGGAACGGTTAGGTATTTCTTTGTGCTGAGGGCACCATGAAAAAATTAATGAGATACCCAGGGCCCTGTGAACAGAATTAGGTACCATTATGCTCTCCCTTTCACTCCGGAGAAAACTGAAGGTAGGTAAAGACCGACATTCCACAGGGAGTTAGTGATTGAGGAGAGAGTGGATTTGAATCAGTCTGACCGAATATGTCTGTTCTTAGCCGCTGTGCTGAGATCTTGGATACTTAGGATGTCCAGTTAGCCAGTGTACCTGAGCATTAGGGAAGCTTAGTTTTACTGTATTACTAACAAGGCCACATTATTCTTTCATCCTACTAAATAAACACACCTCATCCTCTAATTTGGAATCCCTGAATGTCTGGGCAGTGCAGCCCCATGAGTCAGATGGCTGGTACCACAGCTGTGTCGGGGACAGGAACAGGCCCTCGGGACCATGGAGCAATATGGCCCCTAACTATGGTCCTGGCCGGGCCCTGTTTCAGGCACCAAGAGGTGTGGGAAGGCAGACGACTTGGACAGAGTTCAGAAAAAAGCAAGCCCTTGTGACCACTGGGTGAGAATCAAAGGATATGCCAGTGTTCGGAACTAGCCGATCGACTCTCTCACCCATGACATCAAGGAGAAGACAGGCCCGGGAGGGTTAAGACAGTTGTCCAGGATGACACAGTGAGCTGGTGGAGAGCTGAGCTGAGATCCAGCACTCTTAACATAAGCTGTTGGGTGAAAAAAAGATTCAAGAAGAAAACTGTGGAAGCCTCCATTGAGTAGTGAGATTTCATATGCTCACTCCAGCCGAACTCCAAGATGGCCTCCAAAGGGCCCTCTTCAGGAGCTAACACTTGTTGTGCCAAACCCTCCGTGCTACATCTTGCATCGATTACCCTGCACATCCTGACTTAGCAGTCCCATTTTAAAGACCAGGAAACTGAGATTCAAAGCAAAGACCATTTGCAAGCGAGGCAGTAATTGAAGTGGGACTCAAACCTAAGTCGGACAACTTCCCATGACCCCCGTGATCCTTCCCATGCACAGGGTGAGAACAGGACAGTCACTTGGACTCAAAGATAGAATAGATAGAGTCCACACACTGAAGATGGAAGAGTCACCCTATTGTCTGCACTGCCTACCTCTGAGCTATTACATAAGGGGGAAATAAGCTTCTGCTTTATTTAAGGATTATTTCTCCATCTCTTTGTTACAGCAGCTAAACCTGGACACAACACTGACTACATAATTTGCAGGGCCCAGGGCAAGCTGAAAATGTGCGGTCCTTCTTCGGAATTTGGTAAGACAGGGACAGCAGAGTTTCAAATCACAGTGCAGGACCCTTCTAAGCATAGGCATCTGTGTCACTGCACAGGGTCTGTGCCCATGACGGTGACCCTGTCCGTGTCCCAGGACTCGCAGGAACTCAACTGAGGTGCAGGGATTGGATCATCAAGACTGGGTCATTTTTGGGGGTTGGAAGCAGCCATGATTCTGATCATTTTGGTGCCGGATGTCATGCACCATGATCCGGAAGGACCAGACGAGGGACCTTGACTGACCCTCCCTCTCATGGTAGGGCCCTGGGAACTTTTTAGAGCTTACTCATTTCTACGTCTGGGTCAGAACAAGAGAGTGCAACTGTGTGGAGAACAAATCGGAGTTGGCAGGTACCCCGTTGCCATGGGTGGACCTCAGTCCAAACCTCAGTGTGGCGCTATCATCAGATGGGGCAGCAGGGCTGGACAAGTCTATTGGTTTGGTAGCTCCCCGAGATGTCCCTTCCCAATCCAGCAGTGATGCTCTCTTCTCAGCAGCGCTTCGAGGAGGGTACTATGATCGTTGCATTTTGTAAACTGGGAAACGGAGGCCCAACTGATTAGATATGGCCCTGAGATCCAAGCCCCAACAGGTTCCCCCAGGAGTTTAGGGGCTTCATCGCCACATTAAACTTGACCCTAAACAAGCTACACACTTGGCAGGCATGACTGCCCATCTCCTACCCTCAGGAGGAAGCGGACTTATTCCCGTTCTCCAACACCTGTCGTGTGTGGGCCTTCAAGGGAGGGTTCTGGAAGGAGGCTGTCTAGGCCCCACCCTCAGCTCCATCACTCACTTTACTACCTGTGTGGGCTGGGGCAAATTTCAGTTTCCTCATCTGTAAAGTCACAATAATAATAAAAGATCCTGTCTCTTTGATTTAGTAGGACGATAACATAAGATAATGCAGGAAACGGACTTGACATTTAGTGAGTCCTATGAACATATTGGCCTCTGCTCTGCTCTCCTAAGCCCTCCCCGTCTCTGCCCTGGTCCAGGCATCCTCACCAATACCCCCTTTCTCTTGATGCAAGATTGAAGTAAGTTGGTGTTTGTTTTGAAGTCAGGGCAAAATGGTTATATTTAACCGTGCCTAATTTATTAAAAATAATTGCCTTAATGAATACTAATTATTAAATGCTCGTTTGGTTCTGTGCTTCCCTTTGCTGGTACCTGTACTTCATATTAGTCATTATGAAACAGGACACGCAGCAAACTGTGTAATTACAGACAAAGCATTTAAGACACTAACCAATAAAAATCAAAGGTAGGAGAAAAATGCTTTGAAGGGAGCTGGGGACGAGTTGGGGCTTCCTGTGTCCTGCCAAGAACCCAGGGCAGGAGGTGGGGGCAGGGCGGGGTGCTGGGTGTGTGCCCGGAATCTGCCTTCCAGGACTCTGTCTCCAGATAGAGAGACAAGGGGTCGCCGGGTGGTGTCTTTAAGCAGATCTGAAGAGAAACTCAGGTAGATGGAGCCTTTCTCCATGGGAAGAGCACACGCAAGGGAAGGTGTGGGGCAGGGGTGTAGGGCAAAGTCGGGTTGGGGGTGGGTTCTTGCCTTCTCCACACTACCAACTTGCTGGGTGACTGCCATAGGTTGAGTTGTGACCCCTCACCAAATCTGTATGGTAAAGCCCTCACCCCCAAACCCTGAGAATGTGACCTTATGTAGAGATGGGAGGTTTTCAGAGTAACCAAGTTAAACCAAAGACATCAGGGTGGGCCCTAATCTAATATGACTATTGTCCTCACATAAAAGTACCACAAACTGGGCGGCTTAAATAGCAGAAATGTACTGTCTCACAGTCTGGAGACCAGAAGTTCAAGGTCAAGGTGTTGGTGGGGTTGGTTCCTCCTGAGGCTGTGAGGGAGGGTCTGTTCCATGCGTCTCTCCTGGCTTCTGAGTGTTCTGGAAACCCTTGGCAATCTGTGGCTCATAGAAGCATCACCTTGATCTGTGCCGCCATCTTCACACGGTGCCCTCCCTGTGTGCATGCCTGTGCCCGTATTTCCCCTTTTGATAAAGACGCCAGTCATATTTGGATGAGAGCCCACCTTAATGTCCTCATTTTAACTTGATTACCTCTGTAAAGTCCTTCTCTCCAGATAAGGTCACATTCTGAGGTCCTGGGGGTGGGATTTCTACCTATGAATTTTTTTAAATGTTAATTTATTTATTTTGAGAAAGAGAGAGAGAAAGTGAGTGGTGGGAGAGGCAGAGGGAGAGGAAGAGAGAATCCCAAGCAGGCTCCACACCATCAGCACAGAGCCAGATGGGCTCGAACCCATGAGCCGTGAGATGATGACCTGAGTTGAAACCAAGAGTTGGACAGTTAACCGACTGAGCTGTCCAGGTACCCCTCAACATAATGCATTTTTCAGAGGAGGACACAATTCAACACATAACAGTAACCTTGGGCAGGTATCTTCCTGCCTCTGAGCTCAGTTTACCTATCTGCAAACCAAGATGTGATTAAATAACTTCCAAGGACTTTTCAGCCCTCATGGCCTGTGTAGGCCAAACATATTTCAGCCTCTAGATCTGGGCTTGCCCCAGAGGCTCTAGAAAAGGACATAGACTCCAATTTACATTCAGGCACGTGAGGCTGGAAACTGCCTTTGAAAAGAGAATTACGGCAAAGGCCTGCTTCCCCAGGGGTGTCTTCACGGTTAGCTTGGGGAGGCCCCTCAGAGAATTCTCCAGATCTCCGTGGCCACTCTCTGCTGAGTTGGGCACAGAGGATCCTGGCCTGGACTCAGTCCCTGGAGACCGGTCATCAGCTGACCTGAGGCTAGGCAAGAGTCCCTGAGATGTGGAATTAGGTCACCCACCCTTTCCACTTAGGTCATCAAAAAACTATGGGACGGGCAATAGCTTTAATCACCTGCACTCAGCTACAGCCAGTTGAAGCCAGAGGCCCTGGGGGAAAGGTCTCCTATCTCACAGTCCTCTGACGCATCTAGTGCCTGTGCTGATTCCCGAATTGTTTGTGTGGTCACAACTGCGATTTTATCTCTGGCGCTTGGAATGCCAGCCATTACGAGGGGAGAGGGGGCCCTAGGACCACTGGTGCCAGATACCAACTCTGACAGATCTGCACACTGACCTCTCATCTACGCTGGAAAAGTGAGTCAACTCCAATGGTTAAAGATGCTGCCGTATGTAATGCTGGGCGGTAGGATGTGCAAGTAACCTGAGGGTATGTATGCAAGTCTAGGGGATTCTGGATGCTTCCTTTTGAAGATAGGTTGTGTGGAGTCACTGGGTGAATAGAGGTCGTGACTGCATCAGGCCACCTGATGTAGCCAAGCCAGGTCATTGGTCGAAGCCCCTCCCTGAGACAATCTCTGCTGAAACCCACACGCGCTGCCGCCGCTCTCTCCTGCTTTGCCTCTGGCCACATACCCGCCGCACCCACCTGAGGGTGAGCGGCTGTCCCGGTTGTAGCACTGAAAGTCTCTAATCCCGGGGACCCTGTCAGGCCTGGAAAAGTAGGACAGTTGGTCCCCCCGTCCCCCTGCCAGCCCTCCTACCCCACGCACACACAGCCAGTGTGAAAACACCTACAGCTTCCGAAACAGCCCTTCCTGAACACCTCCTCTGCCTTGGAAGTGATGCTCCACTCTTTCTGCAAAACTATTATCCAGTCCCCTCTCCTCCTATGTCACCAGGGCCTTGCTCTGAGGATTCTACTCTGCACTGGCTCATAAGCTGCTCATTCCGCCTCCCTGTATCTGTCTCCTCCTTGCCTTGTCCGCCTTGCCCACTAGATTGGAAACTCCTCCTGGGCAGGGGTTTGGAGAAGACTGGATGCCAAAGCCTGCCAACCGCAGAAAGGAATAAAGAGGGCTGGCCATCCAAAATAGGTGAAGGGTATTAAGAAGCACAAAGAGGGGCTCCTGGGTGGCTCAGTCAGTTGGGTGTCCGACTTCAGCTCAGGTCATGATCTCAGGGTTCGTGGGTTCGAGCCCTGCATTGGGCTCTGTGCTGACAGCCAGTTCGGAGCCTGGAGCCTGTTTCAGATTCTGTGTCTCCCTCTCTCTCTGACCCTCCCCTGCTCATGCTGTCTCTCTCTCTCTCTCTCTCTCTCTCTCTCTCAGGAATAAAAAACAAGACAAAACAAGACAAAAAACCATTAAGAGGTGCAAAGATTCATGGTCAATAATATTGTAACAACCTTGTACAATGACAGACGATGACAACACGTATCCTGGTGAGCATTGCGTAATGTACAGAATTGCTGAATCACTATGTCTTACACCTGAAATTAATATAATATTGTGTGTCAACTGTACTTCAACAAGTTTCCTCTGGGGGAAAAAAAGGAAAGAAAAGACTCCCTTCAACCAGCTGTATTATTGTCCTGAAAAAAAGTATGTATTCAGTGATGCATAAAGCAAAAGTCAAGTTTCCCTTCTACTTCTCACTCCCATGTGTCTTTCTTAGACACAACCAACACTAACCAATTTTTTGTGTATCCTTCTAGAGATAGATTATACAAAGGCAAATATAACTTTAGACACCTATACACCTGTGTACACACAAATAGGAACATCGTGAATACATTCTTCTGCACCTTGTTTTTTTTTCTTTGTGGAACATACATCCTGGCTAGTCGTTATCAGTACATCATGCAGATCTGCATGCTTATTTCTAATGACTCTCATTTCCTAAGAGGCATCTGTCCAGAAACTCCAGAGCCCGTGTCACCTTCCCCACTGACACGCCCTTTTCAGTGCACCCTGTACTTGTCATTTCTGATCATAGTTCTAATGAGTTAAAATTTTTGTTTTGACATTTAATCAGGTGCCTAAAGCCCGGATTCTGCACTGGACTGGTTGAGTGTGCTTCAGAATCATCTGGAAGGCTTTTAAAACGCAAATGGCTGGGCAATCTGAAGAGTTCCTGATTCAGTAGCTCGGAGGTGGAGGTGGGGCTGGTGAATTTGCATTTGTAACGTGTTCTCAGGTGGCCCAGATGCTGGTCCAGCTGTGAGCTCTGATAGGGGAGCCCTGGGGATGTTTTATTCACTAAACTACCCCCAGTTTGGCTCATAGTGGATAGGCAGTCAATAAATATTTGTTGAATGAAAAATAAATTAAAGCATGCTTGCACCCTGACTTTGACACTCTGTATGCATTGGTTTGGGGTGGAGCCTCGGCTGTCTTGCTAAAGAAAATTTGAAAAAGCTGCAGAGTAAATTGGAGGTGGAGGCTCCAGCTCAGCTAGTCAGACAGGTTGGCCCACCCTATCCTCTCCCCACCCCCCAGGAGCTAACCTTTGATGCCACCCTATCTGATCCTGATCCCTGTTCTTAGAGATAGAAGGAGTTTCCAATATGACCCCTTCTGTCTTTCTTCCTCATCGTCCTGGTGAGCGAACTGGGAGCATGAGAGGTGACGTGGCTTGCCCAGTTTCACATGGCACTTTTGATGGCACAGTAGAGGTTTGCTCAGTCAGCCAGAGGACTTGGCAGTACTGAGGCATTCCATGCCACAGATAAAGCCAGAATGACATTCTTCTCTAATGAAATCTTGTTGTTTTGCATGAAGTTTCACACAGACTTGCCATTAGTTTATTTAAGAAAGAGAAAGAGAGAAAAAAAGAGAGAGGAAGGAAGTGAGGGAGAGAAGAAGGAAGGAAGGAAGGAAGGAAGGAAGGAAGGAAGGAAGGAAGGAAGGAAGGAAGGGAGGGAGGGAGGAAGGAAGGGAGGGAGGAAGATTTATTGCATATCTACCTGTCAGAGACTGTTTTGTGTATTGGGCATGCAGTGATTAACAGAACAAAGTTCCTGCCTTCATAGAACTTCCTTTTGAGGAAGGGATGCAAACAGCAAAAAGAAATAAGTAAATAATTTTAGACAGTGAGGACTGAATACAAAGAAGTAGGAGAAACAGTCCAAAGTCAGAGGGCACGTATATGGACTATTACCAATTAGTTCTGGGCAGAGCTGAAGGGTGTTTGCTCTGATGAGCAGCTCTGCTGGCTTCTGGAAAGTTCCTAAGTAGAGATACTTCAACACATGGAGTCTGATTATCAGGGCAGAAATCAACAAGGCAAGACTATGAGGGAGGAGCTTCTACTTCACCAGGCGTGCCTTTTCCTGGGTGTTGTATAAAGAGTAATGCCTCCAGAGCCAGAGAACCCAGGATTTAATTTCTGTCTATCACCTTTCAGCTGCATGAACTGGAGACAGTCTTTTCACCTTTGGAGACTCAGTTTTTCCCTCTGTAAAATGGGAAACAGTGACAAGAACTACTGCTTGGAGCCAGTGGAGTAGGTTGGAGTCAAGGTTCTGCTAGATCCAAATAGTGACACTGACTTAATGATTAAACTTGCCTGAGCCTCAGCAAATTCATTCATTCACTCAAACAAACAAAAAAAGGATCTATTTTTCTGAGCCTCAGCAAATTCATTCAAAGGAGGAGGAGGAGGAGGAGGAGGAGGAGGAGGAGAAGAAGAAGAAGAAGAAGAAGAAGAAGAAGAAGAAGAAGAAGAAGAAGAAGAAGAAGAAGAAATAATAATAAATGACCTTTAAAATAGGCGTGCTAATTGACATTTCACTGGGATGTTGTAAAAGTTATGGAAATCCATACATGGGGACTTCATTTAAAGGCTATGCATTCATAAAATAGCTGCTTCTATATTATATATTCTCAAAAGTTGGAAGTGTCTCTGCTCCCTATTCTACCCCCTAAGTTTCCCAAAATCTCTTATGTGTTTACATTTTTGTTTTGGCTTCTACTCAAGCCACCGGGCAGTAGCCATTCAGAGTCAAAATAAGTCAGGTGAGACCTGAAAGTAGGACAGGTGCCTGAGTGAATTAGAAGAGAAAGGGCGTATATCAGCACGCAAGCCTGATGTCGTGGAAACAGCACACTGGCCTTGGTGTCAGACACACCTGGAGGGGGTCCCAGGCCATCCCTCGTTGGCTATGTGACTTTGGGACAGGCCTATTACTCTTCTGAGCCTCCATGTCCTCATCTGGAAAACAGAAAGCCCAGTTCCTGAGTCCTAGCTGGCATTACTGTGCGCGCTCCTTAGAGGAAATAATGAAGGTGGTGGTGGTGATGATGATGATGATGATGATGATGATAACATCAACAACTCGTACATGTATTGATTGCTTGCCCTATACGGGCACTGTTCTGTATGATTTTTGTGCTTGATGCAACTTAATCTTCATAATGACCTTATGAAATAATAACCGTTGGCCCCATCTTGGGCAAGGAAACAGACAGACAGGAGCCAAAAAACTTGCCAAAGCCACACAGCTGGCAGAGCGGGATTCCAGCTGTAGTCATCAGCTCTAGGGCCCATCCTTTGAGCCACTGTTCTGTGTCGCATGAGTGTAAAGCCCAGAGTGTCTGAGGTGTTCAGAACAGGTGGCAGTGCTTACCGTTCTCATCGTCATTGTTCCTCAGCCCACAGGTAATATTATCACATGCCTGTTGCCACAGCTCTTGACAGGAGCCCAGGGACAATGTCTGGCCAGCATGCTGGTAGTCAGCAGTGTCCTTGTCTCTGTTTGTCAGGCTTCAAGGGACAGCCTATCCTTTAATTTTGGGACCCAGATTTTTCAGGCCAAGCCTCTGAGTAACAGGACTTTCTTAGGTATATAGATTACAGCCTTTAATAAGCTTTATTAAAAGTAGAACTGCGAGACCCCTGGGTGGCTCAGTCGGTTAAGCGTCTGACTTCTGCTCAGGTCATGATCTCATCGTTCATGGGTTCGAGCCCCACACTGGGCTCTGTGCTGACAGCCCAGAGCCTGGAGCCTGCATCAGATTCTGTGTCTCCTTTCTCTGCCCCTCCCTCACTCATGCTCTGTCTCTCTCTGTCTCAAAAATAAGTAAACATAAAAAAAGTTTTTAAAAAAAAGTGGAGCCTCATCTTAGGAATCAAGGAGACCATGGTTTTTCCTACTGATTGTAAACGTCCAGATGTTTTCTCCTTTCTGGAAGGATGGAGTGAGGTAAGTGAATGCTTCAGTTGTCTGTGACTGACATTATATAACCTTCCCATAACTCCTCATTACAGTTACTGAATCGTTTGAATCAAATAAAAGGATTTTAGCACAAAATATAAATATTACCATACTCTGTTTCTATATCTTTTATTTTATTTTATGTTACATTTTTATTTGGTACCTTTACCAAGAAAATACTTCAACTTCTTGGGAGTCAAAGAATCATGAGTCATCCTTGGGCAGAGTGGCAGGTGTTAAAAATCTAGAAATCTGGTGTAGTCTCCCTCAACTGCCTTGTTCACCCAGAAAGAGGAATTTGCAGAAAGGACACGAGTGGTGTAGAAAGGGAACTTTGGAGCCATACATGCTTCAGACATCACTCACTTGCTAGATATATATTCTCTTTCAATCTCAGTGTCTTTGTATTAGCTAGCTATTGCTGCATAACAAAGTATCCCAAAACTTAGTAGCTTAAAATGACAGTATGTATTATCTTATAGTTTCTGTGGATTAGGAATCTGGGCACAGTTAATTAAGCTCACTCCTGCTTCAGGGTCTAGCACAGACTGTGGTCAAGGTATCGGTCAGTGCTATAGTCATATTAGCTTTTAACTGGAGAAGAATCTGCTTCTAAGTTCCAGTGGAAGGATTCAGTTTCTTGCAGGTTGTTGTATTGAGGGCCCCCATTCTTTGCTGGCCTGTTCGGTGGAGGCCATCCTCAGTTCCCTGCCACATGGCCTTTCCAACATGGCAGCAAGCTTCCTCAGAGCAAGCAAGAGAGCATACAATCAAAGACACACTCTTTTATTATCTGTATCTCAGAAATCACACCCCATCACTTTGTTTGATTTTCTTTTGTTTTTGTTACTGTTGCTGTTGTTTCTGTGAATCTCTTTTTGTTCTGCTGTCTTTTTCATGTTTATTTTTTAACATTTTTAATTGGGGTAAAACACACACAAACAACATAAAATTTGCCATATTATCCATTTTTAGGAGTACAGTTTAGTATTAAGTACATTCACACTGTTGTGCAACCAATCTCCAGAACTCTTTCATCTTGCAAAACTAAAATTATACCCATTAAACAGAGTCCCAACTCCACCTCTCCCAGCCCCTGGCAACCGCCATTCTACTTTCCCTTTCTATGAATTTCACTACTCTAGTTACCTCATATAGGTGGAATCATACAGTATTTTGTTTTCATGAAAGCCTTATTTCACTCACCAGTGTCTTCAAGGCTCATCTGTATTGTAACATGTGTCAGTTTTCCTTCCTTTGTAGACTGAATAAGATTCCACTGTCTGTATATAGCATATTGTGTGTATCTATTTGTCTATCGATGGATACTTGATATGCCTTCACCTTCTGGCTCTTGTAAATAATGCCGCTATAAACACGGGTATACAAATAGCTCTTTGAGTACCTTCCTTCAATTCTTTTGGATATATACCCATGCGTGGAATTGCTAGATCATATGATAATTCTATTTTTAATTTTTTGAGGAACCTCCAAACTGTTTCCCACAGCAGCCACACCATTTGATATTCCCCTCAACAGAACACAAGGGTTCCAATTTCTCCACATTCTTGCCATCAACGCTTGCTATTTTCTTTTTCTTTTCCTTTTTATTATTAAAAAATGTTTATTTATTTTTGAGAGAGAGAGAGAGAATGTACATCTGTGGTAAGTGGCAGAGGGACAGAGAGAGATGGAGAGAGAGAATTCCAAGCTGACAGCGTGGAGTTCGATGCAGGGCTCCATCCTACAAACCATGGGATCATGACCTGTACTGAAACCAAGAGTTTAACCAACTGAACCACCCAGGCTGCTTTGTTTTTTCTCCTCCTCCTCTTCCTCCTCCTCCTCCTTCTTTAAAAATATAGTAGCCATCCTAATGATGTGAAGTGGTATTTCATTAAGGTTTTTATTTGCATTTCCTTAATAATTAGTGATATTGGGCATCTTTTCCTGTGTTTATTGGCCATTTGCTTATCTTCTTTAGAGAAATGTTTATTCAAGTCTTTTGCCCATTTTTTAATTGAGTTGCTTGCATTTTGTCATCAAGTTGTGGGAATTCCTTATACATTCTGGATATTAACCTCTAATTAGATATGTGACTTGTAAATATCTTACCTCATTTTACTTGTTGATGGTGTCCTTTGAGGCACAGAGGTTTTTAATTTGATGTAGTCCGATTTAGTTGTACTTTCGTCACCTGTGCTTTGGTGTCATATCCAAAAAATCAACACCAAATACAATGGCATGAAGCTTTTCCTCTGTGTTTCCTTCCAAGATTATTATAGTTTGAGGTCTTCTGTGCAGGTATTTGTTCGATTTTGAGTTGATTTTTGTAATGGTGTAAAGGAAGGGTCCAGGTTCACCCTTTTGCACACAGATATCCAGTTTTGCCTGCTCCATTTGTTGAAAAGACTGTTCTTTCCCCATTGAATGGTCTTGGCACCCTTGTCAAAAATCATTTAGCCATAGAAGCAAGGTTTATTTCTGGGCTGGCCCTTTACTATATTTGTTTTATGCCTGTACCCACAATGTTTTGATTACTGTAGTTCTGTAATAAGTTTTGAATTCAGGAAGTGTGAAACTTCCAAGTTTGTTTCTTTTTTCTTCAAGATTGTTTGGGCTATTTGGATTTTCTTCACATTCCATATGAATTTTATGATGCGTTTTTCTATTTCTGCAAAAAAGTCTTTGGGATTTTGATAAGGACTGCATTGAATCTGCGGGTCACTAATATTGGCACCTTAACATTATTAAGTCTCCCAACCCATGAGCATGGGATTTTTTTTCCATTTATTTTTGTCATTTTTAGTTTCTTTCAGCAATGTTTTATAGTTTTCAGCATACAGGTCTTTCACTTCTTTGGTTCAGTTTATTCCAAAGTATTTTATTCTTTTTGAGGCTAATGTGAACGAAACTGTTTTCTTAATTTCCTTTTTGGATTGTTCATTGTTAGTCTATATAAACACAACTGGTTTTTGTGTGTTCATTTTGTATCCTGCAACTTTACTGAATTCATACATTAACTTTAACAGGGTGTGTGTGGTGTGTGTGTGTGTGTGTGTGTGTGTATGTGATCTTTAGGGGTTTCTGTGTATTAGATTATGCCATCTGTGAGTGGAGATAATTTTTCTTTTTCCTTTCCTCCCTCTCTCCCTCCCTCTCTCTTCTCTTTATTCCTTCCTTCCTTCTTTCCCTCCCTCCCCCTTCCTTTTCTTCCTTCCTTCCTTCCTTCCTTCCTTCCTTCCTTCCTTCCTTCCTTCCTTCCTTCCTTCCCTCCTTCCTTCCTTCCTTCCTTCCCTCCTTCCTTCCTTCACTACTTCTTTCCTTCCTTCCGCTTGATTGTTCTGTCCAGGGTTTCCTGTACTATGTTGAATAGAGGTGGTGAAAGTGGGCATACCTGTCTAGAACCTGGTCTTAGAGGAAAAGCTCTTAGTTTTTCACTGTTATGTGTCATGTTGGCTATGGGTTTCTCCTCTATGGTCTTTATGATGTTGAGGTAATTTTCTTTTATTCCTAGCTTATTGAGTGCTTTTTTTTTTCATGAAAGAGTATGGAATTTTATTAAATGATATTTCTGCATCAGTTAAAATGATCCTGTGGGTCCCTACCACCAATCATTCTGTTAATATGATGTATTACATTGAATGATATTTTTGTGTGTTGAACCATCCTTGAATTCCAGGAATAAATCCCACTTAGTCATGGTGTGTAATCCTTTTAATGTGTCACTGAATTCTGTCTGCCAGTATTTTTGTTTTGCGGATTTTTGCGTCAATATTCATCAAGGATATTGGTCTGTAGTTTTCTTAGTGTCTTTGTCTGTCATTGGGATCAGGATATAGAATGACTTTGAAAGTATTCCTTCCCCTTCAATTTTATAGAGGGTTTGAGGAGAATTGGTGTTCATTCTTCTTTAAAATTTCTGCTAGAATTTACCAGGAAAGCCATCTGGTCCTGGGCTTTTCTTTGCTAGGAGGGTTTTGATTATTGATTCAATGTGCTGACATCCTTCCACATTGGCCATATTCTGCTTATTGGAAGCAAGTCACTAGGCCCAGCCCACCCTTAAGGGGAAGAGATTTTCAGGAGAGGAGAATGATTTGGGTCACCTCAGTCCATCCCTCCAAAATGGAGCTATTCCCATCAATTGGTTGAAGGAGATGTGGAAGGCATCTCTTCACTGTGCTTTGGGTCCCAGAACTACTTGGTGGTTTGTACTGCCATTTGACTGATTTCAAGATGCATCCCAGATTTCTGGTAAATGGGGACTTGTTGCTTCTTTGCATAAGATTCATACTTGGACAAAAGTTCCCATATCCCTCAAATCAATGAAATTTCATTGTACTTTTAGTCATATTCTGTGATATGTTCTCAATCTCAAGAAATTAACAGGATGAGGGGTGCCTGGGTGGCTTAGTCGGTTAAGCGTCCGACTTTCGCTTAGGTCATGATCTCACGGTTCGTGGGTTCGAGCCCCCCATCGGGCTCTGTGCTGACTGCCAGCTCAGAGCCTGGAGCCTGTTTCAGAGTCTGCGTTTCCCTCTCTCTCTCTGACCCTCTCCTGCTCACGCTGTCTCTCTCTCTCTCTCTCTCTCCTAGAAATAAATAAAAAAAAAAAAAAAAGAAATTAACAGGATGAGCATCTTGGTCATGGTTTTATGATTGTAATTCTCACACCAGTTGTCATCCCTGACCCCTTAAATCTGAGTACACTGCTCCTGTATAATCAGGGATACCATGAGCTTCTTTTCACATGGTGCTTGTCCAAGTACTGTGCTATCTGTTTCAAATCTTTCTCTTTTGCTGGATGGTAAGCTGAGGTTTTTTTCCCCTCCTCTGTAGCCCCAACAGTGTTGA
Organism: Hyaena hyaena; assembly: GCF_003009895.1. Classification (NCBI taxonomy): domain Eukaryota; kingdom Metazoa; phylum Chordata; class Mammalia; order Carnivora; family Hyaenidae; genus Hyaena; species Hyaena hyaena. Next base: position 474,293 of record NW_024081716.1, on the reverse strand, counting down.
GTACAAAATAGAGATTTTGTACTGTTGAGTACAACAGAGATTTAGTACATGAAAAAAATATATGAATATATGAGCAAATAAATAGTGCCACCTTCCTGCTAACCTTGAAGGCTCTGAGCCAGTCTACCTGTCCAGTGTCCAGCCCATGCCTGACCAGTGTAGACGATCAATAAACATCATGGGTTGACTAAGAGAATGGCAGTTTAGCATTGTAACCACTGGACAGAAATGGAAAGTTCATTCGCAATCTGTTCAAAGCAGCCATACACTGGAGATGTCCTCTCTGTAGTGTCTTTATCATAAAAGTGAGAGTCTCTTCTCCTTAAATCACCTTAATACAGGAAAGAGGAAGTCATTTGCAAGTGGGTTCCCCCAGGAGCCAATTCTGAGACAGGGATCTGAGTTCAAGTGGCTTGTTTGAGAGACGATCCCAGGAAGCACAGTTGGAGGAGCAGAGGAGAGAGCTAGGAAAGGACCAAATTTAGTATCGTTCACATTAACGAATGGATGGCTGAACTGGGCACCTGAGCACAGCCTCACAGTGGCTCTCTATGAGACTGATGACTCAGAGCTCTCCCCTCCCCATGAGTAGCATGGGAGGTGTGATATTTACAACGGCTCCCCACCTCATTGTTCAGGGTTGCACTCTCTGGCACTTTGGCCCGTCCTGTGATAGAGCAGCACTCTTCTACACCAGAGAGTCCTTTGAGAAGGGTCATCGGTGTGGGAGGAAGAAGCCAAGTGGATGCTGAGTGCTGAGGGGATTGCCACTGGCAGCCCCTGGTGCGATGATTTGAAATCACATTTATGCACTTGGACCTGAGACCTGATTTCGTCCTCTACTCGCAAGGCAAGTCCCTCCAAACTCCCCATTCCTCAGTCCTTTCTTTCCCTTCTAGAAAGCCCTCCTCTGCTCCAAAAGCACTAGGACTTCATCCCTCTGTGAAGACGTGTGACGTGGGACTGCCGACAGCATTCCTTGTCAGAGCTCAGCTTCTGGAGTTTCTGTGGAGGCAGGCTTCCTTCCATTTTTCTATTCATGTTTCATCCCAGGCCTAGGAGCCAAGGCTCTGGGATCAGGGTGCTCCTTGCAGCTGATCTGAGCATGTCTAACCACAAGTATGATTCACATCATGCCCTAATGTGGTGTTTATATCATCTAATGCTTTGATTACTTTGTTCGAAGTGATCTCACTTGTTTATGAGCATCTGTTAAGTCCCCAGCCCCCAGAAAGTCCCTGCTCTCCTGTCCTCTGGGCAACTCATCCTGCAGACAGTTACGTCTTCTGCTGCTATAATGGCCCAGGTAGGCTAAGATAGTCTCCAGCGCTTTCTGACGTTCCTAACAAAACCAGGGTAAGAGAAAGAAACAAGGCAAAGGTAACAATGTTTTGGTCCTTTTGTTAGTGATTGCTGACACAGACGGACGTGTGTGGAGATGCCCCATTACATTTGTCTTACCTCCTTGTTGTTAACTCCCACTCCTCCACCCACCCCGTCATCTACACTCTCTCTCTCTCTTTTTTAAAAATGTTTATTTATTTATTTTTGAGAGAGGGCGACAGAGACAGAGACAGAGACAGAGAATCCGAAGCAGGCTCTGCACTGTCAGCTCAGAGCCCGATGTGGGGCTCAAAGTCATGAACCATGAGATCGTGACAGAGCTGAAGTCAGATGCTTAACCAAAGGCCATTCAATGGCCCCGTCATCTCCACTCTTTCAGGACCAGTTTCCATGGGATGTGAATAAGCAGATCGGAGGTGGGGGGAGAATGCATCCATAATTACTGAGATTTGGAGACGGCTAAAATCAGCAGAGTAAAAGGATGTCTTTGCCTCTGGACTTCTCAGAGTCCCAAATGTGCTACCAGGTACTGATTCGTGGCGAGGACAGGGTGAGCAGTGTTTCTGAAATGAATATGACCCAAGAACACTTGCTGTTGGCTAAAGAAATGCTCTGAAGAACTAAGCTCTGGAAGTGCTTTCTTGTAAGGTGCATTTGCCATGGAGCTGAAAATGACAGATATTCAGAAGCCGGCAGCAGCCTGCAAGGACTCAGTGGGTGAAACAGGCTCCTAACCCAGCTACTACAAACCCCTTGCCTCTCGGTTCCGGAGCATCTGCTGTGGGCTGGGGGCTTTAGCGATGGTAAACAGCGTTGCGAGGGAAGACAGCAGTGATGCCGCCATCAAAGACAAGGCTTCTTGGTAAGGCATTTGGAGTCAGGGAAGGTCATGGAGGCTGGGCAGGGCACACATCCGAAACCTGCCCTCGGCACCAGGGCTAGCTACATAACTGGCAGGACCCAGTGCAAAACAAAAGGTGGAAGGGGCTCTTGATCAGAAGTGACTACGAAGTTCAAGATGATAGCCGAGTGCTGCACCTCGAACCCTGGTAGCTTTTGTGCGGGTCCCTTGCCTGTGAAGTCAGCCATGCACAGCATGTAGCTGTTCCTGGAGCAGCAGCCCAGGCCCACCGCCCAACCCTTCGGGTCACACCTCCTGTCCCCTTTTCCTCTCCCCCACCCCCCACCAGGCAAGTCTCAGAGACAAGCTTCCTCCCATTGGGCCTCAGCAGGAAGCTCCTTCTTCCAGCTCTTAATGAATCAGCCGATTAAGCGATGTGCCTGCAGGCAGCACCGAATAGGGGCAAGAGACTAGAGGTTCAAGTCCTGGCTTTTTGCTCCTTCCCTCTCAATGACATTGATCAATTTCGTGTTCCATTTCTGTGGCTTAGAACCCACCTTTGGAAAGAGGGGCCGAAAATAATGCCTGCTCCGGACAGGATGGCATAGAGCCAAGGAGGGGAATTCTATTCTTTGCAAGCTGATGGATGTGGCACAGGTATAAGATTTCGCATTCCCCCCTTGGAGGCTCCTGGTTACTCCTCTCATGCATTTACTGACCCATTCGTTCAGTCAGTATGTAGAGGGGAGGTAAGAACAGACTAGGCAGAGAGGAAGGAGAAAGGCACTCCAGGAAGGCAACAGCTTGTGCCATCCCCCGTGACGGACCAATATGGCCCACGGGGCTGGAAGAGCTGAGATCCCAACCCAGACAGCCTCGCACTTCACCTCACTGCCTCCGATGCCTGGAGAAACTCGGCTGTGGAGGAGACGGAAGTTAATGGTAAACAAGGGCTGTTGGGCTGTCTCTGGATCTTAATCACCCTTATATCCCCACTGCACAGAAGCCCAAATAATTGACGATTGGCCACCAACCGACTTCAGGAGGCTGTCCGCCCGGTGCTGTCAACCATCTCCAGCAATTAGGCTCAGCGTGACAGTTGTTTCTGAGACAAGGAGCCGAGTGAATGGAATTAATCTCCCTGATTTAAATCCATTAGTGCCTGTGATATACTGATTCAGGCATTTAAGAGCCACTTCACCTCACCCGGTCATGCCCATAGGGTCACAGGCTGACTCACAGTTAATAGTGGGGAAGGCTTTAATGGAGGGGAGGCTTTGAAGAAGGGCAGGGTGTGTTCCAAAGCTTGAAGGTTTAATGCATTTTTAATTAAATGTGCTTTAATAGGATTCAGCACCAACTATCATGTCACTGCAGATAGATTCATTATATTTGTTCAGTTAATTACGCGTGTGCTATTACCCAAGTGTAAACTTTGGTGACCTGGAAAGAAGCTTGACTTCGAGGGACACCCAGGAGTTCTGCCGGTTCTTTCAGGATTAAATTAAATCGCCCCCCACCCTCCTGTCCCCGTATTTACGCTGCTGTGCCCACACCCATATCCGCACATGCGGGCACACGTGCGCACACTCTGGCAAACAGCCAGGCACTTGTGTAGACATTCTCTCTCTCTTCCTCTCCTCTTTCAAAGACTAATGGATGGGAGAGGATATCAAAGCTAGGAAAAAAGCATGCCCAGATCGGGCTCCATACTGTTATCAGCTTCATAGGAAGTGCTGAATATTCCTGAGCCCGAGCGTCCCTCTTCTGCAAAGTGACAATGACAGCAATATTAATAGCAAGGATACCTCCCAGCCCTGCTGAAGTTCCTCAGGACCTGATACCCATAGAGCCCTTTGTGGGATGCCAAGAGCCATGTACATGCTGCTTATTGCTGGTGGTTGTAACCAATCCTTCTAGAAGGCACTCCGTCAGAGCTCCATCCTGTAAGTGCAGGGCACGAGATCCTTGCTGGACCCTAGGTGTTCACATGCTGAAGCGGGACTTTGTTTACTCACTCAGCGGGCATGCACTGGACATCCTTACCTAGGACTTCCTGAGGACCTACTCTACGCCCATCTCAGGGTCCCCAACTTCCACGTGTTTCTCATACATGATTGTCCACCAGGTGACTGCCTACATATTACAGATGGGAAACCGAAGCCTACCTAATGGATTTATTTAATACTGTTTGTTTGATTCTTATCATGTGGGCCAGGCATTAGCCCCAGGGGCTGGAGATAAAGAGGATAATGAAACAGAGATGGCCCCTCCCTGATGCATCTTTCCACACAGGAAGTTTTCGAGAGCTCACCAGAAAGTTCTACCATGCTTGGGCCCTTGGTTTTCTCCTCTGTCAAATCTCAGTGTATCAGACCATGAATCTTGACGTGTAGTGGACTGAACAACCCACAGTGTTGGTTCCCAGTTTGGGGCATGGCGGAGGTGGCTGGGGGCCTGGGAATGGGGTTCAACATATGGAGAGGAGACCCTCAGAGATGCCCAGGATAAACCTCTCAGCCCTTCATGTGCTTACCACATTCCCAGGGGAATCTTACTCAAATGCAGATGCTGATTCAGTAGGGTTATAGGTGATAGGGTATGACTTAATTTTATGTCACCTTGGCTAGGCCATGGTACCCAGTTATTTGGTGAAACATCAGTCTAGATGTCACAGTGAAGGGATTTGTTAGGTGGGATTAACACTGAAACCAGTGGACTTTGATTAAAGCAGATTATCCTTTATGATGTGGGTGGGCCTCGTTCAATCAGTTGAAGTCTTGAGAGAAAGGACTGAGGTGCCCTGAGGAAGAAGGAATTCTCCAGAAGAGCTGCAATGTCAACCCCTTGTTAGTCTGCAGCCCCACAAATGCCCTGTAGATTTTGGACTTGCCAGCCCTCACTATTACATGACCCCAATTCCGTAAACTATTTCTTTCTCTCTTTCCCTCTCATAACTATCTATATCGATCACATATTTGAACTTTAATAATATAATGCAATTTTAATGAATTTAACATTTTACTGATATGTAAGAAGGATAAGTTAATTTTAGTAATATCTTTTATTTAACAGAAAATGTCCTAACTGGTGTTATTTAATGTGTCATTGATAGAAACATCTGTGAATGAGATATAGAGATCTACACATAAGTCTATATGTACATACTGTATAGATACCCTGTATACATAAGATACAGATACTGGACATATGTCTCTAACTATTCTGTTTCTTGAAAGAGCCCTACCTGATGCAAGGAAGGGGAGTCTACATTTCTTCCAAGCTTCCAGGACACGCCGGTCCTACTGGCTTGTGAACCGGACTCTGACTAAGGTCACAGACAAAGATGGTGTCTGTACGTGGGAATTCCAATGCATGAAAAGCCAGGGCAAATCTCAACGTTGTCCCCAAAGACCTTCAGTGGTTGGTTTTGGCTGGAGCTACTCCTGTGCGTTTCACTTCGTTCTCTACTGCATTCTCTTCAGCAGTTAGTTTCTGCCTGGTCATCTGAATCCGATAGTTTGTCTAAGCTGCAGAACCACTGGAGTCCCCAGGAGCTTGCCCCGGCTGCTTCCACCTTGAGCTCTGCAGTTGCATCAACATGGCTTTTCCCAAGCACTCTCAAGTCAATGAGAGCCAGCAGTGCCCAGCGCTCAACAGCTGGATGGAAGCTGGAAAGGGACAAACCCCGAATTGGGGCAAAAGTTTCCCAGTGGCCCAGAGGTCTAGCATCCCACAAACACCAACACAGGGCCCCAGCGCCCCCCTGCCTTCCCTGACACCTCCTGAATGCCAGATGGCACCAGTGGGAGGGCTGGACAGAGATAATGAGACAACTTGCAGTCCTTGCAAATGACAGCACGGAGCCTGCTTGGGATTCTTTCTCCCTCTCTCCCTGCCCCTCCCCCACCTCCATATAAATAAATAAGCTTTTGGGACGCCTGGGTGGCTCAGTCAGGTAAGTGTCTGACTTCGGCTCAGGTCATGATCTCACAGTTTGGGAGTTCGAGCCCCGCATTGGGCTCTGTGCTGACAGCTCAGAGCCTGGAGCCTGCTTCGGATTCTGTGTCTCCTTCTCTCTCTGCCCCTTCTCTGCTTACACTCTGTCTCTTTCTCTCTCAAAAATAAACATTTAAAAAAATAAAGAAGCTTTAAAAAAAAGAAATATAACAGAAGCCACACATGTTATTTTAAATTTCCTAGTAGCCACATTAAAAAAATTAAAAGAAACAGGTAAATTCATTTTAATGGCCCATTTTATTTAACTGAAAAGACCCTACAAATTATTATTTCAACATGTCATGGATGAGATATTATACATTTAATTTTTTTTTTTTTGCACTAACTCTTCAAACTCTGGTACACTTACAGCATGCACTTTACACTTGAGACAAGCCATGTTTCAAGTACTGCTCAGATGCACCTGGCCCGGGCTCCCACATTGCACCACGCAGTTCTGGATCCTTAACAACCGGCACCCTGGGCCAAGAGGGTTGGTATTTGCTGCTTGCTCTGCATGTTCTTCTAAAATCAGAAAAAGGAAAAAAAGTGAGAGAAAATAATAATCTGGATATTTGAAGATGCCGGACCTCGCATGTCAGGCTAACGCTCACAGGGGCGTGAATGGTAACAGCGGTTCTGCTCAAGCAAGCACCACATAAGCAAACGTTCTTTAAATAAACAGAAATTGAGTATATTTCAGGAACTTATTTACGCTATGGGTCACAGAGGAGGTTAAACCAAAGTTTGCTTTAAAAAGTCTCTCAGTGGACGCCCTCTGGGCCCTCACCGCACGCTGTTGGGAGCAGGGGAGGCTCTTGGAGGCTGGGAGCTGGGTCACTGGTGGGCTGGGAAACCGTGGTCCGGTGGACACCAGGGCCTCCGTCTGCCGTGGACACTGCTGGTCTTGCAGTCAAGTGCAGCTCCACGTGCAGATGTGCAGGGAGGGGGAGGGGCCAACCCGGAACAAGGGACCTCGGGAGCCTGGGTTTCTGCAGAGACTCCCGGCAGACTGTGCAGACCTTTCTGGTGCAGGTTGGAAAGGGGCTGTATCCCACACATGTGAGTTGTTCACTTCTTCAGGTAGCTACCCATTCATTCATTCATTCATTCATTCCTCCTTCCTTTACTTCTGGATTCCTTCAGTTAGAGACTCACCTGCTCATTTCCTCATTCTTTCACACACTGTCTCAGGTTGGGCGCCCTAGGGAGTAGACAGGAAACTAATTAGGATCATCCTGCCGTCAGCACCTAGGAAAGGGAGGAACGAAAGGAGACCCCCCCCGCCCCCCCGGCCCGCCTGGGGAAGCTCCCAAGACGGATGAGCCTGTCCTGAGAAGAGGGCGTGAGGCAGGGCAAGGTGATGAGCAGAGGGCTGTCTACTGGCAACACTGCCAGTGTCCGAGGTAATGGTTGTCTCTCCCTAATGCTGGATTTGGAGGGGGGGGCACCTCTCATATCCTCCACACACAGCCTTCAACACAGTTGTGTACACTTTGTCTCTGGGCTTCCCTTAATGGCTCACTCATTCATTCACTCACTCGTTCATTTCTGTAATTCATGAACATCTCTTCTCTGCTTAGAACTCTCCAGTGCTCCTTTGGCACTCAAGCCCTTCATGACCTGAGCCCTGAGCCTTTGAGGCCTCATTTGGCTAGACCCTCACCCTTGCTCACTGTGCTACTGTTTCCCCCTATCCTTTGAATGAGGAGCTGTTTGCTGTCTTAAATCCCGCCCCCCTCCCAGCACCAGAATCTTTGCACTGCCCATCCCCTTTCACCATTGGGGTCTCAGCTCTGAGCTTCCCGCCTCAGAGGAGGCTTTGCAAATGGCCTTATGGACAGTTCTTCACCCTCTGCCTTTCTCTCCCTCTCCAAACCTCTCCCCTGGTTAGCGTCTGCACACGCACCATCTATTATTCTCTGAAATTACCTCGTTCATTTACTTATTTGCTCATTCTCCCTCCCTTCTCCACTGGAATGTAAGCTTCATGAGGCCTGGGTCTTGTCTGAGCGTTTCTTCTTCTTAGTCACCCAGGGATTTGTAGAAGGAACAAACGAATGACTCAGCAATTTGCTTATTCATTAAATTATTCACTCATTCATTATTCATGTAGCAACTCTCTTATTCATATTTTAATCAGTCCATTCATTCATTTATTCATTTCACCAACAAGCAGTGTTTATATCTATAAAATGTATTATATATAAATATATATTTTATATATTTAAATATTAAATATATTTATATATACATAAATTATATATAATTTAATATGTATGTTGGATACATATATAATTATATATTATAATGAACATGTATATGTAAGCACATAACACACATTTATATGTAAATATGTAAATATATATCTCATTTACTATGAACTCAATAAAGATATTCTTAGCAATATTATTAAAAGCAGCAAAAAGCCTCAAATTGTATTAAAAAATAGAATAACCTTGAGCTTCTCCAACTCTAGAGGCTGACTGTGGAAATTACAACACATCATGACAGAAAATGAAAAGCCCTCTTTATAAATGACACTTTGCTTTGAACTTCACGGGGGTGTGATGACAAGGAGCCAGGCCAATGGTCCTGTGAGAAGTGGAGAGAAAGCAAGTTTGACAAACAGGTGCGTGCAGTACGGTCGCAGCCATGTCCAATGTACCTGTTTTTGGATAACGACCAAACACCCCCATACAAGAGCGAATAAAATCAGTATCAGGTCTTGAGATGCCAGGGATTTTCATTTTTTTCAAATAGTTCTTTGACATTCTGTCACACTTCATAGTATGGAAAAGATGTTTCATCACTGTATGAGCCTCAGGACATGGGGTGCTGCACAGTCCTGCGACCTGGGAAAAAGTGCTACTTATAAAGTCCCCACTGTGCGTCCCATGCTCGACATGCATTTTTTCACTTAGTACTCAAAACGGTCCTAGCAGGCAGGTTAATATTGTGTGTGTGTCTGTATGAATGTATGTTTGCGTGTATGTGTGTCTCTGTGTGTGCCTTTGTGTGTGTATTAGGCAGGTTAATATTGTGTGTGTCTGTGCCTGTGTGTGTGTCTGCGTGTATGTATCTGTGTGTCTGTGTATGTGTGAGTCTCTGTGTATCTGTGTGTGTCTGTGTGTGTGAGTCTGTGTCTGTGTATCTGTGTGTCTGTGTGCCTGTGTGTGTATGTGTGATATTAGGCAGGTTAATATTGTGTGCGTGTGTCTGTGTGCGTGTATGTATCTGTGTGTGTATCTGTGTATGTATGTGTCTGTGTGTATCTGTGTGTGCGCGTCTATGTGCACAAGTCTATGTGTGTATGTGTCTGTGTGTGTGTGTGAGGAAGTCTGTGTGTGTGCGTGTGGTAGAACAAAGGCCCAGAACCTGCGTGTAACTTACCTTTACACAGCAGAAGGGACAGTCTGAGAGGATTTGCCCTAGGGTCTTGGGTAGATTATCTGGATTATCTGGGCAGGTCCAGTGTACTCATGAAGGTCTTATAGTGGGGTCACAGGAGTGTCACAGCCAAAGACGGGACAAAACCGCCTTTGGAGAGAGGCAGTCCACCAACCACAGAGCACAGGAAGCTTCCGGAAGCTGTTCGGGCGGGAGAACAAGGTCTCCCCCAGAGCCTCTAGAAGGCCAGCTTCAGACTTCTGATCTCCAGAACTGCAAGAGTAAATGGGTGTTGTTTTAAGCTCCTAATTTGGGGTAAGATTTTATAGTGTTAATAGAAAACAGTGGATAAATTGAAGCTCAGAAAGACAAAAGAATTTGTCTAAATGGATTCAGAGGTCATAATAGTTTAACTGTCGCCTCCACTGCCGCCTCTCACTGGAGCATAACTGAAGCTGGAATTCGTTGCTATGAATTATCCACAGCGTTCTAGGTATTTGCAGGTGCTTGGCTTCTGCCTTCACCATTAGGGGTTTAATTCTAAGGATTGGGCATCTACACAGAGATTTCCTTTCTTTCTTCCCTTCTTTCCCCTTTTCTTCTTCCTTCCCTTTCTCCCTCTCTCCTTTCCTTTTCTCCTCCTTTATATTAACTGAGCAGCTGCTACGTGCCAAGCTCTGTCCCAGATTCTGAGTAGATGCTGGAATTGAGACAGACCAGGTGCCCATCCTTAGGGACCTCATGCTGAAATTTTGCCCAGATCCTGTGAATATCTAGAATATGGTGGATAATCTGTGCTCCAGAGACCCAGCTTAGGCTCTAGCCCCATACAGAGATAGGGAGGATCAAGAGTTAAAAATACAGAACCTTCTTCTTCAACCAAGTTCTTCTCCTGCAGGACAATCCTGGAAAATAATGAAATTGTGCTTCAAGGAAGATGGGAGTGAGAAGATCTAGATTTTTCCCTTCTGAGCCCTGCTGCATCCCAGCCTCTCTAGGGGTTTTCTGTCTCCCTGGGGTCTGCAGAGGACCCCAGATTCATGTGCTCAGAATGTCTGAAGAGGCTCAAACCAGGAAGGAATAGGGACAGGCCTTCAGTGGGAAAAAACACAAACAGCATAGCATTGTGGGGCGGGGGGATGAGCACTCTGGAGAGTAAAGGGTCTCTGCCTTTTAATCTCCATGTGAATTTGGTTGGTCAGTGCACCACTCTGGACCTCCGTCTCCTTCTCCATTCAGCAGGGATAATAATATCACTGCAATCCCCTCTGTCCCAGGGTTCCAGATACAAATGAGAAGATACAAGTAAAGGAAGTTGATGCAATGATGGTTGATGGCTGCTTATGCAATCCCGGGTGAAGAGTGAGCAAACACATGGAAACATTTATAGCCTGTTGCAACTGTAGGGATGATGTGGATACAGATCTCTTTCTGCCAGGAATAGCTGTAAATATTGGTCTGTAGAGCTCTGGTTCTCTATCAGATTGTGTCCGCCTGTATGCATGCACACGTACACGCGCGCGTGTGTGCACTCAGTATGGTGCGGTAGAAGAAAATTATGCGGCACGAGGCGGCATGAGACTCGAGTTCTCATTTTTCCCTCTGGACCTCAGGGTTCTCTTCTATTAAAACAGTCCCATCAGTGGCCACAAACTGAGGGCTATGCACCATTTTGACGACAGATGTGTTGTTTGGATTGGTGTCGGACACGTTTTGTAAACAGGCGCCTAACCGTGTAAAATGTAGAGATTTTGCCTAAGAAATAAGAATCTAAGTTTGAGGTTCTCTTGAAACTCCTAAGGTCTGGCGGTCCTGGGCCTGCACTCCTGACAGCCACACCTGTTTGGTGGTGAGTTAGCGGCTCCCTTCCAAGAACACACCAGGCATGTTCTTGCTGTGAACCGCAGTCTCCACTGCTCTCAAGTGTTGCCCGCCCTGCCGGCTGTGCTGCTTTACCAGACAAGCCAGCTGCCAGGCTCTAGAGTTGACGGTGGCAGCTATCCCCAGGCTAGGGACAGCTTTGTTTCTCAGCAGCTAGGCTTTAGGCGCAGGGCTACCAGCCCCAAAGGGCAGACAGACCTACTGGGAGAGAGAAATTCTAGGAGATTCCGAGGGGCAAGTAAGGAATGCCAGAAAAATTCCTCTTCCTTCCATGACTAGGGAACAGATGTCCCAGGAGCCAGATCCCGGGCCAGCCCTTTCCTTTGTTTCAGCCTCAGTTTCCCCATCTGTAAAGGAGGCTCTGGAACTAGATGATCTCCAAGGCTTTTCTAGATCTCGGGCTTTTTGGTTCTCTCTCTCCTCTCTCCGCCACACGCGTCGACACGCGAGCGCATACAGTCGATTGTATTCTTATGCACAGAAACACTTGCACACCTTACTAAGGATGTTTTCCCACTTACCAACTGCAAACCCTCGTATTGCCTCCAACCTCCCACACCCCTGACATCACCCCTGCGGGTCTCCTTCCAGACTGCGGCCAGTCATCAACCTTCAGGGGAGTTACCTGCCGGCATTGTGTAAGGGCAGCGAGCAGGATTAGTCAGCTAATCTCCTCTCTTATCAGTGTTCTCCCCCAGGAGCAGACAACAACAGGAGACTGTTCAGCGGGGAGGGCTCAGACCGCACCCACCGAGGGCAGGAGGGAGGAGGCCAGCAACCCAGACTTTGTTCTCATCTCTGTCTGGGATCACGGAACCTTGGGAGAGAACACTCGGGGCCCTTTGAAATGGTGAAGGCAAAGTCAGGTTCGGATCCAGGCCAAGCACCTCCCGTCAGGGGGCTCGCTCACCACCTCTAAACAACGAAAGAAGGACATCTTTTGCTCCAAGTTCTCCAGGCTTCCTCACAAAGAATGGAAGTTGGCACTCCAAATAATTTCACATTCTGTTTTGTTTTATGTTTTGTTTTGTTTTTTTTTTTCGGGCTGCTTGAAATAGAGTGACTGGGGGACCCTTGGGTGGCTCAATCAGTGAAGCAACCGACTTTGGCTCAGGTCATGATCTCACAGTTCATGGTTCGAGCCCTGCATTGGGCTCAGTGCTGACAGCTCAGAGCCTGGAGCCTGCTTTGGATTCTGTGTCTCCCTCGCTCTCTTTCTGCCCCTCCCTTGTTCATGCTCTCTCTCTCAAAACTAGATTAAAAAAAAAAAAGGAATAAAGTGACTGGGGAGAGGAGAACCTGGGTGTATTATAAAACATACAAAAGTCCCAAGTCAGAGCTATAAATGCTTGCGACATTAATTTACATTGAACAGTTCAGGCTATTGGCCAAGAATGTCACAATGTACTGTCATTGCGCTAGTCAGAAGGTAATGAGTGAACAGTAGTTTATTTATGTTATATTATACATATTTATATTATATTTATTATTAATTATCTATTTATATTTATTTTATTTTATTAAAAATATGAAGTCTGGGTCAGAAGCGGGACACATATTTAAAGCTGTGAAGCAAATCTGTTCCTATTGCAGTCTGATGTCACATATGGATTGCCCTGCTCACTGATAAGGCTAAATTGAGGACTTCAGTGAATGAGCAGCCTGGGTCTGAGGACCACCTACTTAAGCCTGGCCTGGGAGAGACCAAATTTTGTTGCCTAACCTGGGAGCTGACTTGAGAAATCCGTCCGTGAAACGGCTTCCAGGTGGTAATGACCTTGGGGTTGCTTCCTTCAGAACCAGACTTAACATCGGCTAGCACCAGGCCAGGCCCCATCTGCTTATGCTGGCCTCACACAGCCCTTCTTGTCTTTCATTTTTTTTTTTTTTTTAATTTTTAATGTTATTTTTGAGAGAGACAGAGCACGGGTGGGGGAGGGGCAGAGAGAGAGGGAGACACAGAATCTGAAACAGGCTCCAAGGTCTGAGCTGTCAGCACAGAGCCCAACGCAGGGCTCAAACTCACAAACCATGAGATCATGACCTGAGCTGAAGTCGGATGCTCAACTGACAGAGCCACCCAGGCGCCCCAACCCTTCTCGATTCTTTATTAAAAATCCAAGTCCTCCCAGGAAGGTCTGCAGATAAGCAACCATCAGCCAGTCACCTTTTAGTGCAAATTAATTAATCAGCCCTGTTGCAACGTGGCTGTCAGTAGAGAGAGGTTCTTCGTGGTGAGACAAGCCCAGGGCACAAGACGCTTGACCGTGCGGCCTGGCTGGATTGGGTGGAGAAAGCCATAGACTCAGGGGCCAGATGATCAGGAATCTCCCACCTCCTCCTAACTGTTAGCCCTGGGACAGTGGGCAGACCTCTTGCTTTTCTGTCTTGGCCAAAATGGAGATAACATAGCCTCGGAGCATGACAACCCAGTGAACGATGCCAGGGGTTGGCTGTGCCCGGGAACTCGGTCTCCACCCTCTCAGTAGGTTGAGGAGGCAGAAAATGCCAGCTGGGGGCACATGTGGAGAAGGGAATGAGACCAAGTATTGGCATCGAGTCTGAAGGTGGGGAAGGAGCCTCATTCAGTGGTGAGGAAACTTCTCTTTGAAGAAAGGATATGTGAGCCTAAGGAGAAATGACGGGGCCTTGTTGCCCCTGACCTGGGATGCGTGGTGGGCAGAAATTGCTGCATGGCTGAAGGCTGGAGTGGGCGAGCCGTGGTGTGAGATGCAGCGAGGCCGTTAGGCTGGAGGAACTGGAATCCGGAGTCAGATGGGGTTGGAGAGGTGGGCGGAGCTGGCATCGTGCAGGGCCTGGTCGTCGTCATACTCAGGAATTTGCATTTTATTCTAAGTGGCTGGGAAGCTGCTGGAGTGTTTTTAATATATGCAAAAGCATTTTCGGTGTTAGGTGAAAGTGTTTTATAAACTTGAAAGCACAAAGACGAAATACTATTATCACATGTGTGAATAACATCTTTCCATTGTAGTCTAACCTATATAAATTGGCAGCTTGATCCCTCAGTGAAAGCTGGCAGTACCAGGACCCCGAGGCACTAGGCGTGAAAGGGCTCTGAGGCCACTTCTCCATTGGGCCACCTGTCAGGCCACGGGATTGCTCAAGAGAGACGTGTGTCCAGAGCCCAGGCACTGAGGCCCAGGCTGGCCACCATATATATATTTTTAAGTTTATTTATTTTGAGAGAGAGAGAGAGAGAAAACATGAGGTGGGGAAGGGCAGAGAGAGAGGGAGACACAGAATCTAAAATAGGCTCCAGGCTCTGAGCTATCAGCACAGAGCCGGATGTGGAGCTCGAACTCATGAACCGCAAGATCATGACCTGAGCTGAAGTCGGATGCTCAACCAACTGAGCCACCCAGGCGCCCCAGGCTGGCCACCATCTTTACTGCTGTCCTGGTTTTCTGGGGGATGGGATATGGGGAGAGGCAGAGAGAGGTGCATGGTGACTGGTCTTGTTGCTCACAGGGACATTACCAATTTTAATCAATGCCTGGTGAAGTGTTTGAGCTCCTGGACCACTAGGGTCGCTTCCGAAGGAGAACCCAATACCTCCTTGGGGGAGTCTTCGCGCAAATGTCTCTCTGACTGGCCCAGACAAGCTTCAGAGCCTTCCGTGCACATTCTGAAGATACCGTGGGTTATCACAGGCTGCCGTTCTCTAGTTTTTCTTTCTTTCCTTTTTTTTTTTTTAAATGTTTTTATTTATTCCTAGGAGAGAGAGAGAGAGAGACAGCTTGAGCAGGGGAGGGTCAGAGAGAGAGGGAGTCACAGACTGAAACAGGCTCCAGGCTCTGAGCTGGCAGTCAGCACAGAGCCCGACGCGGGGCTCGAACCCACGAACCGCGAGATCATGACCTAAGTGAAAGTCGGACGCTTAACCAACTAAGCCACCCAGGCGCCCCTCTAGTTTTTCTTTTAATGGCCTCATTAACACCTGACATCTCTGCCTCACTGCCAGTTCCATGAGTCTAAGGACTCGGCTTCAGAGTGCTACCTTTGTAGTCAATCAGGACAGGCTGGATTCTTCTTCATAATGTGCAAAACCTCCCCCGCCCCACCCCGGGACTTAAAGCTATGCAGCTTTATTTCTTGCTCAAGCTCGACATCCAGCATATACAGGAGGCAGGAGGCTCTGCTCAGGGTACCGTGAGGCACCCCCTTCAATAGACGTGCCTTCTCAACCCAAGACTTCAGGGCTCCCCGCAGGAAGGGTGGAGCCCAAGACCAGCAGTAACGACCTAGCCCTGGGGCACGAAGGGGGCACTGCCAACTTCTGCTCACCTCTTCTGGTCCAGAAGCAGTCACACGTCCATGTCACACTTCCAGAGCTGCCAGTAGTCGTCTCCCACACCCCGATACCCAGCCGTTGATAGACAGCTTTGGAAGTGCTACAAATGGATCTGAGCCAATCTGCCCCATTGTCTCTGTCTTTCGGTAACCATGTGCGGGGATGTCATGGAGGCTTTGTACCTCCTCCCTGCATCTTCCTAATAGTGTGTGGTGTGCTGAAAACAAGTGCCAGATGGAAGCTTGTTACCCGTACATCATTTCTGGGGGAACAAGGGAGAAAAAAGTCCCTTAACAACAGATAGACACCAGCGAGCGTTGGTTCCTATGAAAGAAGTGAAGTTCTAGCTCTCCGTCCTTAGGTGTCCTGACAAGTCCTTTCCAGGACAGGCTCACTCTGTGGTGGATGCTGCATAGTCTCCCGGAAGATGAAGCCAAACTTCTTATGGAACCAGGCCACAGAGTCCCACTCACGGGGCAGAGCACTAGACAGAGAGGAATGGCCGCCATATTTCTTAAACAACTCTCACTTCACCAAAGGAATATGACCCCTCACACCCTCTATTCTAAACAACGAACCATCTGGCACAGATTTGGGGGAGGCTATTTGAAGCATCTCTGGAATGTGGATTCACAGCAAAGGTCTTTTGAATATTAACTGTCTTCCCTGGGGTATAGAGACAAGTAAGTCATGTATAATGGATGGACGCACTGAGGTACACCCATACAATGGAATACTATTTGACAATAATGAGCTGTGGATACCTTCATGGAAGAGTCTCATAAACATTGCTCTTGGTGACAAGCCACCCCTCCATTCAGATGAGATGTCCAGAAAAAACCCAAATCTGTGGAGACAAAGGGAATTAGGGCTCCCTGGGGTGGGGGGTGAGGGACAACAGTACATGCGCATGAGGGGCATTACTGGGGTGCTGAAAATGTCCTAAAACTGACTCAGGGTGATGAGGCACAACTCTACAGATTTACTAGAACATCACTGAATTGTACGCTCGACACGAATGAATTATATGCTACATAAAATGTGCCTCAGCAAAGTTACTTAGAAAGTAAAAATAATTAACGCACATATACACTTGCCTCACTGCTTGGAGTGCATTTAAGGTGAGTTATGGACAATATAACACAAAAAACAAAGTTTTGTTCCCAATGTGTTTTCAATACCTCCGCCGACCTACTTGTGCTCTTGAAAGAAAGAATTCATTCAGTCTGGCGCCAAAGGGGCATGGGGTTCTCCTCGAAAGGGCTCCAAATGAATCAGCCGGAAAATACAATTTGTAGTTGAGATGTCACAGGGGCATCCTCTTCTCCTAGACATGCACCAGCAATCAGAATGGGGGTTTAGAAGAAGAAAAAAATTGGAAGACCTTGGATGTGAGGTTTCTAACTACTTCTTTGGTCTCAGTTCCCCCTTCTGTGAAATGGGGATAATCTGAGCTCCTTGCAAGGCACAGCATCTGGGCCGCAGCTGCTCAGGGCAGTTTATCATCACAAGGGCCTTCCGCAGAAAGGGGTTGCTTCTCTATAATGATGGAGTCGTATCCTCAGCGTGTACCCTGAGTCCCTTTGAAGGGATACAGTCATGTTTCTCAAACTGCAGGAGGTCATGCTAAAATGCAGGGTCTAATTCCAGAAGTCCCAAGAGCTGCCAATGCCTGGGGACACGACCGCGCCTGAAGTTGCAAGAGCTAGCAACGCTCATTTGGCAAGGACTCTAAACACCCCGCCACCTCTGACCTCTCCGCTGCACGTGGCTGCTCTTCAGAACTACTCGGGAAGCACGGATAGCTGACGTGCCAACAGGCCCCCTGAGTCGGCATCTAGATGGAACTCTGGAATCTGAGATTTCAAAGCTCCTGCCGGGATGGGACTCATTGGTGAAGAGGCCCCACAGAAGGCGAGGAAATGCCCTTGATTAGGAGCCCAGAAACCTGGCTTCTAGTATCCTCTCTGCCACTTGGTGATCTGGGTCGGGCCATGTCTCCTCTCTGGGCCTCAGGTTCCCCTTCTGAACAAACCAGGGTGGTGAGAGAGGGGTGCACCCCCTTCCTTCCCCCACCTCCTGTTCTAAGACTCCGGAAGCCCCAGACTTCCTGGCCTGTCCCCAATCTCCAATTGGCTGTAGCATCTCTGTGACTCAGGGGGCAGGCCCGGCAGCCGGGAGGTGGGGAGCGGAGGGTGGGGTGCTGGGTTTTCCACCCTGCTGTTGCTGGAGCCGGGCACCCAGCTCGAGCTATTGTACTCATGGGAGGTCTTAGCTGCTGAGGCCGCCAGCCTGACTGCTCAGGCGCCACGGCTGTTTCATTATTTCATCAAAGTTCATTATGCCGGGGAGGAGACCAGTAATAAAACATGATTACAAGTGTCTCCAATGAGCACTTAAAGACATAACTCGCGGTGTTCGCTCTGCCGCATCCCTGTTCGTGGTCACATAACGCACGGAGATTTGCACCTCTGATCGACTTCAGTCTTTGCATTAATTGAGGTTAAAAAAAGAAAAAAAAAAGCCCAAAGAACTCAATTCAATTTGTCTTGGGACTGAGTCGGCTGTTTCATATGGAGGCTTGATTTGCCGTTTCTAAAAACACACAGTTAATCATGTGTGTAAAAGGCAGGTATGGTGACCCAGCCGACACGGAGGGGATGACAGCAGCCAAGGCTATCAGATGTTAGTGGCAAAGCGCATGGAGAGAAATGGTTTTTCTTTTCTTCTTCCTTTTCCTTCACTTCCCAACACCCCCCTGCCCCCCCCCCCCCCGCCCCATTCCAGCCACCCCCCCCTTTCTTCGTGAAATAGCAGCTGGTGATGGATGCCGGGAAGATAAAAGATGATATTTTAGGTGCCAGAGCCAACAAAAAGGGACCCTGTGCTCTGTNCCCCATTCCAGCCACCATCTCTTTTCTTCGTGAAATAGCAGCTGGTGATGGATGCCGGGAAGATAAAAGATGATATTTTAGGTGCCAGAGCCAACAAAAAGGGACCCTGTGCTCTGTCCCATGTCATCTGGGTCAGTGTCTTCATCTGAGAATAAGGTGGTGATTGACACTGACTAGTGGGTTAGAACCCAGTTGTTCAGGATGTTGGTTGGAGACTAAGAAGGCAGGGCAGTGTGGGAAAGAGTTCATATCTAGTTGGGGGGGATTCCCCTGGGCTGTGGCCATGTGCACCCAAACAGGTCACATCCTTCCCTGGGTCTGTCTTGCCCTCTAAACGTCTGTCCCTGGGCAGCACTGGGCATGGACCAGGCTAAGGCTAGCTCTGCCTTTGCTCCCTGGGTGTCCTGTGGCCAAATCCTTCCCTCTGTTGGCCACGGTGTCTAGTCCTTGTTAAATGGGATGTGTAGGCTAGGCGATGCCACCCACATTTGCCTAATCTTAAGACTCATCTGAGAAACTTGCTAAAAACAGATTTCTTCAGCCCTAAAACCAAAGACAGCAGATCAGAATTTCCCCAGGGGAGGTCAGGGAATCAGTATTCAGTAAGTCTTTCCTGTGATCCATGGCATTCTTAATTAAATTTTTGGGTATGTTAGACCTTCGCATCCATTGATAATGGACACAATATAAATGGGCAATAGTGAAGCATTTCTGTCCACTTTGTTCCCAAGCTATGAAGTTCCTGCTGCCAGTTATAACTAAACCGATAGCTCTGTGTATATGCATGTGTGTAAAGTCTGTGATCTACAAGCCAGAATGTATACTTGTATACGTTCTGTATCCTGTCTTTTCTTTTTTGTATAAATGATAGTATACTATGCACACTATTCTTCATCTTTCTATTTTTCATTCAATACATCTTGTAGATCTTTTTATAGCAGTTAATAAAGGCAGGGATGAGCTAGAGCCAACAAAGTCATTATCTACTGGGTAAAGCGCACCCTCCTTTTTTTTTAATGGCTGTATTATAATCTGGTGTATAGATGAACTCTAATCAATCCTCTGTTGATAGACATTTAGGTTGTTTCTGATCTTCTTCCAATGCCAATGATGCTGAAGTAAGTCATTCTGTACATACATCATTTCACATAAGTACATGATTAAGAAATGGTTCTAAAAGTGGCCTGACTGGGTCAAGAGTCTGTGCTTTTGTGGTCGTGATTGGCATTGGCACCTTGCCTCTGAGAAGCTGTAGCAGTGTACACACTGTCAAAAATAGATGAGAAAGATGTTTGCCTCACACTCTCCACATCATTAGCTTTTAATACCAGTGTGTCAGGGAAATGAGAGCTTCCTCAGGATGAATGAGGCTGAGCTTCTGTTTGCATATTTAAGAGCCATCTGTGGGTCCTTTTCTGTGACCTGTTGATCATTTTGATTGGGGTGGGGGGGGTTGAAAAAACCAGCCTAGTTTAATCTTTTATCACACATGGACCCTGAGGCCCCGAGAGGAGTACAGAGTTGACTTAGTCCCATTGCAGACTCTGCAATGAACAGAGTCAAATTAGGAGTTGGGGTCCCTTAGGATCAAATGGGAAGGCTCACAATGAGCAAGTCAACATGCCAATGGATGTGTAACTACAGATCGTATCAAGTACAAAAAAACACCAGAGGTTGTGCACTGGTTGGCCCAGGGCTGGACCCAGCCAATGGACCTTGTCTATTTTGGCCTGCATAGTGGTTTTTTCTTTTTTGAAAATTTTAATTTAAAATAATTGCCAATTTTTATTTATTTTATTTTATTTTTTCTTTTCTTTATTTTTGAGAGAGAGACAGAGAACACGTGCATATATGCACAAGCAGGGGAGGGGCAGAAAGAGCAAGGAGAGAGAGAATCCCAAGAAGACTCTGTGCTGTCAGCGCAGAGCCCAGTGCAGGGCTTGCACCCATGAGCCATGAGATCATGACCTGAGCCGAAGTCAGACAGTTAACTGACTGAGCCACCTAGGCACCCTTAAAATAATTGTCAATTCAGAACAAGATTATTTGACATACAAATTATTTTTTTATGTTTATTTATTTCGAGAGAATGAGAGAGCACACAGATGTGCACAGTATGCATATGACTGGGAAAGGGGAAGAAAGAGAGAGAGAGAGGAATAAAAAGAATCCCAAGCAGGCTCCACACTCAATGTGAGCTCAATATGGAGCTCAATCTCATGAACTGTGAGATCATGACCTGAGCTGAAACCTAGAGTCAGACACTTAATCAACTGAGTCACTTAGGTGCCCTGGGTCATCTTTTTTGTATAACGAAGGGGGAAGGGAAATATTTCTTGTGTCCATTTTCCTGTCAAAACAGGATGGTGAAAACTAGACATGGGGGATAAATCTCAGTAGCATCTTCCAATGCAAAGAATATCTGTCTGTGTTTAACATGTAGAAATGAGTGCATACATGAATGAAGCATTTATATTAACTACAACTTAATAGAGTGTGAAATAAACTATGATAAGAACCCATCAGCTTCCCTTATTAATATCATCTACCTGACTGTGGAAATATTTGGTGTGGGAGATTTCCTATTCTGGTCTCAAAAATCAGCAAAGATATGTTCACAGAGATGGCTCTAGAATGTCCACATCAGAGGGGTTTAGAGATGGCCAGCTGATTAGAAGTGGGGCTGGGAGATTTGTTTTGTGCTCACTACTCAAGCAAGCTGGTTTTATCTAGGGTTTTTTTTTTTTTTTTATCGAGGATGGTTTGGGGAAGATAGAGACAAGGAAGGGGGGGCAGATGTAAGACACCCCGTGTTGTTACTTGGTATTTCCATTTCTAATACCTGTGAATCTATGTCATAGGCCAGGGTCTTGCAGGAGACCATCATAGACCTGAGCCTTCAGAAGCTGTCCTCCTGGCTTTTCAGAGTGTGATCCGGGTGCTCCCTAGTCTGGATGGCCTTGCTCTGAGCTCCTTGGTGACACGTGGGACCCCAAGTGAACTTAGAGGTGGTGGACATAATCCTTAATAAGGCTTAACTCCTTGGGGCCCAGCCAGGCCTCCAAGGGCCAAGCTCAGGCATGACCAGCAAAGCAGTCCCTTCTTCCTCCCCCACACAGATGTCCTTGGCTGGGGCAGTGTCTCAAAAGCCATGTAGATGACACTGGCACCAGGCACAGTGTGCACTGTATGAACAAGTGGTAGCACTCAAAATACTAGGATCAAAGCTGTGAGCACCCTTCTGTGGGGCCGTGAGGAGGTGGTGAAGAAAGCTGAGAGGATTAGGGGTACTCAGGGAATGGCGGGGTGCCTTTTCTCATACTGAGAAGGCAAACATCATGGCCCCTGTGGACAAAGGAGCTAAAAATTTCTTTATTTCCTCCCCCCGTATGTTTTCAGAAAGCCAATAACAACAATAGCGGCCATTTATTAGGCACTCAAAATAGCCTTGTCATTGAATAGGGACAAAGGAACTCAGCCCAACCTTTCTTCATGGACCACCACCCCTACTCTCTGAACTGGAGCCAGCCTCTGCCCTCTGACTATGTTCCACACTGCACTCTGATGCCCAAGAACAACATCACACCACACCTTTACAAAGCACCTATATGAAGGCTCTATCCTCTGTGTGGGGTGCTCCTCTACGTGGCCAACTTCTACCCCTTTCTAAAGTTAATTCAAATGATATTCTGGCGCAGGAAGTAAATGGTAAATTTGGCCTGCCAATGACACATAATCAATATTTATCAATTAATGAGCTAATGGATCGTCAGATGAAGCCGTTTCATTTCCTGGAATTTAACCCAGTGCTTGGCATATAGTAAATAGTTAATAAATGTATGTTCAGTTAGATCTAGATCTAGATCTATCTGTGATCCCTCTTAGCCTGATTGTAGAAGATTTATTGTGGTGAAAATAATGTGAGTTTTGTAGACCCATCTTTTTTTTTTTTTTTCCCTTTTGCTTTCTGTGTTGTTAAATTCTTGATTCCTAGAATCACATAAAGATTTAGAAGTGAACTTGGAGTCAGAAGACCTAGGTTTGAGTCCAGGGTCTGACTCTCCCTTGCTCTCCGTAAGCTTGGGCAAGCCACTTAACCTCTCGGAGCACCCAGTTGCCTCATCTGTGAGATGGGGACAGTAAGCCCTGAAGGAACTATCATGATGATCAGCAAAAGAGTACAGATGAAGAGTGGACATCTAAAGTCACTTGGCCAAGATGTAGCTTTTCCCCCCTCAAAAGCAGATCACTCAGGGGGTACTACTTTGTCACAGGAGTGGCTTTTGTGTTTAGTTACATGAACTGCAAATCGGAATAAGGTAATGTGGGTCTCAAACCTGACTCAGCCCTCAACCTTGGGGCTTAACCCAATGAGCCATAATAGCCTTGCTAGCAAATCAGGGACAGTAGTCCTTTCTTTATGGAGTTAACACAGAAATCAAAGAAGATAATTTGTTTAAAAGCAGTGTGAACTGAAACGGAGTGTGGGATTATTATAAGAGCTATGAGCTTGCCTTTACTGCTCTGCTCTAGGTCAAGCCGGGTTGACTCATGTATTCCTGCAATTTCTCCCTGCCCTTTCTCCACCTCCACTGTTGTCCCCTTCCAATCCAACAACCCCATTTGAGTCAATAGGATCTGACTGTGTCACCCCCTACCTAAGACCATGGATTTCAGGAATATGTCTATCTCAGTGCTGTGTGTTAAAAGGCTGTCTTATCTGGACCTACCACTCCACCTGCTCAGCTCTTATTGAGTTCCCCTTGCATACCAGCTTCCCAAATGGCACATAGGAAGGCCTGCCCTCAATGACCCCTGGGCCTTTGCACATGTGCCTCTATGTGCCTCCAACACTTTCCCTCACAGCCTCAGGACAAGGACTGTGTCTTGTGACTGCTGTCTTCCCCAGAGCCTAGCACTGAACTTGGCTTATAATAAACATTCAATAAACATCCTTTCAGTGAATGAATCTCACACCTACTTAGAATTCCCAGTGTGTCGGGCACAGAACTGAGCACATGTATATACATGACCTCAATGCAGAGATATCCCCACTGTCCTTTGGGAGAAGAGATGGGCTACGGCTCAGATCTACTGTCTCTCCATCCGTCCAGTGCTGCACACCTATTGGCAACCTGCTATAAATCTGGCAAAGCTTTCAATCGGGGGAAAGCCTCAGAACCCTGCCAATGGATTCAGCAAAGGTGGTTCCCAATCTCAGGGCTTCTCTCTCCTGCCAGGGAACTTATAAGGCTATTTGACCTAGATAATGAAAGTACTTATGAATTAAGTTCATCATGTGGGCATTTTAGCTAGTTAGTTAGCATAATCTTCAACACATTTCTTTTCTTTTCTTTTTTTTAATGTTCATTTATTTAGAGAGAGAGTTGGGCGGTTGGGGGGAAGGGCAGAAATAGAGGAAGAGAGAGAGAAAGACAGAGAGAATTCCAACCAGGCTCCACCCTGTCAGTGCAGAGCCCGACACGGGGTTTGATCTCACAAACCGTGAGATCATGACCTGAGCCAACAGACACTTAACCAATTGAGCCACCCAGGTGCCCCATCACATTTCTTCCTATTCCTTCTATGTGGAAGGCTGATACCCCACAGCACCCCGTTCTGACTTAGGCCTGAGACCTCTTGGGGGAGGGAGGGTTGGTATCTGTGAACTTAAACCAATGTCTGGCTTGCATATGAATTCCAGCTTTACCGTGTGCTGCCTGTGTGATCTTGGGCAAGTTATTTTACCTCTCTGTACTTTACTTTCCTCATTGACAAAACAGGGTAAATCCTCCTCAGGGGTGAGGTGTTAGATGAAACAATCTGTCAAGTGTCTGACATGACATCAGGCACAGGTACCAGCTACCAGGGTCTCATGAACTTTGGCAGAGATGGGGAAAAGGGTTTGCCTACAGGCCAGCTCCAATGAGTTGATGCAGCTGTTGGGAACATTCTGTTCTGCCCAGAACCATACTTGGGCTCAGGGGAAGGAGGGCTGTGATCTCTCTGTCAAGGCCAGAAGGGAGGCTGAAAGGCAAATGATAAGCTGAGACTGTCCCTGATCTTCCCAAATGCTACCCCTTCGGGACTTTTAATGAGGACTTTAGAGAAAGCATTTCTCTCTTCCTTTGAATTTCCCTCGGAGTCTGGGAGGAGAGAAAGAAGGTCACCTCTTGAAAAAGCGCATGCTCCTTAATGCAAGTCAGAGTTGCAAAAGAGAGAAGGTGGTTGTCCAAGAGTCTGGGCCCCAGGGGGCCCCGAGGCTGCACACTTGAGATTAGTGTGGAAGCAGATGGAGAGCCCGGACACCATATTTGCTGGGTGACATATGTGTGTAGGCTGGAGGTGATGCCACGTGAATTTCGTGGATGTGGGCTCCTTTATCGCTAATACCCTGTGCCCTCCCTGGGGAAGAGGAGGGCCTGGCAGTGGGCCCTCCTGGGGGTGGGGTGAGGAGCACTTTGGGAAAGAGGGCCAGGAACCCAGTTCAAGGACACCCCTATCACAACCTTCCTCCCATCTTGAGTCCAGCAAAGGCTTCGGTTCTTCCTCTCCTACTATTTTCTTCCGAGATGATGAGGCCCCAGTCCAGAGGGACGGAATCTGAATGCTTCTGATTCACTTACAGTTGGGTCAGCAAAACATGCACTGGTGAGGAGGAGACCTCCCAGGAAGTTATATAAGTTTCCTCATGGAACTGAGAATCCTTGTTCCGGCTGGGCTTAACTAAATCAGCTGGGGCCACACTTTGATTCTAAAGATAGAGCAGGAATGGGGGTTGAGGGATCCCCTTCCCCACTCCAGTCCTCTCTGGTCTTAATTACACAAATCCCACCCTCCGGAAACAGAAGTCCTAATTAATAGTAACCGAAGGAGGGCCGAGATCTATAGACCAATGTGCCTTATCTCGGTAATTTCAGAAGAGACGTGAAGGAAAAAAAAAAAAAAAAAAGGATCCTGAACAACTATTTGTCTAATAAACAGCCCCCACCCCCAACCCCCTTCATTTCCTGCAAAGAAAGCTCCGTTGCAGTTAATCCATCTTGGCTCCACTCAGAGCACATTATCATTTTTATCGGCCTCATAAATCGCCTTTCCAGATCACACAAAAATATACACGGCCCCACTATAATTATTCCAGACCCCCGCCTTCTCCCTTTTCATTTTGATCCCAGGTAAACCCAATCATTACCCACATCAGTGTGGCTTCCCCAAACGTTGAGATTAAAAACGGACCACGGAGGCTTGCGCAAGCCTGAGTCAGCCGAGCAATTTGAACCAATAAATATCAAAGTCGTGTCTAAGCAGAGAACAATTCATTTGGTACCACATCTGTCAACAAGCCTGTGGAGGATTTTCCTTCCTGAGGCTCCGCCCTGGCGGCCCTGCTGGCTCTTCCTGATGCCGTGGAGAAGCTGGATTTGGCCCCATGGGAGGGTGGGTCCCTGCGCCCATAAAAGTGCTGGAGGTGCCAGTACAGGGGAGGTTGGGGGGGGACTCAGCGACTGAGCTGCCCGCCCTCTGCCCACTATCAAAAGGGCCCTGGTCTAATGCGTCAGTTGGACAAGCGCTCCCTGCAATTAGTGATTCCTTTTTTATGGGTTGATATGGGCCTCTGGCCAAGGGGAGCTGGGATTGAATCAATATTCCTTTTATTATGTCACCATAGCCAAATGAATTATGAAAACAAAAGCTCAATATAAAGCTGCCAATGCTAATTACTGGGTAGGATGTGGAGACACAGTAAACAAAGGGTGCTCTGTCCGGGTGGGGGGCATCCGAGCTGCCCTTATGCTGGGTCTGGGGGCTGTTAGGCTCACTGCTGTCCTTTCCTGTGAGCCCCAGCCTCCCAGGGGCACGTTGGAAAGGGTCTAGCTCGGTCTTGGATGCCGGTTTTCAACCAACTCAATACAATTCAATTCAAGGAGGATTTATGGAGAGATTTATAAAGAGAGTGTATCTTTAGAGTCAGATCTCAGCTTTAGGTCTCAGCTGCGATGCTATTTATGGTGGAGACCCAGCTTCTCAGACCCTCGGTTTCCTCATCTGTAAAATGAAGGTAGTAACCCCCATGTCACAGATTCGAGGAGGGATGAAGGGAAAATATGTGCCAAAGGTCTGGCATGAAGTGGGTGCTAAACAAACAATAGTAATTCTCCTCCTCTTCCCTATCCCTCCTGCTCCTCCTCCCCCTCACTCTTCTCTAGCCACTTCCTCCTTTTTCTTCATCTTATCAGTATTAAGCTCGTCTTAACCACCTTTATCATCATCGTTCAGTGAGCACCCCTCATGCCCAGAGCAGGGACCACTTAAACACTGTGTGTTGATTGTGTGCTGAATGAACGGGAGGCAAGAAGGAAGTAAATTGGTTGTGGTGACGTGGAGTTCGGAGCTCACAGCCTAATGGGGACACACACACAGCGAGTTAACTGTAATAGAAAGTGGAAGGAAAGGGTGCCTCAGTGGCTCAGTCAGTTAAGCGTCCAACTTTGGCTCACGTCATGATGTCATAGTCCATGAGTTCGAGCCCTGCCTTAGGCTCTGTGCTGACAGCTCAGAGCCTGGAGCCTGCTTTGCTTTCTGTGTCTCCCTCTCTCTCTTCCCTTCTGCCCCCATAAATAAACCTTAAAAAAGTTTTTTTTAAAAAGAAAAGAAAGTGGAGGGAAGAGCATAGCGTGTTTTCATGGAGAATGGCCACCTCTACCCCCTCCTGGTTTCTGTCTTGGAGAATTGAATTGGAAGAATCAAACTCCTCTAGTGGAAAAATCCTTGCCTTCTTGAGTGGAGGACTGACGTTGCATCTGCAAATTCAGATGGGCTCTTTCTGTCAAGTCACAGATGGTAGGAGGTAGGGTGACCAGGGAGGAGTGAAGCGGGCTGGGGACAGCCACAAGCCCTCCCTGTGCAAGGAACACCTCTCAGACTTTTCCACACTGATCATTGCAATAGTTCTCGAAGGCCCCTTGTTGCCTCCCAAGTTACAGAGAGAGGAAATAGCTCCCTGAGATCCCATAATGCAACAGACGTCCTGGGGGGCTGAGTTCTCACTGGGACCCATGATTTTAGGAAAGTCACTGACTTTCTAGAAGCTTTAGCTCTCTTGTCTGGAAGATGAGGATGGTAACGGTGTAGGGTTCATGCACATGTGTGCTGTAAATCCCATCATAGCTGGGGTTTGCCTCCAGTGCTCTCTTTGTGCCTCCTCTGGGCCTCTGGGACTTCAAGAGAGGAGGCCTGGCCATATCACATTCATCTTGACTCCCATGCCTGGTACTGTGCTCAGCCAGCAATGAGGAGCAGCTCAGTCTTTGCTAAATGAAGCAGAATCATCGTAATAACAAACTTTTATGCCATGAGCAACAGCCTCTAATTGGTTTTTCTTGGGGTGCCTGGGTGGCTCAGTCGATTGAGCATTCAACTTTGGCTCAGGTTCATGGGTTCGAGCCCCACGTCAGGCTCTGTGCTGACAGCTTGGAGCCTGGAGCCTGCTTCAGATTCTGTCTCCCTCTTTCTCTGCCCTTCCCCTGCTTGTGTTTTGTCTCTCTCACTCTCTCAAAAATAAACAAACATCAAAAAAAATTTATAGTTTTTTTTCCCCCATGGTCACAGGCAGCCTCAGGGGTGGGGTTACCAACCCCATTTTCAAAGGAAAAACTGAGGCTCAGAGAGGAGAGGGGAGGAGCCAGCTTTGCACAGCCAGGCAGGGCTTCTAATCTGGTGCCTTTCCTGCCACTCTGTCCTTTGGGAAGAAAGAAGAAAGCTCAGCCTTCAGCTCCCTCCTTCAGAGTGATGTGAGATACCTGCAGGCTCCCGGTCCCCTCGCTTGTAGGGCGACAGGGTTCTTCAGCTGATCTAGGGGCGTCATTTCCAAAGGCAGAGCAATCAAGGTCCTCGTAAGTTGGTAGGAGGAAAACAGCGTTGATTTCCTGCGTACAACCTGGCACTGTGTGGCCCCTACATCGAATTAGTTAAGTCTCTTTGAACCCCAGGTTGGAAGTGTTCCTCTGGTAAAGGGCTGCTGGAGGTAGGGGGATCAGAGCACGGGAGAATCAGTCTCCTTCAGAACATGGAAAAAAAGAGAAAGGGAAGAATGACATTTCCCATTTTTCCACTAAAGAAACAGCCCCTGCGTTTATGGGACCAAGATCAGCTTCATGGATGTCTTAACAGCCCCGTCCCACAGCTTAAGTTTAATGCCCTGTGGCCACCGCTTTGCAATTCTTTTTTTTTTTTTTAATGTTTTATTTATTTCTTAGGAGAGAGAGAGAGAGAGACAGCATGAGCAGGGGAGGGTCAGAGAGAGAGGGAGATACAGACTCTGAAATTGGCTCCAGGCTCTGAGCTGGCAGTCAGCACAGAGCCCAACGCGGGGCTCGAACCCATGAACCGCGAGATCATGACCTAAGTGAAAGTCGGACGCTTAACCAACTAAGCCACCCAGGCGCCCCACCGCTTTGCAATTCTTAATAATTGTATTTTTGAGTTTGTGCTTTATAGGGGAGGTCTGATGGGTCGGTGAGACATGTGCTGGAGACCTGACATCTCAACGCACACCTGGCCCCACCTCCCTTTGCCTCCCTGGAGTGGATTCTTAGCTGCCTGCTTCGTGCTCCCGCTCTGCTCGGTAACCGCTGTCATTCTTGCACCTGGCAGGGTCCTGGGCACAGTGCAGCTCCTGGGGTTGGATGCATGTGGCCCTTTGGATGAGTTGCAGGGTAGAGGCCCTGGCATTTTCTAGGGTCTGCTCTCACTCTCCAATTATGTCCTTGCCTCAGTGACCATGGCATTGAACAGCAAATAAAAATCACCTTGGTGTTCTGAGAGAGAGAGTTTGTGGGAGAAAAGATAAGGCTTTTTCTCTGCGTTTTCAATACGAGCCCTGCATTTTTATTTTGCACTGGGCCCTGTAAATTATGGACTCAGCCCTGATAGGACTGTAGCAGCACTGAGCACGAATGGAAGCCACGTGTGTTTCAATTCATTTCCATTCTATGGCCCAGCAAGGGCTGGTAGTCGGGAGGCCCAGGGACAAGACAGGGCAACTCAGTGGGTACCAGCATGGGCTTTGCTGTCAGCCTCTGCTTCTCCCTGCTGTGTGATCTTGGACACGTTACTTTGCTTCTCCAAAGAGTTTGTTTTCTTATCTGTAAAATGAAGATAGTAATAGGGCTGTCAGCAATATTTGCTGAGAACACGCACAGAAGAGCTCTTGGTAGCCTGCCTGGCACAGAACAAGGGCTAAGTAGATCTGAGTCATTATTGTGTTATCATAGTCATCTGTCCCCTATGTAACCTTGGGCACATTATTGCCATGTGAAAACACCTGACACCATGCCTATTATACTCCAGGGTCTCAAAAATCAATAGTATACTCATATATATGGTCAATTAATTTTCTACAAGGGTACCAGAACCACACGATGGGGGGAGATTTCATCCACTCCACAACTGGTCCTGGGAAAACTGGAAATCCATGTACAGAACAATAAAATTGGGCCTTTACCACACACATACTTTGCTAAATGGGTTAAAAGCCAGCCTAAACCTCGGCTAAAAGTCAGAAGAAAACACAGAAAGAGAGTCTCATGACCCTGGATTTGACTGTGGTTTCTTGGATATGACACCAGAAGCATAAGCAACAACAGAAAAACTAGATAAATTGGACTTCGTCAAAATTAAAGAAAACTTTTGTGCATCAACGGACACCATCAAGAATCTGAAAAGACAACTCCTAGGAAGGGAGAAAATAACAGCTGATAAAAGATTACTATTTAGAATATATAAAGAGCACCTAGAACTCAACAACCAAACAACAAATGGCCCAACTCAAAAATGGGCAAAGAACATGAACAGACATTTCTCCAGAGAAGATACACAAATGCCAACAAGCACGTATAAAGATGCTCGATTCATCATCAGGGAAATGCAAATCAAAACTGCAATAAGATTTCACCTCACATCCATTAAGATGGCATATAATGTTAAAAATCTGAAAGAAAAGAAAACCAAAAATAAAAAGTATTGGCAAGATTATAGAAGAACAGGAACCCTTGTTCTTTGCTGTTGGGAACATAAAATGGCATGACCACTCTGGGAAGTAATTTGGCAGTTCCCCCCCAAAATTAAACATCAAGTTCAGCAATTTCTCTCCTAGCAATATTCTCCAAAGAATTAAAAGTATGTGTTCCTGGCTTGAACACATACTTGTATACCAAAGTATACACAAAGTATACACAAAGTATGGCAACACTGTTCACCATCGCTGAAAGATAGAAACCACTCAAGTGTGTATGAAGAGATGAATGATTACATAGAATGTGGTATCTACACACAGTGGCATATTCCGTGTTAAAAAGGAAGGTGATGCTGACATGCTGCAACATGGGTGAACCTTGGGGACATTACGCTAAGTGGAATAAGCCAGATGTAAAATGATAACTATCGTGTGATTCCACTTACATGAAGAATTGACTTCATAGAGACAGAAAGCAGAGTAGAAGTTATCAGGTGCTGGGGGAGATGGGAAGGGGGAGCTATTACTTAATAAATAGAGAGTTTCTGTTTCTGGAAGTGGATAGTGGAGATAGTTGTACAGCGTTGCAAAGATACTCACTGCCACAGAAACGTATACTTAAAAACACTTAAAATGGTAAGTGTTTTGTATATTTTTACCACAGTAAAAAAGATAATGGTTCCTTCCTAATTTCCCTGAGCCTCCATATGCTTACCTGTAAAATGGCAGTAAGAATGTAGGCTTTGTCTCTTGTGAGGCTCAGTGACATAACACAGGAAGAAGAACCCGGGAGACATCTGTGGACATTAACAGGTCAGACACTGATGTCTTGCATGCCATTCCAGACAAACCTGAGGCTCTGGCTTCGCCAAAGGAGAGCTGGCTGTTGATTAGGAGACCTGAGGATAACACGGGCAAGCCCTTTAGGAGTTTGTGCCTTTTTATTTATGAAATTGTTACCCTGGGACACTTGTGAGGGAGGTACTCCTCAATCAAAGGAGTGCAATCAGTTTGGGAAATCATTAGCACTTCAAGGCTCTGAGAAGTCCTGCAACTTAAAAGGCACATTTCATGGTAGCTGAACCCAATATTTTTCAAAACTTCTTGGAGTATGAGTCTTTTTTCCATGAAACATTCACAGGCTACTTTTAGGGAATACCTGGCTAGAGGCATTCAAAGGCGAAACACCAAGTAGACGTGTGAGTAAAGACACATGGTCAAGTCAGGGAAACAGACACACCCACAATTCAGTGATTTCTTGCCCTTCATTCACTGCATTAACTGAAGATCAGCTAAATTCCTCCAAAGCAGCTCAATATTCTCTTTATTCATTTACTCGTGCGTTCAGGAAAACTTCACTGCACACCTACAGTGTGCATCATCATTTTTTTCATGACTGGACCCACATTCTTTTTTTTTTTTTTTAATATTTTTATTTATTTCTAGGAGGGAGAGAGAGACAGCATGAGCAGGGGAGGGTCAGAGAGAGAGGGAGACACAGACTCTGAAATAGGCTCCAGGCTCTGAGCTGACAGTCAGCACAGAGCCCGATGCGGGGCTCGAACCCAGGAACCGCGAGATCATGACCTAAGCGAAAGTCAGACGCTTAACCAACTAAGCCACCCAGGCGCCCCTGGACCCACATTCTAATTGTTGCGACTCTCTGGAGTTCACTGCGCCTCCCAGTTCCCCTCGTTCCCATTTGCCTCCTTCACTGGTTTTTGCTTTATCCTGTGCGTTTCCTTTTTTAAACTATTATTTTCCTGGTCTATTTATTTTTTAATTTCAAGTTTTTATTTAAATTCTAGTCAGCTAACGTATATGGTGAGATTGGCTTCAGGCATAGAATTTAGTGATTCATCACTTACATAGAACGCCCAGGGCTCATTAATTATGTGCATTTTCTATCTGGACCTTATAAACGTTTGAGTTTATAATCCCTATTGAAGGTACTGCATTGTTCCCCCTCTCCAAACTGTTTCCAAAGTGTAATAGTATATATATCTCAATATCATATTTGGAGTGTGTGTGTGTGTGCGCACGCGCGTGTGTATCTCTTTGTTGGTCCCCCCTGAGATGACACAGCATAGCGTGCACTTATGATGGAAATGTAGAGTGTCATCCAATTCCCCCGTCTGGGACTTCTTGACCACTGCTATCAGTTTTCTCTATTTGGCTCTCCTGGCTCGGGTTTCCCTGTGCCTGTAGCACAGCCAGTTATTTCGAAAACAACCAGTTACCGTTACCCGACGCTTTTAGAAAACCAGTGGTAACATTTACCAGAAGTTTTCTGTGGGTGACACACATCTCTTTCTTTCCAAACAATCAGCTGTAACAGGGACCAGCTATTTTTTGAAACAGCCGGGGGCTTCAAAATTTTTCAAATAGCTGGTGGTTTCACTGATTTTGCCCTTGATTTTTCCACTGGCTGGTGTTTGCAGATCTTCCGTCAAGTGGGGAAGGCAGCTGGGGTTACTTCTCCTAATCCTGTTCCCCTAATTCCCCAGTCAGCGTCTCTTTCTTTGCACTAGTGCTTTCCAGACACCCGTTTTTCAATGATAACTTTCATAATTTCTGCCGGGTGAGCATATCCTTCACATCTGTAAGAGTAGGCACTAGATAATTTTTTTTTAAATTTATTTCTAGGAGAGAGAGAGAGAGACAGCTTGAACAGGGGAGGGTTAGAGAGAGAGAGGGAGACACAGACTCTGAAACAGGCTCCAGGCTCTGAGCCGGCAGTCAGCACAGAGCCCGACGTGGGGCTCGAACCCATGAACCGCGAGATCATGACCCAAGCGAAAGTCGGATGCTTAACTGACTAAGCCACCCAGGCGCCCCGGCACTAGATAATTTTTAAAGCTCAATTCGCTGTTTTTACATAAAACTTTGTTATCATTACCATAGATAGACAACCATGATCATTTTACACCCACAGAGGGAACTGTACAAACAGATACATGAAAACACACGAAACTGTCAGTAAATGCTAGCATCATGCTGTTGTTTGCCAGTCTTGTGCTACAAAGAGGGTTAGCAATTGCTAAGAAAGGACTTAGGTAGGCAAGCACCTCACAGAACCCTTTTCCTTGACCTAAGGAGAAGAATTGGAAGAAATTGTAAAGGGAAATAGTTTTCCCCTGGCTGAGTCCATGTCTTTTAATGTCACATGCAGGCTCCGTGGTACCCACAAAATCAGTTCTTCTACCTGTGAATCCTGGGTCTCCACGTATCCCCAGGGCCGGCTCTGTGGGCAGCATGAGATCACATCCCCCAGTGCACGGCGGAGTGGCAAGCTCTCTGTTGCCATCACCATCATCGTCATCGTCATCGTCATTACCATTGTCATTTCACGAAGCAGCCGGCTGCGGGGCTGTCTCAGTTTACATCTCCTGCCAGGTCTGCGGTACCCTCTGAACCAAGTCCACTAACTTGTCCAGCTTCGTGAAGGCTCAGGCCAGAAAGAAAGCTTCAAATCCAGAACCAGAAAACCAAAGCCGAACAACAACAAATGAAATCACCCCATAGAATTCCATTTCCTTATTTGAGGCAGAAATGGACCCATTTCCCTGAGGCCAAAGGTGGAGCCGTGAAGGGGACCATCTTGTCTGTAGACACCCTTGGACCAGACTGATGCGCATCTTCGTGCTTCTTCGCTTCTCTTCCCTCCTTCTCTGTGAACTTTGTGTCCTACCCAGTAATTAGTACTGGCAGCCTCAGATTGGCTCTTTTGTTTTCATAATTCATTTACTTTTGATGATATCATAAAGAGTGTATAAATTTCATCCCCCTCCTCTTAATGTCCTGGCCCCATGCCCACATCCACTAATACAAAGACACTAATTGCTCTTCACTCTGGTGCCAGGCACTTTGAAAACATCTTTGGCTAATGGATGGAATTAAGCTTGTTTAACGTACAAATCAGCAGCCTAATTTGCCATGGATCCCGACTCTGCGGCTCCGTGTGCCATGGCTGGGAGGAAATGACCCCCGCTCTCTCCCAGCCATGCTTGCTGGCAGAGAAAGCCGGTGATGCCAGCATTAGACACACCTTCCTCTGGGCTCCCCCTCATCCCCCTGTGGCACTTGAGCTGAGACCATTTCATGGGGGAAGCTCCCTGATGGAATGGCGGCCCACGTTCTTTGCCAGGCAGGCTCTCCTAGGGCCCACCCAACAGAAGGACTCACAGACCAAGTGAAGATGCTCAAGCCACAGGGTTTGTTAGATCCATTGCAAATGTAAGGTAAGAAGCACAAGGAGAAAGAGATGGGCTTGGTTAATGCCCTCAGGCGTTCCGTCTGAATTTTAGGCTGTGCAATGCTTCTGTGTCCTGTGCCTCTGCCTGGTCTGCCTGCCCAACTGACAGTGAGGTTATGGAGACCAGAGTCATGGGTGAGAAAAGGGACTCAGCAGATGTAAGGTTCCTGGAACCAGTGCACGCATGTTCTGAGACACGCAAGGCCTGTCTACCCAGCCCGAGCTGTGGCTTACTGGTCAACCAGCTGAGCAGCTATGGCTTCTAGCTGAGGCTCTTAGACATGGGTTACCTTTGGCCAGCACAGCTGTTGGTAAGAGACAATTTAAGACCCTGGGAACACTGAGTGCCCATGAATATATAACGCTTGGCACATCCAGGTCCTTTCCCCCCTTCCTACTCCCATGCACAGGCAATTAGATGCTCTGCTCGCTTTGCCCATGTTCAACCAGCTCACAAGCGACTTGCTTACTTCCTACTTGTGCTTAGTTTCACCCCGCGGCCTTACTTCTTTGCTTCTCTCATTCTCAGTAAAGCAGATGGAATGTTCTTCACTAATGCAGGAAACTCATATAACAGACCTGAATGTTGAGCCCGACATAGCCATGGGAAGACCTGGAGAGTATTTTCCAGAGTAAAGGGAGACACTTTGTATTGACCCAGCTGTTTGACTCACAACCCTCTAGTCTCAGACCTCCAGCAGTTCTGACTACCTTGGCTGTGGCACTGAATGACCGTGGCTGAGAGCAAGGTTGGGGGGTGGGTCACAGATGTCTGGGTTAGAATCCTGGTTCTTCATCTCACCAGCGGTGTGACCTGCAACATGCCACTTCCCTCCCTGAGCTTCTTCTTCGGCAGTAGAGAAAGGGAAGTGAGACCCATTACGCTGGGATTTGGGAAAATGCACGTAAAGTGGCCCCGACACATAGCAGGGCCTCACTTATGTGTTGTTGCAGCAGATACTTCCTGAGCGCTAACTATGTATCAGGTGCAGCGTTAGTAGCTGGGGACTGTGTTAGAGTAAGCCAGGTATGGTATCTGCTCTCAAATGAGCTTCTACCTAGTTGGGATGACAGGTATTAAACAGACAAATATATTGTTATAAATTGTGCTGAATAAACACTGCAGCAAAAGTAGGACCGTGTGCAGCCCCACCTGGTCAGGACGATGGGAAAGGACTTCCTGAGCAGAAAGGAACAGAAGTGAGCCACACGGAGGTGGCATAGGGTGCTTCCTGCCAGGGAGGACAGCAAGTGCAAAGGTCCCAAACTAGGGGTGGGGAGTGGCACAAAGTGGGCAGTGAGTGAGATGGAGAAGACTGTAGGAGGTGAAGCTGGGGGGCAGGAGGGGCCCAACTTGGCCATGGCCTTGCTGCTCCTTTAAGAAGTCTACCTTTTGCAGGGAGTGCAGTGAGCATCGTCAAAGGGCTTTGAACAGAGGCATGACAGGAAGCGATTTTGTTCTTTAATTGTCTGGGAGAGAAATCTCCTCAATGCAATGCGATCGTAGCCTCCAAGTACGCCTTCAGGCTGGCTCCCCCAGAGACCACCGCACAGAGAGGCTCCTGAAGCTCACGGTTTCTCGAGTACACGTAAAGTGTCCAGTGATGCTGGCTAATGCAGCTGGTGCAGGTGCAGCAGGTGGACAGTGGTGTCCTGGGTATGCCATGTTCAGGGCTCAGCATCTGTCTCTCTCTGCTGTATCAGTTTCCTGTCAGCCATCCATGATGACAGGTGCCTGTGGAAGTAGCAGGAAGGCCCTTGTCGTCAGGCATGTGGATTCATTTCCTTCCATTTCCTCCATGGTCACACCTCTCCCTCATTTCCATCTGTTCCTTGGACGGCTTCTGTGACAAGGATACAGGAGGGTCAGACCCCGTATTAACTACTGTCAGTGGCACCTCTACGTGAATATATGGTCCGGGACTCAGGCTCCTGTGCATTGATTCTCAAAGCCTTACTGATCCCCAACCATGTGCCAGGCACTGCCCCAGGCGCTGAAGAGGGACCAGTGATCGAAGCTGAGTCCTGACCCCCAGCGCGTACATTCCAGAAGGCGGAGGCCCATAAAACTCCAATGAACAAGTACTAATCTATAGTATGTCACATGGTGATTAGATTAAAACAAAACACGGAAGAGAAATGGAGAGATCTTGCAGGAGGGTCGGATTGCTGTGTTATCTCCCATAGCGAGGGAAGCCTGAATGGAGGAGATGCTAGGTGAGCTAGGGGAACCGAGGGAGGTCCTTGGGCCCTGGGAAGGAGGAATTCAGGCAGAGATAAAACCACGTGCAAAGGCCCTGAGCAAGTGGAGAACAGTTTGCTGGAGTTTGAGTATCAGGAAGGGGCCGGTGTGGTCGGAGTGGAGGGAGAGGAGAGTCAGACCCCAGAGGGTCTGGAGATGGATGAAAAAGTCACTGGAGGGTCGTCCTCTGAAGGACAGTGTGGAGGGATCCTCTGTCGCTGTGGGGAGAGCAATTAACAGGCTGCAGAGATAGCCCAGGCCCATGGCAGCACCGATGGGGTGCCAGCGGTGATCGTTCCAGTCCAGGTCTTTGAAAGCTTAGGGGGAACGTGTATGTAAGGGAGGTGACCCTGGGCCAGCACCGCACCTGTATCTGTTAAATATAGTCACCCCCCAGGCCATTTTGATACGAGGGAAATAGAGCCCAGGGGAAAACGGCTTGCTAGATGTTCCTCAGCAGGTTAAAGACAGACTTCCTGTCTACCTGTCATACGACTGCTTCTGGAAAAGGAAGACCTCAAGTGTCTGATATCTCAGTCAGCATGTCCTACTGATGGAAGTTCAGAGTGGCCTTATGTTTTGTTTCCATTATAAAAAGGACAGAGTTGGGGCTCCTGGGTGGCTCAGTCGGTGAAGCGTCCCACTTCAGCTCAGGTCATGATCTTGCGGTTCGTGGGTTTGAGCCCCAAGTTGGGCTCTGTGCTGACAGCTCGGAGCCTGGAGCCTGCTCTGGATTCTGTGTCTCCCTCTCTCTCTCTGCCCCTCCCCTGCTTGCACTCTGTCTCTCTCCCCTTCAAAATAAATAAACATTAAAACATTTTTAAAAGGACAGAGCAAATCAAATGTTGACTTCCGAAATTGTCCCTGGTCGAATAGGT
This sequence comes from Hyaena hyaena, assembly GCF_003009895.1. NCBI lineage: Eukaryota > Metazoa > Chordata > Mammalia > Carnivora > Hyaenidae > Hyaena > Hyaena hyaena. The sequence continues at coordinate 436,244 of NW_024081716.1, read as the reverse complement.
TTGCAGGCATCATGGCCCTAGCAGACGTGCATGCAGCCAGTGGAGCCACATGCCTCCCGCTCGTACAGGACTCCCAGGCTGGTTCCCATGTGAGGGGAGGCCCCACACCGAGGCCAGGAACCTGTGATCTCGAGGGCTGGTGGTCCCTCCTTACACTCTCCTGCTGAGAGCGTCCCTTGCTGCATCCTTCCCTGGCACGGTCATCTCCCTTTGTTACCTCCTTCTCTACAGTAGGACAGAAATAAGGTGCGGATGTCGGTGTCTTGTCGCTTAGGCTTTGGAATTTACACACAAATCAAAGGTGTGCACCCCGTGTCTGCTACATCTCACCTGACAACACCTTCAAAGGGGGGATGAAATGAAAGAAGAAACGGTACAGGAGAAAGCACACCATTCAGTGCCCGCTAGGCAGTGCATGCTCCATGGTAGCCGTTCAGGAAAGCTTGGATTTAGCACATCACGTCCCTGAGGACCTGTGCCAGGCCTCGACTCTGACATTCTATGACATTAGAAGTGGAGGAGGAACATGGGAAGAGTCCCTTGCCAAATTATTCGGAAAGTTCCAGAAAGGCATTTTTGCAGCTAGATGGACTTCCCGCTTGGCTCCAGTGTAGGCCAGCCACCACGTGTTGTGTGATGGTGTGAGTCCTGGAGGTCACAGCCGTCTTCGTGATAACCCGCCCATAGTCCAGGGGTAGAATCCAACGACGGGACCCACAGCCCCCACTGACGGGGGAAGCAGCATCTGGGGCCTTTCTCCGGGGTCCCCTGATACACTCACTTCACAGCCACTTAATCCAGGACTACCCCCCACCCCAAGGCCAGATGGAAATGCAGCTCGCTCTCCCCGGCCATTGCTGACCCCCCACAGTGGCGGCTTGACCCAGAGTCATGGACGTAAGAGGTATTCAGTAACTGCTCATGGAAGACACGAAGGAATGCATTTGAAGAGCTTATAGAGGCAGATATAAGGGAAGCAGTGAAGTGTGGGCGCTGCCATCAACCATTACTTTTATAAAAATTTCTAAATCTAACATTCCTCATGCCAGGAGCTGTGCTGAGTGCTATATATGCCTCCTGCCGACAAAGAGGGTTGTCTCCAGCCACTGCTGCGGCTCCAAGAGCCTTTACCCACACCCACCAGTCTTGACCCCCAGCTCAAACCCCTCTTCTGCTCACTTTTCTCCTATCACTCTCCTACATGTTCGAAGCTGGCGGGAATGGCAGCCTCGCCTGCCAATCTGTGAGGAGGAGGCATATTGGAAAGGAAGGGAAGCCTATGCAAATTCTGAGGTCTGAGGCTGTTTGAAAGTTATTTGCAAGGTTGGCTGAGGCTGGGCTCAAAAACACTTTCTTTTTTTTTTTTTTTGGAATAGAATTAGATGTACAAAAAACGTTGCAAAGATAGTACAGAATGTTCCCATATACTGCACACCCAGTTTCCTCTATTATTAACACCTTACATTAGCATCAGGCCTTTGTCCCAGTAAATGAACCCATATTGATATGTAACTCTCAGCTAAAGCCCACACCTTATTCAGATTTCCTTGGATTTTGCCTAATATTCCATCCCCCCATTTTTTTTCTGTTCCAGGATTCCATCCAGGCTACCTCATTTGTTGTATTTAGTCATCCTGTCTCTTTAGGCTCCTCTTGGCTGTGACATTTCCTCAAGTTTACCATAGCAGGACAGTTTTGAGGAGTTCTGGTTAGGTATTTTATAGAATGTCCCTTAACCGAGATTTAGCCGATGTTTTTCTCACAGTTACACTGGAATTACGGGTTTTGGGGGAAAGACCACAGAGTTAACATGCCATTTTCATCACATTTTTTAAGAAATGTTTACTTATTTTTTGAGAGAGAGACAGAGCATGATCAGGGGAGGGGCAGAGAGAGGGAGACAGAATCCGAAGCAGGCTCCAGGCTCTGAGTGGTCAGCATAGAGCCCGACGAGGGCTTCGAACCCACGAACTGTGAGATCATGACCTGAGGACACTTAACTGACTGAGCCACCCAGGCATCCCTCTCATCACTGTTTATCAAGGGTACGTACTAGCCACATGATGCATCATGGTTGATGTTGACTCTGATCTCCTGGCTGAGGTAGAGTCTGTCACGTTTCTCCACTCTGAAGTGACTTTTCTTCTCCCTGTTTCTGCCTGTCCTAAGATAGTCTATATGTAAGGGGGGGGTATAATTTAGCCCCATAAATTTGGGGCTTAATTTGCTTGAGATTGTTGTCTCTTGCCCCCATTTATTTATTCAATAATTTATGTACCTCAGTATTAGTCATGGGTTTATACTTTGGATTAGAAGCCAACACTACTTTATTTTGTTCCTCAAATTGGTCTAGCCTTGGCCATTGGGAGCTATTTCAGTTGGCTCCGTTAACACATCATTATTTTTTTTTTTAAAGCAATCTCTTATTTTTTAGCACTAAAAATGTTTCAAGCTCATCTTATATATTTCCTGACCCAGTCCCAGGTCAGCGATTTCTCCATGGAGCCCCCATTCCTTTAAGAACAGTAATAGAAAATCCAAATCTGGGTGTTAGGTGTGCCCATTTCTACAGATTGATCAGTGCTTCTAGGTTCTCCCAGCCACCAGAGAAAGGGAATAGATGAGTGTAGAGTAATCCGTGTATATTCACATCTATAAATATTTCCCTATATATCCGTCTGTATCTATATTGAGCTAAACATGAGTTCATATGGATGTCTCCACCTCCCATCCATTATTCCACGGTTCATTCTAGCCTTTTCCCCTTGCTTGTCTGTAACTTCCTACTCAAATAGTGAGAAACGAGGTTACCACCACTAACCATTTACTTAATTGTTCAATTTAGGTGTGCATATGTAGCAGTTTGAGAATTGTTAACCTGGACCCCAATAAGAAACAAGTTTATTGACTAGAGGACAGTGCTTATGTGCAGTTCCTTTTGCTTTTAGCCTTTTTTAAAAGTTTATTTATTTATTTTGAGAGAGAGGGGCAAAGAGAGAGGGAGACAGAGAGAATCCCAAGCAGGCTTCACAGTGTCAGCATGGAGCTCTTGATGTGGAGGTTGAACTCATGAACCTGAGATCGTAGACCTGAGCTGAAATCAAGAGTTGGACGTTTAACCAACTGAGCCCCCCAGACGCCCCTTGCTTTTCGTCTTATAGATGCCACTCATTTCCAGTTACCTTCGTCACTACCCCCTCTAGGAGGCTGGTTCATACAATTATAATATGGTTATATTATTTTGTCACAATCTACATTCCATCCTAAGGTCCCTCAACCTCCCAAATGATGTTTTAAGAGTTTGCATACATTAAGGTTCACTCTTTTCTGCTATAAAGCTCTACAGGCTTTGACAAATGAATTGTGTCATGTAGCCATCCTTAAAGAATCATACAGAACAGTTTCACTGCCTAAAAGTATCCCCGTGCTTCATCTATTCAATCTTCCCCCAAACCCCAGGACCCCCGGGAACCACTGATCTGCTCCTTTTTCATATAGCTTGCCTTTTCTATAATGTCATATAAATGGAATCATACAGTATACAACCTTTCTATACTGGTTTCTTTCATGAATAAATATGCACTGAGGATTTATTCATATCTTTGCATGACTTGGCAGTTGATTCCTTTTTATGATTGGCTAATATTCCATCATATGGATGACTACAATTTGCTTATCCATTTACTTAATCTTGGCTGTTCCCAACTTTTGGCAGTTTTGAATAGAGATGTTATAAACACGTGTGTCAGTTTTGGTGTGGACATAAGTTTTCAGATCAGTTGGGTAAATACCTAGGAGTGCAATTGCTAGATCTTCTAAATTGCAACCATTTTTTTCTAAATAGTTTATTGTCAAGTTGGTTTCCATATAACACCCAGTGCTTATTCCAACAAGTGCCCTCCTCCATGCCCATCACCCCCCTTCCCCACTCCTCTATCCCCATCAGCCCTCAGATTGTTCTCAGTATTCAAGAGTCTCTTATGGTTTGCTTCCCTCTCTCTCCCCAACTATTTTTCCCTTTTTCCTTCCCCATGGTCCTCCATTAAGTTTCTCCTAACCCACCTGTATGTGCAATCATATGGTATCTGTCCTTCTCTGCCTGACTTATTTCACTCAGCATAACACCCTCAAGGTGCATCCATGTTGCTACACATGGCCAGATTTCATTCTTTCTCATTGCCATGTAGTATTCCATTGTATAGATAAACCACATCTTCTTGATCCATTCGCCAGTTGCTGGACACTTAGGCTTTTTCCATGTTTTGGCTATTACAACCACTTTTAATCTCTTTGCTCTGACATGACATTGAAGTACATGAAGCACCTCTTTCTCCCCTCTTACAGTTTACTGCATCTGCACATGAGCCCTGCAAGGTAGGTGTATCAAGCAGGGTTCTCAGAAACTGATACTTAGGAACTCAAACAGACAAGGATATGGATAACTCTCAGGAGCCCACAGGCATCAGTGGTGACACTGGAGACAAGGTGGTCTAGAAAATGTGTGCGCCAAGGTGGTGGCAGCCTCCAAAGATTTTGTAGAAATGCTCTGGTGAAGATATTGCTGCCATTGGCCACTGGATGGCGCTGATGATGCTGTCAGAATTGATCTTAATGGATCCAGTATCTTTGGGTCACTTCCTTAAAATTCAAAATCTTAGGCAGGGACAACTGATGAACCAAAATGGCCCCTGAAGATTGACCTCAAGTGTCTTACAGTTAAGTGCAGGGAGAGCCAATATACACTATCCATGCCCCTACTCACCCTCCTAGGAGAGGACGGAGCCACAAAGTGGAAGGAGTCCCTAAAAGAACATGTAGAGTAGGGTCACTCTGTCCACTTAGATGTCAGTGATGTAAGCAAGGAAACTTCCATAGTGAAGAACCATGATGTGCTGGAGTCTGTGTGTTACAAATGCTCAGATTACCCTGACTCATCAGGGAGCCCAACCATGGGAGATCTTGACCAAGCTTGGGAGATTGCATTCCATGCTCGATGTAATGGGGAGTCAGGGGACCAGTTTAAGTTGGAGAATTGGGACTGCAGGCTCAAAATGTTGGCAGAAATATCTTGTAGGGGCTTGGTCTTTAGAGAAAAAGTCAAAGCCTAGGTTCTAGGATTAGGGTGTAAGATCTCAATAAGAGCAGGAGTCAAGCTGACCTACTTATCTTAGGATTTCTCCTTATTTATTTTTCTGGGTTGAAATAAAATCTTTAGGCAGATATTAAGTTGTTCAACTATAAAGCTTGCTGTGAATAAGGATGCAACCCGTGTCACAGGTTGAAAAGCAGCCCCTTAGAGATAACACGTCCTAATGCCTGGAACCTATAAACGTTACCTTATCAGGGAAAAGGGATCTTTCGAGATATGATTAAATGGAGGCTTTGGGGATGAAGAGATCATCCTAGACTATCTGGGTGGGTCCTAAATGCAATCACCAGTGTCCTAAGAGGGAGTCAGAGGGAGATTAGATGCACAGAGGAGTAGACAACTTGAAGCTGGAGACACAGATTAAAGTGATGTGGCCACAAGCCAAGGGATGCCAGCAGCTGGGAGACGCAAGGAATGGGTTCTCCCCTAAAGCCTCTGGAGCCTTCTGACTTCTGACCTTCATGGCTGTGAGACAATAACTTTCTGTTGTTTTAAGCTACCCAGTTTGTGGCAATATGTTTCAGCATCCCCAGAAAACGAATACACCCAGGAAACTGCAGCTGGGGAAGGCTGAACGTGAATACAGTAGCAAGAGGGAGTGCTTTGGAGAAAAGTTCACCTTGAGTCAAATTCCACCTGGTAAGACCTTGGGTAATAATATTCACCGCAGGCCTGGGAGCACCGGGTACATATGCAGCCACTCCCCCTCCCATGCCAAGGCAGAGATGACTAGTTGATTCCAGCATTGCTTCCCAGATGGGGCTCAGAATACATTCCAACGTGGGCTTCTAGGCAACTTTCAAAACTGAGGCATGATATTAATTAAACTCGGTGCCCATTCCTGTGATAACAGTAAGCAGCATCCATCGGGTGCCTTCCGTACGCCATGAACCTTAAAGAAATGCCCTATGTTATTCTCCTCACAAACCAGAGAGAGTTCTCTTCTTTACTGTGGTTTGCAGAGCAGAAAACGAGAGACAAAGTGCCATTTCCAAAAGCACAAAGCTAGAAAGTAACAGATCTGTTCTTCCAAGCCAGGTCTTGCTGACTCCAAAGTCTATTCCACTGTGATATACCACCAGTCACTAGGACTTTGCAGCCTTAGTCTCCCCCTCTGTAAAACGGGCCTCCTGATCTCCGATTTAAAGATCATATGTGGGGATGCAGTGAGATCACCAGCAAAGGCAGGGAACCCGGAAGACTGGGGTTGGCACGAAGCCTGCATTGGAAAACGTGAACCTGTGAGAGGCTGGGCCCCACAAGAGGACAGGCCAAGGTCTGTCCAGCCTACAGCCTGGATGCCCTCCCCTGACACGTGCAGTTTGTCCTTTGTCATTTGGAGGGGCCACACCTGGACCAAGAGAGCAGTCGAGTCATCGTGACTCAGGACAGAGCACTCTGCAAGGTCATCATGAGCTGTTTGTCCCCTCCAGGACAAGGAATTAGAAGGAAAACACCAACCGTCTTGTAACCTAACAGGGACAAGGGGACGAGACCCCAAACAGTCTGAAGATGAACAGTATTCTGACATGTTCTCCCGGAACGCTTTGGGGGGGCTCTTGCACCATTCTGGGGGGGAGCAGATCGAATCAGAGGAAACAGCAGGGACTTTAGCACCAGACAGAGTACCTAACTGCTGGCTGCATTGCCATGGATGAGCTTCTTGATTTCTCCAAGCCTCAATTGCCTTATCTGTAAAATGGGCATATGAACACCCACATCCCAATATGCTATGAGGATCAAATGGGTTAGTGCAGGGGTAGAGGCTCTGTAAGTGTCCATCTCCCCACCTGTCTGCCGCCCACACCCCAGAAACCCTTGCAGCCGGTTCCAGTGACAAATGTGGCACCGATCGTGTCCTGGGCAAGCAGAATGCTGTCCTGCGAGGAAGGAATTGGGCCAACAGGCAGGGCTGCTCGACAAGCTTGGGTCCCCAGAGGTATACGCACAGCTTTCTGTGGAATGGGGGTGGGGAGGGAGTCAGGTGGACTCTTGTAAACCTAGCCTCGAGCAGAGAAGAGATCAACTGCGTCTTCTCAAGAAAAAAAAGTGCAGTCATTAGAGAAAATCTCCCTTTCTATTTTGGTGTCAACAAGTTGGGAACGGCAGGCTCTGGGCACAAGAAAACTATGCTTTGCACCCCTCCTTTATCACGTTAATCTTTCAGCAAATAATTACTCTCCCTCCAGGCACCCTCATCTGAACCTTCTAATTATACTATTGTTGGTTTTGTGTCAGCCGAACAATAAATCAAATGTGGGGCAAAATGTCCTGGGGAATGAGTGAGTGGTGGGAAATCCATGTGTCAGGGACAGTCACACAGTGAGGGCTCGCTCTCTCTCTTCCTAAGCTTTGCCTCAGAACAAGCTTCCCTTTCTCTGCGGATTCTGTTAACTTTGGGACCGTGATCTGGGCCCTGAGTGACCTAAATCCTCCTGCTTCTAGAGTGGAGGGAACTACATTTATCATTTCCTTCCCAAAGGCCTTGGGAGGGCTCAGTTAATAAATGACTGTACAATTCCAGCAAATACATGGATAACGAGCAATTTCTCATCAGATTTTTCCATATGGCAATGGGCCTCATTCTCGGTGAGACTTTTTGCTACCACCGAAAGCCAAGTTCCTCATCAGGGAGAGAAAGAAGGTAGTGTTTATTTTAATATTTTATTTTGTTTTGCTTTGCTTTATTTTATTTTGTTTAGTTGACTCTGTTTCATTCCATTCCATTCTGTTTTATTTTATGTTATCAAGGGAGGAAGAGTGGTTGGTTCTGAAAGGAGAAGGGCAACACCCGGACAATCAGGGGATGCAGGGCAAACTCATTTCAATGCTTTCTAGAAGAGTCGATTTTGTGCCTGGCCATCTTGGCCACGGTGCTCACATCTTAGTCAGGGAGACAGGAGTTCACCCTGATCTGTCACAGTACAACAGGGAAAATGACAAAAGTCTTGGAAGGTGTAGGGGAGAGAGTGACCAGCTCTGCACGCCACATGGTGCCTCCTCTGGCTAATTTTTCCTAACACCAAGTCTCTACCAGGACCCCAAATCCAGCGTGAAGCAGTTGTATCAGCATTTTCAGACGAGTTTAATAACTCTGCTCTGGCCCCTGCTGGGCAGCATGCCCTGTGCCAGGTGCCGGAGGTGGACATATGAGGAAGATACAGCCCTGGCTTCAAAGAATCCCCTGATGTGGGGGAGAAGGATGTGAAAACAGATCGTGATGGAGGCAGGTGACTGTAATTTTCTGAGGTACCTACAGGGTATTTAGCAAGACTAGCAACTGGATGGGAAGCGTCACAGGCATCAAAATGACCCTGAGCCCTTTAGCCCCAGAAAACAAGATGATTCAATATGCCAGTAATGGTATTTCCTTTTTAAACTTCTAGTTTATTCGGGGAGCCTGGGTGGCTCAGTTGGTTGAGTGTCCGACTTCGGCTCCGGTCATGATCTCACAGCTCGTGGGTTTGAACCCCGCGTTGGGCTCTGTGCTAACAGCTCAGAGCCTGGAGCCTGCTTCCGATTCTGTGTCTCTTTCTCTCTCTGGCCCTCCCTTGCTCACGCTGTCTCTCTCTCTCTCTCAGAAATAAATAAAACATTAAAAATTTAAAAAATTAAATAAAAATAAACTTCTAGTTTATTGAATGATCATTCAATAAACTAGGCACTGTGCTAACCAGGCACTGTGCTAACCACTTTTCTCTTAGCTCATTTTGTCTTCACAGAAATTCATGCGGTAATAAAAAAGTCATAAAATGGCTACATCATATGTCGTCAGGGAAATGCAAATGAAAACAACAGCTGGATACCACCACACATCTGTTAGTAGAACCCAAATCCAGGACGCCGACAACACCAAATGTGGATGAGGATGTGGAGGAAGAGGAGCTATTATTTATGCAATAAATATGTAATGCAATAAATATATATACAATAAACACATAATGCAAAAGACTACAGCCACTTTGGAAGACAGTTTGGGGGTCTCTTACAATACTAAAGTTACTCTTGGCATATGATCCAGGAATGGCACTCCATAGTACTTAGCCAAAGGAACTGAAGACTCCTGTCTACACAAAAATCTACACACAGTGCCTTATAGCACCTTTACTCATAGTTGCCTAAATCGGGAAGCAAGCAAAATGTCCTTCCGTAGGTGACTGGACAAATAAACTGTGGTATACCCTGACACTGGAATATTATTCGACACTAAGAAGAAATTACGGAAATTCTGGAGCTATCAGCTTATGGAAAGACATGGAGGAAACTTAAATGCATGTTATTAGGTGAAAGAAGCCAATCTCTGAAAGCTACACACTGGATGATTCCAACTATCTGACCTACTGGAGAAGGCAAAACAATGGAGAAAATAAAAAGATGAATGGTTGTTGTGGTTTGGGGTGGGTGAGAGGAACAGGCAGAGCACGGAGGATTTTTAGGGCAGTGACACTACTCTATATGATACTGGAGTGGTACATACCCATAGAATTTGTCCAAGCCCATAGCATGTACACCACCAAGAGTGAATCAAAACATAAACTATGGACTCTCAGGGATGATGCTGTGTCTGATGGGTTCATCGATTGTAATAAATGCCCCACTCTCGTGGGGAAAGCCAACAGTGAGTGAGGTTTGTGGGGAGGGAGGCAGAGATTACATGCGACCTCTGTACTTCCTGCTTAGTTTTGCTGTGAATCAAAACCTGCTCTAAAATTGTATTAAAAGCAAGCAGACAATGAGGATATAATAGCTGGTCATGTGTGCCGAGGCTGACATTGACCTGGGCAATGGATTATAGACTTTGGACTTACTCGAGTCCTCATGACAGACTTTGGGAGCAGATGTGTGGTCACCATCTCCTGACGTCACTGAGCAGCCGAGGCTTTCAAAGATTTAGGGAGGAACTTGCCCAAGTTTTCACAGGAGGACCCAGATCCAATCTTCTGACTCAGACTGATGTGAATTCAGAAGCCAGGTCACTAAACTCCTCTTACTCCACAGTCCAGATATGGCCACCATCTCATTTTTAGTACAGACTGTGACTGGTCCATAAATCACTGTCTGAACTACATATTTCATTCATTCATTCATTCATTCATTCATTCATTCATCGCTTTGGTCAGCATGTGTTTGGCTCCCCTCTGCAGTGGGCCCTCTGCTATAAATGATCATGCTCATTTTCCCTGTCCTGAGAAGCAGGAACCTTGAAATACCTGTTCTACTCTCCATGGCTATGGTCTCACGGAGAGGATCAGCTGGGAAGCACTTGGATTCTAACCAGTCCGCACAATGATCTACCCTTTATACGTGCTTACTGGATCATTTGAAAGTGTGGCAAAGTCCTCTTAGTGAAATGGCGTGGCGCCAAAGAACATCAGGAAATTTACATATATAGAACGTATGAAGCAGCGCCTGGCACAGTTGCAAACCAGTGAACCATCAATTCTAAATGAAGCTGCACATTTACCCTGAAGGTCTGGTCCCAGGCTGAGCCAGGGCAAGTCCTGTGGTGCACAGGGGGAGATAGCAAGGTAGAGGAAATTCTTCTCCTCTGCCCTCCTAGTAGCTGACTTTGGGGTCTGAGTCTGCCAGATCAAAGCCCTAATTCTCCCTTTATTTAGGCTAGTGAGATGCAGCCAGTTGGCTGGCCTTATGCCTGCAGTTTAAAGCCAGTGTCATCTGGGAAGACACTCAAATACATAAACAAGGGCATGAAATTGACTTTGAAGCCCATATTAGACTCTAATAGGCCTTGTATAGTTATTTACAGTTACTTGGAGTGTTTTCACCTCTTCTTTTCTCCATGTCATGTAGACTGTGCTAGCCAGTGTCAATATACCCAGACTGCCTAAATAACTAATCTTAGGCTGTGTGACTTGTGTATAATAACTTAACCTCTCTGGGCATCCATTTCCTCATCTGAAAAATTGGAAGAGTAATGACCTGCTTAGGGTCACGGTAAGGCTTAATAATTTAATCAAGTGCTTAAATCATTATCGCTACTGTTATACTGGGAAATAAACCGATGAAGTATCTACATTTTTTGCTCCTGCGGGTCCCAGAAGAGAAGATAGGAGGCCAGGTTTACAGTAGCTGTGTAAGAGCCATGGTGTAGCCCACTGTCTGGGTTGTATAACTGTGATGAGAGTGGGGTAGAAAGAAGTCACTGAGTCTGATTGAATCTGTGCTTTACTTGCAACTCTAATGATTTCCAGAAGCAGGGACCATTGTTGTTTACCTTTTTTTCCCCAAATTCTAGTGCAGTTTCCTGCAGAGCTGATGTCCAATAGATACCTGAAATAAAATGGAGTTCGACTCTAGCCTTTTGTGTCTTTGTAGCAGGGACCACATTTGGTCGGTTTTTACATCCACACAAGGCTTTGCACCAAGTAGGAGACCGGCACATGCATGCCTAACAAATGAATGAGTGAATGAATGAATGAATGAATGAATACTGCTCACCTGTTGTCTGATGGATGCCATGGCCCTCAGGGGCACTGCAGGTGTAAGAACACAAATTAATAGCACGTTGCATTCTAGAGAGCAAATCATTCACGTTACTAATCTACTGCATCTGTGTGAGTGTATCTTTCCTCATAAGAACGGTGTTCAGCTGGAGAGCAGAAAGAGGAAGGGGTATAGTTGGGACACTGGACACACGGGTCCACGGTCAGCCTCTCCCCTCCACAGGATCTCTCACTTTGAGGCAACTTTGTTTCCTCACCTGCAAGGAGGGAATAATAGATATTTCAGAGATTCTGTCCAAGGATTAAATAAGATCCTTCTCTTAGCAACCCATAAAAGCGTTTTTCCTTGCCAATGGCATTTACTAAGAGGCCCTGGTGGCCTGATCCTGGGCTGGTGCTGAGATGCAAAGATGGCCCAACATGGGCCACTGCCCAGAAGCTCGCTGGGTGGGACGGGAGATGGGTGGGACAGGACGACTGAATCTTACACCCGCCAGGATGCAGGGTCGTTTATCTCCAACTCTGTGACCCACCAACTACAGCAAGTGCTACTGTCTTACAGGCAACATTTTATGAAAAATATATGACTATATTATATATTCATATTCTGGTATCAGAGAGGATAAATATGGGAGAAAAAGCTTGCAACTCTGAGGTTGGGGAGCTGTCAGAGCACAGGACCTCTGCATGGGAACTTGCAGTTTAGAAATCAGTAGATAGTGAAGGGGGCAGTGGGCGGGGAAGGTGATAGCTTGAACCCAGGCCTGGAAGCGAGAACTGGCAAAGAAATGCAGATAGGGGACAGTGGGTTGTTGGTAGAGAATGTTCTGTACACCTGTGGTCACAGAGGCGTCAGACCCTCTGGAAAAAGTCAGAAACCCCCGAGTTCAGGTCTCAGTTCTGCTACTTGTTGGTCAGATTCAACTAACTGTTTCATGTCCTTTGAGCTTCTGTCTTTCTGTGTACGATGGGAATAGAAAGAGTCACTTTTGCTTATGGCGGGGATTACGCAAGAGAAAAAGGGCAACTGTGTCCAGGACAGGGTCTGATGCAGGAGGTGGGAGCTTTGTGTTAGAATCCTTTCCATTTTGACCCGATCTGCCCCCGCTGCTCAGTAAGCAGAAATCTTCAAACTCCTAATGCAGGAGGCTGAGCTTTAGGAAGTGGAGGTCGCCACCCCAGCAGGAAGTTAGGAGGAGACATTTTATCATCTATGTATGTATGTATGTATGTATGTATGTATGTATCTATCTATCTTTGCATCTATCCATCCAGCTATCCAGCTATATATCTATTAAGTTAGTGTGATCAGGGAAGGGGTAGAGGGGGAGAGAGAGAGAGAGAGAGAGAGAGAGAGAGAGAATCTCAAACAGGCTCTATGGCCAGCCCAGAGCCTGACATGGGGCTTGATCTCATAACCGTGAGATCATCACCTGAGCCAAAATCAAGAATCGGATGCTTGGCCACCCAGGCGCCCCAAGAGGGGCATTTTATGGCTTTCCCTAGGCTGAGCACAAAGACTGAAGTTCTGAGATGAAGGTCAGGTGTAAGGAGGGATGTGGGCTCATGTACCATGGGGTATGGCCTTCAGCATAAAGCAGGGGGTATTCAGATCCATGGAATAAAGGTCTGCCATTAACATCAATACTCTGATGAGCTCTGTGTTCCTCATTTTTAAAAGACTCTTATGGTCCTGTCCCTTCCCCCATTCTTTGTCTTCTGGATCCCAGGCCCCTTCCCACCCCACCCCGCCTTGCCAAAACCATCAGATATTGCTGTCATGTGAACTAGGCAGGCCGCCAGCTGGGCAGCACTTACACAATTCATGGCGCCTACTTAGAGTGTCTGAGAGACTCTCCACTCCGTCAGGACCTGGGGGCACAGAGTTAATTATCACTCCCTCTTACCTCCTTCTCCTTCTCCCCCCCTCTCCTCTCCCCTCCCCTCCTCTCCTCTCCCCTCCCCTCCTCTCCTCTCCCCTCCCCTCCTCTCCTCTCCCCTCCCCTCCTCTCCTCTCCCCTCCCCTCCTCTCCTCTCCCCTCCCCTCCTCTCCTCTCCCCTCCCCTCCTCTCCTCTCCCCTCCCCTCCTCCCTCCTTCTTCCTCTTCTCTTATAAAGATTTAGTATGAATTGGCATTTTCCTCTGAACTCCCTCCTCTTCACTCTTTGAAAGGACAAATGAATCAAAAGGTTTAGTATCACTCAGCCCACAGTAGATTCCTGATGTGACAAAAGTGTACGGCAGAAAGGATCCACCCAGGGGGCCTCCGAGGAGGCCATGTGGCAGTTGTGTACCCTGAATGAGCTCTGGGCCATGTATCTTGCATGACCTACTAGTAAGGCAGTGGAAGATTCTCAACAGCAATGTGTCTACCCAGGTTACAAACTGAGCCTGTTTTCCAGACCCACGTTCATTCCATCCTATATTATCCTTGGCAGAGGGGAACAGCAGACTACTTGCCTTTCCTCAGCTTACATTTGAGAACTTCTAGGAGTACAGTGTGGTGGGTTTCACAAACACTTATGAGTGTGCAGGGGGAGTCGAGCTGAGGAAGAGTGGAGTTATGTGGGAAGCTCAACCCACTCAGGTCTCAAGATTATGAACATGGATTGATCTGAGAAGGCAGGAAAGACCTACTCACCGTTCAGAAGTTGGACTAGAACCTATTTCCCATTTCTCCAATTCCTCTCCTCCTCCTTTTATCAGAGTAAACTGCCCTAGGGAAGGCAATGTCACAACATCACATTTGTTCAACGATTACTCACTGTGGCTCACTTCTGGTGAAACTGGGACACATTTGAGAGTGAAAGTGGATAATATTAGTAATTGCAATGGGACTGTAGGTATAAGCCTGGGCTTTGCCCAGAAAACAAAGACACAAGGCCACCCCACACATCCGGTGTCTTCACAGGGCTAGAATGCGCGGTAGCCTTGCAGGGAGTTGTATCAGCAGTCACAAAGCTCATCAGGCACTAAAGTCTGTGCGTCATGCTTGGAAGTGAGCCATAGTCAGTTCCTCTTTACTCAGAACCTATTTGTTCTTCATTTGCTCCAGCAGCAAATCAGAAAGATGATGAAATGTGCTGGGCCAGTCATGACAAATGACAGCCTAAGATTTGCCCTCAAAAACAAAGTCTAGGGAGAAGTTATAATGGTTAGGAAAAATGCTTCATTTGTTTAACTCAATAGATTCTTTTTATCTATCTATCTATCTATCTATCTATCTATCTATCTATCTATCTATCAAAAGTGCATTCAAGCAGGGGGGCAGGGAAGAGGGAGAAAGAATCCTTGAGCAGGCTCCATGCTCAGTGTAAAGCCCAATACAGGGCTCAATCCTATGACCCTGGGGTTACAACCCAAGCCAAAGTCAGGAGTGGGATGCTCAACCAAATGAGACACTCAGGCATCCCTAGACTCTCGAATTTAAAATGACGACTTGCTTCATCAAGAAAATGTAAATTTATTCAACAGCTTTTTGCTGATCATCTTCATTGGGTTAGCAGTTCAGATGTAAGGATGAATACGGCACAGAATCTGACTTCACAGAGCTGATGGCCTAAAGCAGAAAACCAATAAGAATATATAACAATAGTGCAGTGAAACAGTGTATATTAACAGAAGAGTGGGCATAGCAATGCGAACAGGGCACATTTATCCAACCTGCTGCAACTGAGGGCTTCTAGGAGGAGGTGATATTAGACCAGTCCTTTGAGGCATCGTTATGCATTCTGGCAGCAAAGAATGGGCAGAAGGGATTCTTGGGCACACTAAGCAGCAAGAGTGAGAAGACTAATTTACTTGGGGAAGACTCATCATCACCAGTGGAAGGCCCTTCTGTTTGCAGGATCTGGAACATGAGACAAATTGACCTTATGGTATATATGAAGGTTTAAAAAGATTATTAATCAAGGTAGCTGACTATTGAATAAAATATTTCTCTCCCAAGTGTACAAAATCTGAGCATATTTAGCAGAAATGTAAATGGAAAAAAACAAACAAAAATTTTTCTTAGTTATTTTCTGAAAAATATTCTTCTAAGACATTCAAAGTTACCTATAAAAGGTAAAAGGCAAAATATAAATTATAATTGATGAATATCAAACACTCGAACAGGAATTTTATTTTATTTTATTTTTATTTTATTTTTTAGAGAGAGAGAGAGCGTGCAAGCAAGGGAGAGGGGCAGAGAAAGAGAGAGAGAATCCCAAGCAGGCTCCCCACTCAGCATGGAGCCTGATGCCAGGCTTGATCCCACGACCCAGGGAGCATGACCTGAGCTGAAATCAAGGGTCAGACACTCAACCGACTGAGCCACCCAGGCACCCCCCAGAAATTATTTTTAGGTGGATTAAAAATATTTATTTAATGGTAAATTTGCATAATTTTTAAAAACTGGAGTAAAAGCCATGTAACCTGAAGTTGACCATGTTAACCCTTTTGAAGTGTCCTTTTCAGTGACATTGAGCGCATTCACCTCCTGTGCAGTCATCACTGCCGTCTTCCTCCAGAACGCTTTCCATCTTGTAAAACACAGCTCTGTCTTCACCAAACTGTAACTCCCCTGCCCCCCATCTCTCCCTGTCCCTGGGAATCACATTCTGCTCTTTGCCTCTATTTGAGCCTCATAGAAGTCCGTAGGAACCACACAGCACATGTCCTTTTGTGACGGATTCTGAGGGAGTCAGGGTCCATCCTATTGCTGCATGTATCAGAATTTCCTTCCGTAAAAATCAGAATGTTTACACGTTTTAAGTATGTCCACATTTGAACTTTTTCCAAAAATGTTTCATGTCCGTCCGGCTGCTTAAATAAAGAGTCAGTAGCATGCTTCAGGCATGTTCGGTCTGGACGCCCATGTGTACAAATCGGAGAGTGGGGTCAGTTGCTGAAACACTGGCGTTCCCCAGCCTCTGTGTGTCACTGTGGCACACGAAGTGTCAGCTCATGAGTTGGTCTAGAACCCTGCTTGGGAGAGTGAAGAGAGGTCCTCAAATGGGAAACCCAGCATTTTGTGAAACCACCCACTGATGCTCTCCGAGAAGGACTGAGCTAGTCTCCCCCAGACTCCCCGCTCTGGCTGAAACAGGGGCATCGCCAGGGTCCCTGTGGTACAAGGCACAAATCTTCCCAGCACTCAAAGGTACCCATGCCTGTTTCATGGGCAGGAGGTGAAAGATGTGGAGAAGCATTTTCTAAGGGCCCAAACGGTATTCAATGAAGCAGTGAAGGTTTAGAGCTGTGGGTTGTGTTGTGTGACTGGACCCCCAGGTGACATTTAGCTTGGGTATTTTTGTGTGTGTAGTTTTGATGCAACGCATCCTTCGAAGGGCAGGGCCCAGAGCAGGACACGGCCTTCCCTGGGTCTGGGGGCCTTACTGGCCAGAAGCAGCAAGTGTTGGCTTAGCCGGATTAGCAGGTGATCCTCCTCATCTCCACCAGCCCCTCCCGGCCACAGAGGAGAAATTTACAGTCTAAGGAAAAGTAATGTGCTTGCTTGAAGATGTGGCCAGTATTCCTCGTAGCACATCTCTGGCTGAATTCTAGACTACGTGGGGATAAGGAAGTGTTTTGAGAAGAGGCACTCCAGAAGTCAACCAGGTCCCCTTGCTGCCTGGCTTTCACAGGTAAATCTTGCTCTAATTTCTGTTCTAGTTGAAGACCAAAGCTCTACCTCTCGGGGCTTACACTTTCATCTCCTTCTGGGCATCCATTTCCTGGGGGCTTTATCTCTTTGGGTGCTCTCTCCATCCTGTGCCACAACTTTTCCCACCACAATTTTTGAATTCCTCAACAAAACAGAACAAAGCAAAAGTCTCGAATAAATAGGAAGTCTGTATAAGAACGGCATCACAGAACTGATGAAAACTTGTTTGTTTATGGAGCAGAGAGAGAACACGGAGGAAAGGGTTTATATAGCAACTGGGCAAACAGCTTCAAGAGCAATAGTAGATTTCATTGTTCCTAAAATGCCCATTGTTCCCAAAACACCCTGAGGGAGTCTCTGTGACTTGTCACCTCAGCAAGTCCCTGGTGTTCTCGATATTATTGACTTGGGCTGTTCCTCCCCACTTCTCTCTTCTGTCCCTTTAAAGCAACAGTTTCTTTCCTTGTCTTTCATAGAAGAATCCCCATCCCTTCTGACCCCAACATACACACGCCTCCTTCTACTTTATTCTGGCTTTCAATGTGTCAACTTCTGCCCACACACATTCAGGAGGATGTTCCCTCCAAACAACAGTAGTTCCCTCCCTTAGAAGATGTCTGATGTCAGTGTTAGGGATATAACAATCTTTTCTTCGGTCTTGTCACAGAAAGATGGTGGGAGATTTTCTATTGCCTGAATACAGGGGCTCAAGAAAGCGATGATTCTGTGGGGTCAGCCCTGAATTGCAATCACTGCTGACTGTTGAGGGCTGCTACAGCCTTCTGGATGGAATAGAACCCATCAGCATGAGCCAAACAGGAATCTCTTTGGAGATGACTCCTCCACTCACATGGGTTCCAAGTGCAGATGCTCAGGAGAAGGGTGAAAATCAAATACAATTAGGTTTTTGTCCATTTCTTTGGGATTACTTGAGAGTTGAAAATGAGCATCACATATAGCAAATTACCATGAATCTATCTCCGGGGGACCCTCCACCTCTCTTCGTGGACCAGGTGTTAATTTGCTGACCGTCAGGTCCAGGAGGGAAAGGAAGCCTATCTACTCTCATGATTGATTGTCAAACTTCTTTGGCAGTGGGACGCCTTTTTCAGACAGACTCATTCAGATGCCTGATACGTTCTGCAGAAAAAACCAGAAATTCTCCTGCTGAAGTGAGAGTTAGAGACCCCTGAGAACTTATGTTCTCATTGAGCCCTATGACCTCACATTCAGTCCTCAACTCCCTCCCCGGCCCCTACCGTCAACCCGAGCCAGCTCTGCGGAGCCTACGCTTATATAAAAGAAATATATAAGCACACTTTCTGTGTGCCAGGTTTTGGGCTGAGAGCCCTGGAATTCTAGAAGCAAATAAGGAAGGCACCTTTAGCCTTCACAGAGCAGTCAATCCAGTGGCAAAGACCGTTTCCCACCTCATTGACAGGATCGGCAAAGTACTTTTTGGTAAGCGTTGCATTTTATTATTACCTCGAATGGCACCTTTTCCTTGCTATTCTTTTTTGTTTGGAGTTATAGTTAACATGCGATGTTATATTAGCTTCAGCTGTATAAGACGGTGATTCACAATTTTTTACATTACAAGGTCTTCTGTAATGAAGCTAGACTAGCCTTTGTCTAAGCTCTTGGAACCCCAAAAGATCCTGGGATAATTTGACTTCTCTTATGAAGAAAGTCATAGGACTCTTCAGGACATGGTCATTCTCTGAGTGTGAGGAAAACATTTTAGAGCTGGGTCCTGCCAACGGAGGTAGGAGGAGGTTTGTTTAGAAGGCTGGGCTCACTTCATCTCACACCCCATCATTTAAGCTCACAGGCAAAGGAGGACGAGAAGAAATAGGTCTGTTTTTCCATTCACTTGATCCTTCATTCATCCTGTCGATATTCCCTGAGTGTCTCCTTGGTCCCCTGTGCTGGAGGCTCAGTTTGGTGGGGACAGAAAGAGAAAATGATTGCAATACAGTGTAATCGCTACTTTGAGAGAGACAAGCAAGGTGCCCTGGGAACACCAGAGAGAAAGACAAACAAATCCCTGGGCAGGAGAATGGGGAATGCCGAACAAGATTGTATTTGAATTCAGATGCGGAGATGATGGAACCTTCTGCCACTCACTGGCTTCTTAGCCGGAGGTGGGGTCTGCTCATGCCCACTCAACTTAGATCAGGCCTCCTGTCCTCTGTGGTTTCTAAAGAGTCTGCATTCTGTGCTTGACATCTTGCATAATTAGGAAAACCCTTGAGGTCTATTACTTGGCAATGCCTTCCGTGTTAGTCACACTGCCCCCAGGGCCGGCCATTTATAAGCTTCCTGGCCCATGACTTGGGTCAGAGTGTGCTGACCCTGCACTGGACCGAGGAGGTTAGGGAGGAGGAAGTGGGGGTGTCAGAGGGTCTTGAATGTAACTCTTGCCAGAGCACATGGTGGGGACTTGATTCAGGTCCGGGTGGGAGCCGTTATGACCACAGGCTGGGAGGCTCACTGACCAGGCTCAGTGCCTCTGTGTCTGACCAGGCTCAGCGCCTCTTCTTTGCGGAGTTATCCCGGGCAATTCTCTGCACCTCCCCCACACCTATCTTTTCTTCCCAGTCTTAGTTGTTTAAAAAGTCCTTTGGTTTATAATGAAATAATTACTATCTTCTAAATTTTATTAAGCACAGACTTTTATACTTTACGGCAAGAAGAAGATAACCAGAGTGACTGCCCTGAGTTACACCCAGCCCATAATGAAGACTCCTGATGCTATCATGACCATGGGGACATGTATAGCTGCCCTTGAAATATGCCACTGGGACTCTCCTCAGTACCTTTGAAGACCCTTAGGGAGACTCAGAAAAGGCAAAAGTAAATCCAACCCTTATTTTATAGAGGAGCAGACTGGAGCCCAGAGAGTTGGAAGCAAAGCCAGATCGTGGCTCCCATAAGCTTTGCTCTACAATTCAGACTCCCTCCCTCCTCCTCTCTCCAGTCTGTGTACAGAAACAAGTGTCCTGTGGAAGAGTCTGGAGAAAGGGAACCAGAATCTACCGCCTTGTCCAATTAGATGCTCCATTTTAAAGATGACAAATACTGTAAACTTGACCTTTTCCAGCTCTGAACACTTCCACCACACAATTCAATCAGATTCGAAGGGATGGCGGTGGGTTGATGACAGTGGTATCTGTAATTTGCATCTCTAAACATTGCCAGATGCGAGGAGGGAGGCATCTACCTCCTCACCTGCCCTGTTCTCTCTTCTCCTCGGGGCAAGTACAGCCTGACCACGTCTAGTGCAGGTCACTGATTCACCTTCCACTAAACTGCCCCCAGCGCAAGTGGGACCCTGACCCAAGGGCCAATCAGAATTTGTCCTGGGAGATTTTTTTTTAACCCCAAACTCCAGATACCAGTATTTCGGTGCTGCACTGTCAGGAAAGCATACTAAATTGTGCACCATTATCAATGTGGTGACTGCCTTTTGAACCTCCATAGAATTTTTTCAATGCTTTTGCCTTCCTGGGTCTCTGTATTATAAAACCCTAGTCCCAGAATCTAGAGTTTCTCCAATACTTGGCTTTTTTTCTTTTTTCTTTTTGCTGAGTGGCTAGCAATTTCACATAAAATTAGGTTCATCGTTTTTGTTCGTATTCAGTTTTAGGGTACTGTGTCATCTTTTCTGATTTAGTTTTGCGTTTGTCAGTGAAACATCAACACGGCTTATTAAAAGGTTCACTCAGTTTCCCTCTCCATTCCCTTCACTTTACTGTTCCCACCACCTCTTATATTGAAGCAGCTTTTTTGTTTTGTTTTATTTTGTTTTTAAGTTTAGTTTCTGGTTCGTCTTCTTGTGTCTCTTTAAACAACATTTTTTCTTAATGTTTATTCATTTTTGAGAGTCAGAGAGACACAGAATGTGAGCAGGGGAGGGGCAGAGAGAGAGAGAGAGAGGGCGACACAGAATCTGAAGCAGGCTCTAGGCTCAGAGCTGTCAGCACAGAGCCTGCTGATGCAGAGCTTGAATTCACAAACCGTGAGATCATGACCTGAGCTGAAGTCAGATGCTTAACCGACTGAGCCACCCAGGCGCCCCGTGTGTCTCTTTAAAAATAAGCCTATGAGTGTTTTTGTTGAGCAATATATGCCACAAGTCTCTACATATCAGATTATAGAGGTTTTCCACATAAATTGTGCCTGTGTACACACACAATGTTTACTGAACCGGTGACTTCTGATTGCACATTTAGATGCTTCTACAGTTTGCTTTCAACAATACTGCAGTGAATAACTTGTGCATTTGCTTTTTTTGTATTGTTGACGGCTCCTGGGAGGTTCTGAATGAGTACCACAAGGAACACTTTCAGGAAAATATAAGTCTGAAAGCTGTAGGGAATTCTGAGCTGTCACTTGGTTGAGAAAGTTGGTTTGCAGGCAGAAATAATGCTATCTGCCCTCAGAGCGAGGATCAGAGAGAGTTCTGGAGATAATAAAGTCTCCAGTTTTTAAATTTAATTTAATTTTTTAATTTTGACTAAGAAAGCACAAGTGGGGGAGAAGGGCAGAGGGAGAGAGAGAAAGAACCCCAAACAGGCTCCAACGCTGGGGTTGATCCAATTATCCTGGGACCATGACCTGAGCCGAAATCAAGGGTTGGATGCTCAACTGACTGAGCCGCCCAGGCGCCCCTAAAGTCTCTAGCTTTATTTGCTTATTTTCTTTCAATTGACTTTTTCAAAGATTTTTATTATTTTCAAGCAGTTTTAGGTTCGCAGCAGAATTGAGAGGAAGATACGGAGAGTTCCCATTCAGCCCCTTCCTCACACACACTTAGCTTCCTCCGCACCCAGCATCTCTACCTTGCCGTGCACTTGTCAGAACCGATGAACCCACGCTAATACGTCATAAGCACTTAAAGTCCAGAGCTCACATTGCTGTTCACTCTCAGGGTCGTACGTTCCGTGGGTTCCAGAATTAGGAGGAGGACACAACTTGTGGGGGGGCCACCCCTTGACCCCTACTCTCACACCTCCAGGAGTTAGTAGATCAGGCACCAAATCCAGGTACCCATGACCAGAGCCCTTTCTAATGAATCACCACGGATTCCAACAGGAAGAGGGCCATGGAGTCATAGAACGGGGAGGGGGGGGCACCCAGACCCCTTTTTATATTCTTTTTTCCTTTAATTTACTGATGGTGGAACTGGGGCCCCGATACAATAAATGATTTGCACTAAATCTCGTGGTCCAGCCTTTGCCAGAATCATCTACAATCTTGGCATACCATCTGAAAAAAATCAACCTCACTTCTAGAAGTTCCCGAGCTCTCTTTCTTTTGGGGGGAGGGGAGGGGAGAGGAAAGTGACCTGGAGCCAGCTTGTTAACTCATTCTAGAGGCTTTCAGGGTTTTTATCACTATTATTTATTATCGGCGGAGGGAGAAGAGTCCCTTGGCAGAGAATCCTAGCGGTCCGCGTTGGGAAGCAGCTCGCCCTACACTTGATGGATGGTCGATTACACTTTATTAAAGCCCATTACAATTTCCAGCATTTGTCATACAAAAATATCTTCTAACAAATACCAGCTTGTTCGAGGCTGGCTGTTGGGACCTGAATTGGTCCTGTTTTGCTCCTAACTCGTCAACTCCAACCCTAGCACCCAATCAAACTTTGACAATCAAATACCCTTACAAGTTTCCTAATAGATTCGAAACAGGTGGGGACAGCATGGTCCACTGCAGTAGCACCTAGAAAACATGAAATATATCAAAACCCACTCCCACTGTGCATACATGCTTCCCGTTTAGAAAACCAGACAAAAAACAGAGCGAAATGAACCATCTCTTTTTGTGCAAGCCATTACCAGCTAAATGATTAAAAAAAGAAAGAAAGAAAAAAAAACAGAAAGAAAGAAATTCAGAGCAGCCCTTGTTGAGCTCACATAATAATGAAAAGCAGTCTGGTTGAAGTGTTGGTGGTTATACAGGGCCTGGTGCAGAAATCTTGATCAAAGCCTCTTGGCATGTGAAGTCATCAGTAATTCGACAGCCTATTTGGGTGAAAAGAGCTCCTTTCTGGCTGTCCCACTTCAGGCCCACCCCAGAGAGGGGCACGACTCAAGCAAACAAGGCTGCTGGCAAATCGAGACACCCTTTTCTCAAGACGTGATACGAAATACAAGTCACAGCGGGCAGCCGGACAGCACGATCAGGTTTCACTGGGGGAGCCCGTGTGTACATTACACATGCTGTTTGCATGGATGTCGTGTGCTCTGGCCAGACTGGGGCGTCCTTCCCTGAGCCCTGAGCAGAGGCCTTCGACCCAGAGGAGGCTGCAAAGCGTCTCTTGCAGGGAGCCACTGCCCATCCAGGAAAGGGAAGGTGGCAGCTTCAGGAATGGGATGGTCTGATGCCAAGGGGTCAGTCTGGTTGATGATGAGCTCATAGAATATTTCCTGATTCCCACCTGTGTCAGGCCTAGGCTGGCTCTTGGGGCCCCGAAGATGAATATTCACAACCCCTGCCCTTTGAGTGTTCATACTCCAGTCGAAAAGATAGATTATCAAAGTACTATGACAATTCAGTGTAGTAAGTAGTGCATAATCTGTATGTTGGCACTCAGTGGTGAGACTGTGATATGCACAGAAAAAAGTGATAGAAGAGCAAAATGTTGGTTTTGTTTACTTTTTCACCTACCGGTGGCACAGCCTTATGTCCAGTTCCATCCTCAGAAATGGACCTTCTGAATTTGGAATCTGGTTCTGTTTTTGTTTCCAAACTGAGGAGGTCAGGAGGCAGAGGGGAGGGGAGGGAGGGAGCAAGAGAGGAGAGGATGGATTAAGCTGAGGGACTGGTGTGTGCAAAAGCACAGGGGTGGGAAGGTATGAAACAGGCTTGAGGACTCCTTAACACATCGGTTCCACTGGAATAAAAATTATGTTTAAGGGAATCCTGAGAAAAAGCTTTAGAAAGGGAGACTGACCCCTTGTAGAGGTCCTTTGGTGTCGAGCCAAAGAATTGGGTTGGGTTTTCTTCGGCAAGAAATGAAAAACATAGTTTTCGTGCAAGGTGGTAATGGACTAATGGACTCCAGGTTGTGCTGTTTGAACTTGACCGTGACTTCAACCTTGTTTGAGCTTTTGGGAGGGACACAAGGTTTGAATACATGGTCATATCCCTGGAGGAGACAGAGATATGGGCTGGGAGAGACAAGGCATATACACAGCAACATCTAGAGAGTGACCACAGTTCACATTATCCAGTGTGTCCTGGCCTTGTCTTGTACTAACGGTTGGTCCCAAGGATCCAAGTCACGTTGCCTTCCTGAGCTTCTGTTTCCAGATCTTTGAAATAGGCGTTATCCTCCCTAGCTCATACAGTCATTGTAGGCGACAATGGGATAAGCTGTGTGAAGGTACTTGGAAGTGCTTTCCAAATGACAGAGTCAGGGAAAATGGAGCTTCTGTGTTAGAAAGAAAGTTTCTCATCTGTGATGGATCAAAGAAGGATTTTCCAAGTGGTATAGGATGTATCTCACTTTACATACAGTTTTAAATAAGGTTTTAGATAGCCCCATTTTCCCCCTCCAAATTTCAGATACTAGGATAAGATAGGAGAAATCCTGTGTAAAACGAAAGACCCTGGAGAAGGGAGTGGGAGAATGTGGCCCTCTTTGGCCCAGAGAAAGGGGCTCTGGTTAAGCTCATAATTCTTACCTTCTAGGCACCCTTGTAATTTGTAGCTAGAAAACATGTTTCTGTATGGCTCAAATCAAATTCTGGTTGGATGTGAGAGACCTAGTGACTTGAGAGATAGAAACTGGAGACCTCTCAACTTCTCAAGGGCAGATCTGAATGTGAGCCATCTGGGAAGAAAGCCTCATCCGGAACATCCAAACCTATTGGTCTCCAGAGTCTGATCTCTATTTGTTCCCTGACTGTACCAGAAAGGAAACAACTCTTGAGGTGGAAAAACTAAAACGAAAACATTTGCCCAGCTCATTGTTGGCATAGTCTGTGTAACTTTGTATATGTTAATGACAGTGTTATGGTTCAGAGGGGCCCCCTTTAGAAGTTTTGGGAACACTCTGAGGATCAAGGACATCACAGCCAATTACATCTGTAGGCATTTACTAGAAGACAGCTTTGTTTTAGATACCATGCTGGGGCCTGGGGAGATGCGGTTGAGGGTCCAAAATTGAATAAGTAATTACATCTTTGCCTTAAGGAAATTTACCACCCAATGGAGGGAGAAGGTGGAAATATGAATGTAAATAGTAATCTTAATGCAAGGCAGAATGTTGAGGTAAGAGCTGAAATTCTACAAATTGTATTTTACTTTATTTGTGTGATGTGGGCCAAGCCTAGTTTCAGAACCCAAATCTGAACACATAAATGATAACTACATTCACTCTAATTGGGAGAAGCAGAGTGAGTAACAAATTATTGTTGAAATTTCTGAGGACATATGTTAGGTTGAGGGGTACACTTGAACAAACTATTTTAAGTTGAGACAGTCTCATAGATTTATTATAAATAAAATGGAGATATATAAGGCAGATGTTGAAAAGTTTTTTCGACAAAAATTTTCTTTTGGAAGAGCATTGCATTCATTTGGAAGAAATAACTTGATAGGGTAGGGTAGAAAGTGAGACTCTGGGGGAATATCTGAGTAACAAAAGTGAAGTCCCTGGGTGGAAGCAAAGAAGGAAAGAAAATAGAGAGCTAATTGAGTGTGATACATGGTATAAGGGAAACAATGAGACCTACCCCTGGGGAATGGAAGTTTAAGGAAGAGGGGCCCTGGAAAAGTTGGGGTGACTAATGACCGAGGGTGAACATTAGTCCTCGTCAGAATCCCCCAGGAAATTCTACAGGAATGGGGGAAATGCTTGACATGCAGTGCTTTGCCATGGAAACTGGCTAAGATGTGCCCAGAGTGACAGAGGGGAAGGACATAGGCCCTGGAAACCCACATAGGTGGGAAAGACACGATGCTGAGGGTTTGACCCATTTGGATCTCAGGAGCTGGAGCGAGTGTGCCTTGCATCTGAACTATAGGTATAAACCTATATGATGTGAACATTGGAAGAAGGGGGAAACTGAGTCCAACTGAGAGATAGGATTCTCTTTTCAGTGGGGCAAAAAACAAACACCAGTGGTCCAAATTCACCCTGCGGAGTCCTCACTTTGTGTAGGATACAGTAGGCTCACCATTCCTATGATTCATGAGCTGTAACCGAAAATCTATGCATTTGAGTGTTCCAGGAGCAGAATTCTTATTAAGGTCATGACTTTTTTTTAAATGTTTTATTTATTTTTAAGAGAGAGAGAGAGAGAGAGGAGAAAGAGAGAGAAAGAGAAAATGAGTGGGGGGTGGGCAGAGAGGGAGACACAGAATCTGAAGCAGGCTCCAGGCTCTGGGCTGTCAGCACAGAGCTTGATGTGGGGCTCAAGCCCGTCAACCACGAGATCATGACCTGAGTCAAAGTCGATGCCCAACCAACTGAGCCACCCAGGCGCCCCATAAGTCCATGACTTTTTAAAGCATCCATACGTTTAAATGCAGTCATGCTAGCCCTTAGACTTTTGTTTAAGGAAACAACTAAGAATGCCCAAAAACTCAGCCATATGACTGTTTATCCCTGCACTGTTTGTAAAAAGAAAAAATCTTAGGAATAATCTGGATGACTGACAATGGAGAACATGGGTAAGCAAATTAGGACACATACAAAAAATGAAATATTGCAGAGCTATTGAAAACCATAACACAGGGCCATATGTATTAACACGAGATGATGCCCAAAATAATACAGACAAAATAAGCAAAAGACTGCAAGACTGGCCACATGTGCCCCAATAAAGGGTAGTGTCCAAATATTATCCCACATGGACAAAGGCTGAGAAGGATATACATCACCAAGTAAACAGTGATCACTTTGGTGGGATTGGGGCGGTTTTTCAATGATTCTTCAGCATTTTATGCACCACCTACATGGCTTTTACAAAGCCTATGTAAAAAATCATACACATTCATAAAGCAAGGTCTACTTCAGGACCAAAAATCAAAATGAAAGCTTGTATATCATATAAGGCTACTTTTTTTATTAGACCCTTCAAAGTATATATTTGTATTCATAGAAAAGTCTGGAATCAAGCTCACAAGGAGTCAGGAGTTGTTAGCTCTGTGTGGGTGGGATTATGGATCATCTCTAATGTATTATGTTGGCTGAACTCTATTTTGAAAATGATTTACAATGGAGAAGTGTTGTTTATACAATGGCAGAGTCAGGTTGACCCAACAGTGGAGTGATTCTCCTCACATGGTTCCTAGGGGTGAGCCAGTCCTTTCTCGGAGCTTCTACCTCGAAGACCCTCTGAAGCCAAAGGATGATATCGAAAAGTTGTCACATCCAGGTTCAAGCACAAGAAGGGGCATAAAATGCATATTTCGAGGTAGAGGGCATGCATGTCAATCCCGACTCTGCTATTTTCTAGTTCTGTGACACAGGGCAAGCTACTTAACCTCTCTGTCCCTCGGTTCTTTCATCTATAAAATGGGTATGATAACAGTTGCCACCACAGAGCTCTGAGAGGCTCAGGGTAGACTTAACCTGCCTCGGTCTGTATTCTCCTATTTCACACAGAGGCTGCAAGGGCTCAGTGAGATTAAGCTACTTGCCCAAGGTCACCTAGCCACAGAGAGCAGAGCCACGATTCCAAATGACTCCAAGCTCAGTGCCCCCACCCTCCTCAGAAATGAGAAGTCCACCAGTCATTTTGGGCCATATTTTTATTATGAAAACCTGATTCCGCTGAGACAAGCAAAAAATAATGGGGAAGCCTCTCTCACAGTAGCATTTAGCACAAGGTATATATTTGGTCTCTGATATGTCATGTTCTTCCAGCCCTGTCCCCTTTCACTTTCTATTTGGTTTCCTTAGGGAGGCTGAACGAGATCTCTCGAATTGGGTGACTATGGCCAAAATGAAAGGAAAGGGAAAACAAAACAAAACACAAGATGTATTTGGGGGGAGGTGGATGTTGTGAAATGTCTGGGCCAGGCGAGGAGCCGTGGGGAGTAGTCCAGCCGGCGGGTCAGTGAGGAGCCCGTCACTCAGCCTGGCCAGCAGCGCAGACATAGTGCAAAAGCATCTGGTGCTGTGTGTACACAGCACCTTTCTCTCCAGCCCTCCCCAGACACTGGGCAATCCCTCATTCACCCCTGGGGATGCATCTCCCTGGGGGAGAGAAGGAGCTTGAGGGAGGACAAAGCACTAGTTGTATTTTCACTCTAATTTTCTGGGTTGAAAACTAGAAATGAATGAGAACTGGCTCCAGTGGACCCAGAAACCGTGGATGTCCTTAAACCCACACGGCGCTGGTGTTGGTGTTTGACTCTTAGCCCCAGGTCATGTTATTCCACTTTCAGAGGCTGAAGATCTTCGGGGTGGTAGTAGTGAGGTGGGGGGGGTGGGGATGGAGAGAATACAGCCTCCTGGAGACAGTCTGGGCTGGTTGCAAACCCAGGCTCTGCCTCTCTGCCCCTGGGCCCTTTGCCAGGCGTGGTTAAGAGCCTGGAGTCTGGAATGATCCCAGGGCTGGAATCCTTATTCCACCACTTAGCAGCTAAGATCTGTCTAAGCTTCAGAG
The DNA here is from genome assembly GCF_003009895.1 of Hyaena hyaena. Taxonomy (NCBI): domain Eukaryota; kingdom Metazoa; phylum Chordata; class Mammalia; order Carnivora; family Hyaenidae; genus Hyaena; species Hyaena hyaena. The sequence continues at coordinate 407,351 of NW_024081716.1, read as the reverse complement.
TCTTTATCTGTAAAATGAGGGCAACAATAACAGCACCTACTCACCCAGTTGCAGCAACTCAGGAATGGGTGAATGCGTGCAAAACTATTTCACGATCCTAGACACTTCAGAATAATCATGGTTACCATTATTCACTTAACTTCTCTGCAGCTCATTTTCCTTATCTCTGAAACGGCGCTCATCACGCCTGCCCCTCTGAGTTGTCCTAAGGCTTGGATGAGACAATAACCGTGTAGATGCTTTGTAAACACAAAATTTCTCTTCTGTTGACCAGGCTTATCTCCAGAAATCTCTCCCGACTGTGGGTGGTAGTCTGGGACTAACCCTGTGAAAGCCCCTGGCACACAGTAGGTATTTAATTAAAAAGGCAACAACAGCAAGTTCTTGGCTGTGTCTGTTCAGGCCAGATAAGCGGCAGAGCTCTGAATAGCTTTCTATAAACAGGCAAACCGGTTATTTCATGCCGAACAAATAAGCAAATGTCTCTGATTGTTTCCTCAGCAACAGCGTTGAGGGCCTGGAATCATCCGGAGAATCACCCTGAATCTCTTTTGCCCTCTGTTTGTGCTGCCCAAGACTAAACCCACATGTACCTGGCGCGGGAAGAAAGGGCCATCCTGGGGCCCATCCCCAGGCAGCTGCCAGAAGCAGCTGGCGGCCAACCGGGAGCTTTATGGAGGCTTGCGGTGGGCTGTGGGGACACCACCCGTGTGACTGTTCTTTCAAAAGGGACTCAACAAGAATCCCCCACGGTGTGGATCTCTTGTGCTCAACGGATCTGGAACGGGGGAAAGCCACTTCTGGCCACACTTGGAAGGCAGTGGATAAATCCCTTCCAGGGGACTGACCAGCTCTCCCTGCGCACCAAGGGCACAGGTATGGGGACAGAATGGAGCAGGGGAGTGCCTTTGCTTGAGGTGACAAATAATTATCTCCTGTCATTCTTCGGCACCCAGCAGGGCTCTGAGAATAATAAAAAACAGTGATAACAAACCAACTTTTATTGTTTGCCAAGGCACTGAACACTATACACACAACCTGTAATCCCCAGAGTCTCCCTGGTCACCCCAAACGATGATATGGCCGGGTGGGCTCTATTTTAAAGATGAGGAAACAAGCCCAGATGGACACCCTTGCCCCACTCCAGTGTTTACATTCCAACCCTGTGATCAAGGTGACGTTTCCGGGCATGGCATTCAATGCCCTGCACACCCTTCCAGCCTCATTTGTGATGTCACTAAGGCTGTGTCTGCAGATCCACTGGATGTTTCCACAAGGGCCAGGCTGGCTCTCTCCCACTCTGTGTGTTAGCTTTCCCTGTCCGGACTGCCCCTGGTGCTCCCTGTCCCCTCCCCTGGGTGCCACCTTGTCTTTCAAAGAGTTAGAACCCACTCCCCCAACCCCCGGAGGCCCAGGCACTTCATCTACAAAAGAACCCTGTGATGTGGCCTCGTGCACTGATTTTAAGGGACAGGGGACAGAGGCACAGAATGACAAAGTAACTAGCGACACGGTCACAGAAGTTGGGCTTGCAGCTGGATGTCTTCTCTACCCCGCAGTGTTCCTCTTGAGCCCAGGACCTCCTTCTCTGAGAAGCTCTCCTTGACTTCTGTTGGATGTGGCACAGGAATGTGCTGGAGCCTGCCCTTACGGGCCTGTGAGAGCCAATTATGAAATTGTTGGGAGTTTTGCAAGCCGGTTGTTAAACACCGCAATTATTAAGGATTAAATTATAAACACTTATAATTAAATAAATTATATTAAAAACAAAGGTCATAAATAGTCAAAACTCATCACTTCCTAATTATTTTATTACATTTTACTACTATCTATGCTCTTAAGATTATTTCCAGCTGTCGCATCTGTGTGGTGGAAATTCAACATAATGGTGCTCTACTGGGTGTCCATCAGTGATGTCACACCGTGGCTCTGACATCAGTGTGGCTGGAGTGTTTACAGCATGGAAATTGGCAAAGGCTACCCATCAGGGCTCAGTTTATCGTGTTGATTGACTAGACTTAAGAAAGTGATGGAGGGGCGCCTGGGTGGCTCAGTCGGTTAAGTGTCCAACCTCGGATCAGGTCATAATCTCATGATTCGTGGATTCGAGCCCCACATTGGGCTCTGTGCTGACAGCTCAGAGTCTGGAGCCTGCTTCTGATTCTCTATTTCCCTCTCTCTCTGACCCTCCTTGGCTCGTGCTGTATCTCTGTCTCTCAAAAATAAATTAACATTTAAAAACAATTTTTTTAAAAGAGAAAGTGATGGAACAGAGCGCCTGGGTGGCTCAGTCGGTTGAGCGTCCGACTTTGGCTCAGGTCATGATCTCATGGTTCCTGAATTTGAACCCCGCGTTGGGCTCTGTGCTGACAGCTCAGAGTCTGGAGCCTACTTCTGATTCTGTGTCTCCCTGTCTCTCTGCCCCTCCCTCGTTCATGCGCTGTCTCTCTTTGTCTCAAAAATAAACATTAAACATTAAAAAAAAAAAAAAAGAAAGTGATGGAGAAAATTACCAGTAAGGAAGCTTAAACTTACAAGCATATCATGTCTGGAGACTTACATCGTGAACAGCCCCCCAATGTGAAGAAACATCCCTCCAGGAACATTGATATTAGAAACTAACTTAGCAAAGAAAATGCTTGCATGGTGGACAAACAGGTAGGGTTCCGACATGATCTTTATTGTTTTGCTTTCATCCTAATTGTTAATGTCAATGAAAGTAGAACTACAGTCCAAGAATCCGTTGTTAAACACTGAGCAGTGTTGGGCTGGTGGCGTGCCCCTTCCTCCTTGCTAACAGAGCCACCTGTCTTTCTCTCCATAGTGACTCTTGCCCCAGGGTTCTGAAACTTGCTACCTATGCTTCCTTGCTCTTCTCGAGAGCCGGGGTTGAGTTGTCTCCTGTTCTGTACCTTCTGTTCTTGGGCTAGACACTCAATAATTGCTGAAAAAATGAATACATGCATGTATGACTGAATGAATAAAGAATTAGCCCTATCCCCAGCAAAGGTCCCCTCAGGAAATACTTTCTTAAGGAACTCATGCATGCATATGGTGTTCCTATACGTATCATATATTGCTGAGTACCTACTATTTGCCAGTTGTGTTGATTCTAACTCCCATTGCAATGAAGAATACTAAAACTGGAGACGTTGAAAAATTTCCAAACTCGGGGACTTTTCTATCTTATGCTCAAAACAGCATCCAAATTCATGTATCACTTCAAGGAAAGCAAAGTCATCAACGCCATCTGCTTCCCTCACCCGCGGGACCTCAGAGGAGTCTCAGGAAAAGCATACAGGACTCTTGTGCAGTGACACTGTCACGGCCGTAGCTGAGGAACTAGAGGCAAAGAACCCTATGGTTGTGCTCTGATTCCCCACCAAGGTCTTTGGAAACATCAACCATCCCCGATGACAAGAGGGAGGTGATTTTCCTACAATGGAAGAGCTGGTTTCTGTCGTCCAAACCATCCCTGTGTACCTAGGAGTGTCGCCTTGTGCCTGTGGTGCCCGAAAGAAGAAAGAACAGCTCAAGAGAACTTACAATATGAGACTCAGAGGATCAGAAGGCACCACCGACTTCCCTTTAAACAGAGGCCTGTGGGAAACCCTCACCTCGCTCTTCCCCTCACTGGTTTCAGGTGACTCAAACTTCAAGACCGTGTTAGCAGATAAACAGTGTAACAATGGATCCCATTAGAGCAGTAATACAAAGATAGGTGGTCTTAAATTTACTAAGCAAATAATTAGTCACCAAATGAATAAGAGAAAAGAACAGTCATTAGCACGACAGTCACCTGCCCAAAGGTGGTTGTGTTTCCATTGGGGAGGGTGGGCTCTCTCCTGTGCCCCAGTGGGTGTGATATTGCCCCCAGTAGACTTGAGACTTCCCCCAATATGTCATTTTTTCCTTGAAAAGAAGAGACGAGGAGCGGAGGGGGGTGGGGAATCAGTTGCTTCAAGTTGAAAGTCAGTGCTAAAGGAGGCATTAGAAAAGCCTTTCTTGTGGCTCAGAGCCCTGATTACCACAATTAAAGTCCAAGGTGCGGTGCTATTTGCTCAGCATGCTCTGACACATGAAAGCAAATGATTCAGGCAAGGAAAATAATTATACATTAATTTGTGTTTGGCAACCGTGTTTTATTCCTTTGGCCCACAAAGCGAAGATAAAAGGTGATATTATTGAAAGTGTTTTCTCTGCCTTCAATGGGGTTGCCATGGGCTCCATTTGGTTGGGCATTTTCTGGGCACTTTGGCGTTGTTTTTGTGCCCTGTTGCTGTGGAGGGGGCCCGGAGGAGCGGAGGAAAGGTACAATATTAGTTGCTTACTGCCCTGAACTCTTTGCAGGTTTCCCCGTAGACGCAGCCCAGTAGAAAGGAAAAGGGATCCTCTGTAGGGAGAGAGCTCCAGTCCCCATCCTGGGGGCACTCACCCCACATCATGGGACAGATGAGGAAGGCCATCTTTGGAGGTGGGTGGGGAGGGTTGGGGTGGGGGTGTGTGTTCATGAAAGTAAAGCTACACAGTCAGACAGCTGTCCCAGGAAGAAATGCAGGCCCCATGTAGCCAAATAGTGCAGATGTTAAAAAGGAAAGCAAGAAAACCTGAATTTTTAAAAAATGAAATCTCTCAGTGTTTGAACATTGGCTTTATTTAAATGAAAATAGAGCACGTCTTCAGGCTGCAGCTGGCCTTGTGGCCCCCAGTCTGAGCCTCTGACATATAGCATGGGGGTGAAACACCAGCTTCTGGAGTCAGAAGGACTTAGGTTCTGAGCTCAGTTCCATCCTTTACCGGCTGGGTGACTGTGGACAAGTTAATTTCATCTCTCTGGGCCTTGATGTCCTGTTTGTAAAAAGGAGGCAATAACAATTGTACTTCCCTCCAAGGGTTATCGTGCGAATGAAATGAGATGATTCAGGCAAGAGGCAAGTTCTTTGCACAGCCTTTGGCAGACAGTAAGCACTAAATAAATGTCAGTGATTACAACTATTTATAATTGAACCATAAGAGGGCGATTAAATATCATCGTCCCTGACTTGCTTGTGGTCGAATGTTTGGAATACAGATAATCAGATAATTGCTGAATGAATGAATGAGTGAATGATGCCAGCTACAGGACAGAGTGAACAATCAAGGCACCATCTTCTTTTTCTGGCCATGTCTCTTGTAGTGTTTGAGCTAATTGCTCAGTCTCCCTGGGCTTCAACCTTTTCGTTGTTGAATGGACTGGGTGTCCCTCTCTTGCCGGTGCTCAAGGATGTTTTCCTGCCTACTGGTGGGATCTCTTGGGGACTCTGAGCCAAGGTTAGGGCTGACCAGCAGAGACTTTGCCACTCAACACTGGGGCGGGGGGGGGGAGGGGGGAGACAATCTCACCACTGGGAGTATTCATAACTGAAGGAAGACTGGTCCCTCCATCGCCCTGCCCCACATCACTGTCACTGTTCTCTCCTCTGCTCCTTGCCCCAGCAGGGCTGATGCAGAACACAAGGTCCCTCGCCCTTTGCTGTGCAGTATAATTTTTGCCGTGGGAAGCCTGGCTGGAGACTGAGGGACGGGCGTCAGACAGACTGTGGCTCAAGTCCCTGTTAGCCTCATACTGGCACTGGGAACCTGGACAAGCCTTATCGTGACCCCGACCTGCTCCCTGATCGGTGGGGTGAGAATCCCAGTGTCTTCCAGTGCACTGGGAGGATTGCGCTGGCCTCTCTGGGTCGCCGCACACCACCTTGCTGGCCGCGGGTGCTCGCGGAGGTTCTTCTATACCTTCTGCTACCTCTTTATTCTTCTTTCAGCTCTTAGTCCTCTAATTATAGGCACGATATTTTATTTTATTTTATCTTACTTTAATTTATTTTCTTTTACTTTATCTTATTTTATTTTACCTTACTTTATCTTACTTCATTTTATCTTACTTTCTTTTATCTTATTTTATTTTACTTTTATTTTATTTTATCTTACTTTGTTTTATCTTTATTTTCTCTTATTTTATTTTATTTTTTAACTATTTTACTTTTGCTAGACTGTGTGTAAGAAAAGTTGCTCTCACTGATAAGGTGTCCAGTAAACTCACAAACATTCTTTCAAACCTCCTGAGAATCATAAATGACTATTATGGTGGAAGGACAGTGTAGCTCCTAATCAGAGTGTAAGATAAAAATTGAATGCATTTAAAATATCTCGAAAATCTTTAAAAACTAAAAAAAAATATCACCCATAAGTTTTGATACATCTGGTTTGGGATATATATGTACATTGGGTATGTACATATATAATGTACACAGCAAAGTAGAGCATGTGAAAATATGCAATGTATCATTTTACAGTGTTTTTCATTAAAGAAAGAGAGAGAGCACACGTAGCTGATTTTGTAAGCATCCAACATACCTAAGATACAGCCATGCTGATTTTGTGGATGAAGACACGGAAGCTCAGAATTGTCAAGCAATTTGTCTAAGGGCACACAGCTAATAAATGACAAACTCAAGACTCACATCCAGGTGTATCTGACTCCAAAATCTATTTTTTTCTCCCATGCCATGATCTCTGGATTTATGTGAGTTGGAATAAATAAAGAGAAGAGCAGAAACTCGAAGCCAGCCTCACCAAAATAGCTTTCAGAAGTATTATATGGGAAATCATTTTCCCTACTAGGCCTGCTGCCTTTTTCACTCTGATCTCTTGGCAGTGTGGGGCCCCAGCCCCTCTGAGTGGCGAGACCCAGCACTCCGAGCCTGGACCAGGTGCTCAGGGCCAACTCCTCCCTGCCAGTGCAGGAGATGCAGCGCAGGTTGGAGGCCCCACTGCTTGGCAAGCAAGGTCGAGGGTTTTGTTGTTGTTATTTTTGGCCTCTGAAGAATGATGATAATTGTGGGGAGATTCATTTCAGTCTCCAATGAAGGGATACAGCCAAAGCGCCAGGCACAAAGAGAGGCGGAGGGAGGGAGGGAGGAGGCCAGAGACCCGGCCAGCCCAGTGCTGACTCAGGCCCTGACCCTGGGCAAGTCATTTAACTTCTTTATGTCGATTTTCCTCATCTGTAAAATCAGCCTAATGATGGCTTCTTTTCCAAACCACTTTGATTCTCAGATGAAAGCGTCCATAAAAGTGCCTAGGATTGCTATTAATTGAGCCATTATTATTTTTATTATTAAATAGATTAGGTCCACTAAACTTTAACTATGTTTTGACTTCCACCTGACGGGGAAGATGAGCAGTTAACTATCAGATGACAGGCTTCTCTGATGTCGCCCTTCGCAGGGAGGCTGGCGGACAGGCATTTCCTTCAACAGGGCCACCCTTGCCCGGACAGGCATGGTCTTGTGCTGGGCGTGCTTAGCGACTGCTACTTCTGTTCCATCTTTAGATGAAAATGTGCCCGACCAGGTGTAGGTAACGTTCTCAGTCATTAGAAGGAACTGGAGCCGGATATGCCCGGGTCCTTGGCCTCGGCTGTGTGATTTTATTGGCAAATTGTGGAAACTCCTTACATGTCACTGTCTGTATTTGGATAATGGGAACCAACATCATCTCACCCACCTGGGTGCTGGGCTCAGAGGAGATAGCCTGGTGCAGGTGCCAGTACTCCTATCAGGCCAATCACAGCTGTCATCCTGTCTGCGACAAGAAATCAGGCTAGGAGGGTAATCTGTGAGCTCAGATCCCAAGTCTACCCCTTCCTGGTGCTGCTAGGAGACACAGACAGCAATCTATTTCTTCCAGGATTGCAAGAAGTAAATAATTTAGATGAATCCTTAACCTAACGCCAGGCCCGAAGCACTCAATCAACTGACAGTATTACCATCAGAGAGGAAGCACTTGACGAATAGAAAACATGAATTTTTCCCTTAATTTAAGGGGCACTGCGGGGCGCCTGAGTGGCTCAGTCAGTTAAGTGTCCAGCTTCAGTTCAGATCATGATCTCACAGTTTGTGGGTTCTAGCCCCACGTCAGGCTCTGTGCTCCCAGCTCAGAGCCTGCAGCCTGCTTCACATTCTGTGTCTCCCTCCCTCGGCCCCCCCTCCACTCACACTGTTTGTCTCTCTCAAAAATAAATAGACATTTAAAAAAAAAAATTAAAGGGCAATGCACATCTTCCTAGGTATAGGAGGCATACACGTTAATAAAAAATATAAAAATAACTCTACCTTCCTTTTTACAGAGCAACTGAAATTATGGAAGTAACCCATGCCCAGTGAGAAGATAGCCCAGTAAGCTGCCCACAGTTCCCCTGCCGGGGGCACCCGCTGAGAAGCCTCGCGGGAGTGTGTGTGTATCCCACGTTCAGGCGTGTAGGTTCTTCACAAGGCTTGCTAGCCAGTGTCGCAGACTGTGAGGGCTAAAAGAGAACATTTAGTGGCAAAGAGCCCTGGTTTCTAACTGACAAAACTTGAGTAGAAGCTTCCTAGTGCCACTAAATACCTGTGCCACGCATTCTTTGGTGCCGAGCTTTCTCTTTTAGATGATGAAGGCATTCAGCAGAATTGCCAGAAGTGTGGCACATGGACATCTTTGATTAAAAAAAATTTTTTTTTAATGCTAATTTATTTTTGAGACAGAGAGAGAGACAGAGTGCAAGCAGGGGAAGGGCAGAGAAGAGAGGGAGACAGAATCCAAAGCAGGCTCCAGGCTCTGAGCTGTCAGCACAGAGCCTGATGTGGGGCACGAACCCACAAGCCATGAGATCATGACCTGAGCCCAAGTCGGATGCTCAACCAACTGAGCCACCCAGGAGCCCCTGAATTTCTTTTTTTAATTTATTTTTGAGAGAGACAGAGAGAGAAAGAGCACACAAGTTGAGGAGAGAGGGAGACAGAGAATCCCAAGCACTGATAGCGCAGAGCCCAACACGGAGCTCGAACCCAGGAACCATGAGATCATGACCTGAGCCAAAGTCAGACGCTCAACCGACTGAGCCACCCAGGTGCTCCGGTATCTTTTTTCAGTTGAAGTACAGCAGATGCACAATTTTCCGTTAGTTTCAGGTATAGGCTATAGTGATTTGACAAGCACTTTAATTTTCTATTCACTAGTTTTGGTTGTTTATTAGAAATACATGAACTAGAACAGATGCATGTATTAGAAAAATCTATACCCAGCAAATCAAATTCATGATTTCATAATATATATTGAAAGGCATTCTTCGGAAGTAAAAGGTGTGTTGATTTAGAGGAAACCTTAAGTCAAGAGCAGCACAGGTGACATTCAGATACGGCAGGCCTTTGCAGAGCAGCTGGCAATGACTGGAGGACCGTGAGTGGGAAATGCAGGGCCAGATTTTCTCTAGATTATTCTCCGTTCTACGATTCTCTGAAGGGACTGGCAGCCCTGTCCACCAGCTCCAAGAGCTCTCCTAACACCACCCTGAGCTTTTCACCAAATGGTCCATGCTGTCCAAAACCTTCTCTCTGCACCATAGGTGAGAGGCGCCCTCAGGCCACATAGTGGCAGAACCATGTGAATGAGAACGGTCCAGGAAGCCTTTTCAAACTCTCTCAGATCCTGTAGGCATTTATTGAGCGCTTGCTGTGTGCCCGCTGACATGCCAGGCATGATGTGCTCATGAACCGTCTCTTTGAATCTTAGAACAACCCTGTGAAGTTTTACATGCACCCTTGTAACCAGGGGGGACTTCGGGCAGGCATGTATCTACTAAAGCCCATTTAATCCTCAGTGAAATGGACATCATGAAATCTGCTTGTGTACCTCACTGGATTCGCATCAGATGGAAAGAGATTGTGTATGTAAAGTATCTCAGAAGATATAAGGTCCTACACAAAGAGAAAGAACACCAGAAACCGCTCTGCCTCTCCCTCCTCTTTAACAAAATTCATTCTGTGCCATTAGATTATTGGTGAGATCCTAAGATGTCATTTAAATTGTCAGACATCTCTTTTCTACACGTGCAAACTCCAAGTTGTCACATTCCCAGCTCAGATTTAATCCTTGACTCCTTCCATGACCAATCAGGGGGCGGCTAAATTCTATGCCCTAGGGTCTGAGAAGCCTGAGTTTGAGCTCCCTCTCTGTGCCTCACCGGTAGTATGTCCTTGGGCAAGCTGCTTGATCCCTCTGGGTCAAGTTATCCCTCCTCCGTGATCAGGTGGAGGATAAGCAAAGTCATTGGGAAGGGACAGTGAGCTGATCTATATAAAACAGTGGGCACAGGTCTCTGCCCTGTGTGCGGTCAAGAGTATCATCTGCTCTATTAGGTATGATTATTATTCCCACTTAAGAGTTGAAGAAATGGAGGCTTAGAGTGGTGAGACCACTTGGTTAGGGCTGTACAGCTAGGAAGCAGCGGGATAGAGCTTTGAATCCACTTCTAACTTTTGCTTGTTTGCAGGCACATGCTCCCTCTCCCTGGGAAGGGAGGAGGCGTTCTTACAAGAGAGAGAGGAGAGAAAGGTGGTTCCGAACAGAATCCCATATAATCATCTGTTTCTTCCATGCAGCGCTTTCAGATTTCAGTAGCCTTTTCATTCATTATCTCATAACATGTGGTCACTGCCAAACCTGGGTTGTACTTGAGGCTCCTCTTTCTAGAGTCTCAGTTCTTCCTAACACACCCAGGTTCATACTTGGCAGACGGAAAATCAGGACACATCATTGGCCCATCATGTACACATCATAGGACAGCAGACATTACCCGGTATCTGAAATTAGACTATCCCGGAAAACTTATTTTCTTTGGTTTTTGCACAGAAATCTTTCACTGGCTTGTAAACAGCCCCTCCCATGTCCCCTTGAGCCCCCCCACCCCCCGCCCCGTGGGTTCTCAGCTGACCACCTGTGCTGATTTGTGATCCCCACTGTCCTTAGGGGGTTGTAGCCAAGACTGTGCATGGCTGAGAGGGGTGACGGCAAGGATAGGGGTGAGACCTGATGCAGGAAGCTCTGCGCACAAAGGTCCCAGGTGTGTGCCTTGACACCTCTGTGAAAACCTGGGCCACTGCTCACCGGCTGGTCCTGGTCCACTCAGGTTTTCTGAGCCCAGGTTTCTTTACCAGTAAGATCGTCTTCATCCCCGAGGGTTTCTGTGAAGATGAAATGAGAGAATCCATGTAAAATTTTTTTTTTTTTTGCCTACTTAGCTAATAGTAATCGTAACAGCTCCATAAGTGTAGCACTTATCACTCGACCTTCCCCTCAGGTAGGGAGCCAGACCCTTTTGTTGACGCCCAGCCTACAGTCCACTCATTTTGTGTCTGTGGCTATTTCCTGGACACTTGGAAGTTTCCTGACGCCTACCCAAACGCCTGCCGCAGCGAATCCCGCTAACGCCATCTGCACAGATCCCCGTGGGATTCTTTCCGGTGATTACTCCTTCATTTTCTTGTTTTCAAGGTACACGTTAATTTTTTTTTTTTTTTTTTTTTTTTTTTTTTTTTTTTTTTTTTTTTTTTTNATTCCTGGACTCGTCTGAGTCACAAGTCTTAAAATCTGCAGGTACGTTTAACATCGTAGTAAAACTTTTTATTTCCTTTCCTCCAGAAAAGCTGTTGAACCATCCGTGGCAACTCCGACTGAGCAAAAGAAAAAAAAAAAAAAAAGAAAAAGAAAAAAAAACCAACCATGAAGTTCGCGTTTCTGGATCGCTTGTCTCCCGGAGTTCATTGGATGTGGCAGTCCAGAGCTCAGAGCTCTTGGGCTGGTCTGCGGGCCGGGCACCCTTGGTGGATGGAGCCTTCCCGGGATGAGCTGGTGCTGCAGCGCCCTCTGCTGTCCAGCCGGCTTCCTCCGGGCTGTGCCAGGGGACACATGAAGGCAGCAAGAGGGGTTCAGCATCGGCCCCAATCTCTCCCAAACCCAGGAAGCTGCAGGCGGTGCGGGAGATCTCACGCCTTCCCATACAAAACAGTGAGGGGATCGTATAGACCTCGCATGAGCCAATAAATCAGCAACCACAACCTGGCATAACAATTCTCCGGAAGGGTCCAGGGGACCCCTAAATTTCTTTTAGCTCTCTCTTTACTAAAGCCAAGGCTGGTTCTTCTTTGTGGAGAAACCTGGGCACTGGGGTCTCTGCTGTGCCCTGTGCCTGCCAGGGAGAAGGGGAAAGTAGGAATGCCGAGTCCAGAGAGGTCCCATTTAAGAGAAGGGAAACAGGGGGTCATTTCCAGGACCCCAGCACTGCCCCATGCCTATTCCTGCACCCCGATCTCCAGCTGTTTGACTGCAGCTGACCTCGGTCACGCAGGTTCTGCCTTTGCTTCAAGGGCCAGGGTTGGGCATCCAGCCCCTGACATTGCTTTAGACTCCCTTTCCTGAGTTTGCTAGTCAGGTCTCAAGCTGATTGCTGAAAGGAGGCAGTATTGCCTGACCTCCAACCCCCATCCAGGATGGAATGGTCATCAAGGGGTCAGAGGAAAACGGGAAGAGACCTCCAGCTTCAGCCATTCCAACAAAGCCAACCCCCAAGCAATTGACGTTTAGAATATTTCACCCTATGCGTTGGCCAAGTTACCTGTTGCTTCTTTGGGCTGACTATGCAAGAAAGACCCCTGAACCTGAACCCCATCTCTAGAGCATTATTTATGTATTAAGACAACAGTTCTCAAACTGTCATCTCCTGATTAACAGCTTTAGCATCAGCTGGGAGCATTCTAGAACATTCTAGAAATACAAATCCTTGATGGTCCTCCCACTACCAATGAATCACAAATTTGGGGAATAGAGCCCACCAGTCTGTGGTATCTCTGATCTTGCAGGTGAGTCAGTGTGTGCTGGAGTCTGAGAAGCATCCTTTTAAGGGAAAATGGAAAGAGGACCCATTATGAACCATGTACCTTGCTTGACACTTTCTTATGTGTATTTTTGTTGGTCCAGTTTGGGATAGTCTGAAGCAGTGCTGGGCTTGGAAGCGGAAGATTTCTCAAACAGCTTCCTAAGTATCCTTTGAATAAAAAGCCCCCGTTTTGGTTGGAACGAGTCCACATCATCTTTAAACATAAAGACATGGCAAGTAAACTATCGAGGAGGCTCTTCGAATTGCTGTCATTTTGAATTCTGTCCATTTATGGCCCGTAAACATCTGACCATACCTGTTTGAGAAAAGTTATTCTGAATTTGCAACATCTCCCCCTCCAATTTCTCCCTGTCCACCAGGTTTGCTGCTTTCAGACGGTTGCTTTATATAATTTTGACACAACAGAAGGGACACGTATTGAGAGCTCTAAAAAGGCAGCTGAGTGTGATATTTTCCAGCTGAAAATATCGGTGGCCCATCTCTGCTCTGAGGAAAGATCCAGATGCCTCAGCCTGGTTTTCACCATCTGCACAAGTTGGTCCTTACCCTGCCTCACTAGGCCTGACTCCTTACTCACTCTCCCAGGTTGAAGTCTACACAAACCACCCACTCTGCCCCAAATGCTCTGCCACTGTTCCATGTCCTTTCTCACTGTCCCTCAGTTTGTGTGAGCTCCTCTACCTCCACCAAGGGCCCCACTCAGAGGCCAGCAGTCGGTGATCTCTTTCTAATTGCCCCAGGCAGAGGTGGCCCCATTTAACTTCCACCCCAGTTAAGGCACCGGATGTACACACTGGCTTTCAGTTAAGTATCATGTTGGAGAATATAATTCTTTATCTGCTTCTCTGTCTTTCCCATAAGACTGCGCTCTGCTCTTGAATACCCGGGGGCTTCTGTTATTCGCTACGTTCGGTTCCTGGCACATAAATGCTTGATAAAATTTTGTGAATGACCGGTGAGCCCAAGGTGAGGAGAGACTCTGAAAGTGTTTAATGGCAGAGTATGACCATCAGGGCAAGTTATCCGCCACCATCACCAATACCACCACCAGCAGCCCAAGTTAGTTGCACATCAGAAAGCCCAGCTGGAGGAAAGCCCTCCAAACTGTGTGCATATTACCACTCTCATCCCCATGCAAATTGTGAAGAGGGGCCTCCCCTCCTTCCTCACTGTGAGTGAAGCAGGTTGCATTATGAGAGATGTTATCGATAGATCTCCATCGGCCTACGCATGGTGTGAGGGCAGGAAAAAAATGTTGAGGACCAGTGTTTTCAGGTTTTGGTTTAGACTATAAAGGCAGAAGCACGTAAAAGGATACTTGTGTACCGAATAGTCACCAGAAGCTCGTGCATGACAAGATTCTGCCACCAGCTAGTGCGTTTCTCCCGCTGACGTGTGCCTTCATTCAACATGGCACTCCCTTGGCAACGTGACTGTGTGAAAGAACATCTACTCCAAGAAAATTGCTTTTGCCCAAATGTGAAGGACACATGAATCCAAATGAAGCTTTCCTTTTTAGGGAGTTGTATGTCTTCGGGGTTTGTTGAAGTTCGCTTTTTTATTTTCTCCCCTAAGGCCAGGTTTTCTCTTCCCACTCCTAGGTGGTTGATGACATACCCAGAGGACTGACTGTATTTATAAAACTGATTCTCATCTGTAGTTAGGATTCCAGAAAACGAATGACTTACCAGCTTGCAGAAATCTGTAACACGCAGAAGCCTTCATCAGGCCGTAAAACTCAAGTGGCAGCTACTTCTTATATTTTCCAGGAACAAATCAAAATCGAGAGAGGATTCAGAGACAATGCGAGTCTGTGAAGCAGAACCAAGCACCCTTTATGACGCCCTCCCTTTGTGCCAAGAACTTTCAAGGCATGATCTTCTGTAATCCTCACTGCAACCCTTTGAGGTAGGTATTTTTAATCCTCACTTTGTAGGCATGGAAACTGAAGCTCAGAGAGGTCGGGTGACTTGATAAGGTCACACAGCTACTAAGTTGCAGACGTGGAGGTCTGTGTAATGTTATTTGATTCTGAAGCCATATTTCTTTTTTTAATTAAAAGATTTTTAATGTTTGTGTATTTATGTATGTATTTATTTATTTTTTATATCATTTATGGTCAAGTTGGCTAACATACGGCGTATACAGTGCGCTCTTGGCTTTGGGGGGTAGATTCCCTTGATTCATCGCTTACATACAACACCAAGTGCTCATCCCGACAGGCGCCCTTCTCAGCGCCCAAAGCCATATTTCTGAATCATTATCAAGTTGTCCAGGTGCGGCCCATAGTAGCCGAACCCATAAACGCTGTGTGAAGTCCCAGCCAGGCCCCAGCTCCAGTCTAACACTGCCATGCCTTCCAATTTTCCCATAGAAGCCGGGAAGCCTGCTTTCGATGGAAAGATACTAAAAGGTTGGTGATTCGTGAAAAACAATTTAAAACTCCACACAGGTGTATATGATCCATCAGGGCTGTGGGATCAGTTGAGGTCTTTCTTGTGACTGTCTCCCAGTTCGGCCCATCTGTTCAATCCTTCTTTCTTCCCTCTCCGACACTGTTGACTTTGAGAGGACTTCCCAGTACAATTAGGTCCTTAATTGTCTGTGTCTCCGCCTGGTTTTTTTTTTTTTTCCTGGAGCTTTGACCTGTTGCACGAAAGAAGGTAAAATAAATAAATAAATAAAATAAATCTGAGTAACTGAGAATTTTACCCCAAAGAATGAGAGCTAAATTATTGGGTCACACTGTGTTTACTGGATTCAACAAAATTTACCGTTTATCTCTTTCTCCTTCTGTGCTCATTGATATTCAGGAAAGCGAGGTTCACGAGGAAGTTTCAATTAGTCATATGTGCATGCATGTGTAAATGAGCAACTCTGCCCTCTCTGCCTTTAAGACAGTCTCTCTTTTTTTTACTGTTTATTTTTGAGATAAAGAGAGAGACAGAGCATGGGGAGGAGGGGCAATGAGAGAGGGAGACACAGAATCTGAAGCTGACTCCAGGCTCTGAGCTGTCAGCACAGAACTCCCCACGCGGGGCTCGAACTCACCAGTCGTGAGATCATGACCTGAGCCGAAGTCAAACTTTTAACTGACTGAGCCACCCAGGCGCCTCTTAAGACAGCCTCATCCTAAAATAGCTGTGAGCAGCGCTGTGCTAGTATATGTTTGGCAACGGGCCACCGGTGCGGGGGAAGAGTCCCTGATTTGTAGCATAGCCAGTTTCCATGGTGCAAACACTCCCACCGGAGCTGATTCTAAGGTACCCACATGTGATCGCTGAATGCCGTTTGGGAAGAGATGCTGACAGTCAGCTCTCCTGAGTAGGAGTGAGTCTGGTCCCCACTGGTTGTGAGCTCCCTACAAGTGGGCAGCGGCTTCAGCACTTGGCCTTGTGATACGGCTCAATCCAACAGGCATTCCCTGAGCACCTGCTATGCCTGCAATGGGGTGCTGTGTCCCACGAGACACTCAGAGACTAGGCTCCTCTGTATAGCTGCGTAGAAACTTCAGACGGATTCTGCAGAGCAAACGCCTCCGTGGGGGAAAGTTGGAGAAGCCATCGCCCTTTATCTCCTTTTCTCCTGGGACCTACGCACCCCAGAGACTGTTACATCCATGGTTCCTGGTCCTCTCTCTGCATCTCCTTCTTCTTTCCCTCGTAATATCTGGGCAGTATAAGCACGAGTGTCCGTGAGACAAAGATGAAAGACTTCAGCATCTCTGGCTGAGGTTATCTCCCTCCGGGATTCTAATGCTTCTAGAAGGCAGAGTGGGGGTGAATCACATCTTCCCGTTCAGGGATCGAGCTTTCACGAGGCTGGCTTTGAGTCCTTGTGTGACACCGTCCATTTTTCTTTGCCCTTCCTCCTGGGGTATCGCCCTTCTGGGACCCCAGCCGAGCGTCCTGGGTATTCGTTCACCAAGTCCCCTCCTCCTTATTGGGTCCTGAGTTCTATTTTTGAATCTCCCCACACCCACGAGAGTCCTAGAAACTCTGCTCGGTACCCCCTCACAGCGGACACCCTCCAATGTTGGGCTCACCTCTCTGTATTTTCTTTGGCCCTCCAAAGAAAGTCCTGCTGCCTTGCCGGCCCTGAATGTTACCTTGGCCCTCTGGCCCGCGAGGGTCCCCAAAGCTCCGCTCAGCTTCTGTGCTCCCACTGGCCGCTGTCCCCATGGCCCCTTGACCTCCAGGACCGCACGGGCTTAGGAACCGGCAGAAGACTTGAGCACTTTGGCTGCCTTTTGAAGCGTTTTCCTTCTCTCCGGGAGTACAGACCTTCAAGCCTGCCATCTTCAGTGACATCCAACAGACAGTTTGCAAGCCCAGCTTTTGTCAGAGTGGGTCTGAGATGAGCTGGTCCATTATAGGTAGACGTGGAAGACATAACCTCCAATTGTTACGTGTTGGCAACAGACCCAGTTCTTAAAATCTGTTGTGTGATCCAACGCTTAAGAGCCAAACAAAACGCCTCCTTAGGCCAGTTTTGGCCTGCAGGCTGCCAATTTGTGACCTCTGGGGTATCGGAATGCGAGCGAGCGGGAGCCACGCTGTAAGAAGGCCTCCCTTCGGCTCTGACTGAGATGTGTAGACTAAGTGGAGTCTGAGGAATGGCGCACGCGGGGCAACCTTTGGTGAGCCACCAGGGGACAGACACTGACTCCACCTTTTCCTTTTCTCACCCTGCCTCCCCTCCATCCCCTCCCCATACCAAATTGGTTTTCTTTCTTCTTAAAAAAAAAAATTAAACTCTTTAAATTCAAGTTAGTTGACATACAGCATAGCCTTGGTTTCAGGAGTAGAACCCAGTGACTCATCACTTACAGAAAACACTGAGTGCTCATCCCAACAAGAGCCCTCCTTAAGGTCCATCCGGTGCCAAACCAGTATTCCATTCTTGATTTCCGGCACGGGAAACATGGTCGTACAAGGTCTGCAAAACAGGCACTGGACCCGGAGTCAGGCGGGCGTGGGTTTGAATCCTGACTCTGGCCCCAATGTGTTGGGTAAGTTCACATAAGTCACTCCACCTGCTTTGAGTCTAAGTTTCTCTGGATGGTATTAATTTTCTCCTCATAGGATTCGATGTGGGGATTACACGAAGTAGTTATGTGACTCTGCTGGGTGTGTGGCAGATATTCAATCCGTGTCATTTTGAAAGCAGGTCCCACCTCCCTGGGGATCCTCATCTCCTTGGCCTCTCTCTGTCTTGCCCCTGTTCAGACCTGCAGCTCCTTTGATCTGCTGTGGTTTCAACCCCAGGTCCTTTGGTCTTTCCAAGAGGAGACAGAAAGGCAGCGCTGGTTTATTCCCCACACGTATTCATTGTAATATATCTACCATAGGAGTCAGCAAGCTCCAGCCCACAGGCCATCAGAGCAGTGAAACTCCACCCTGGGCTGTGAGATTTATTTCTGGGAAGACTACAGCTTCGGAGTAGGGGGGGAAGGGGCGAGGGGGGGGGGTGGAGCGTGCAGGAGGGAGTGTTTAAGAATTAATTCCACACAAAGGTTTTTAACAATAAAGAGAAAATGATAGAGTCATCCTGTGTCACTCTGGATTCCGTTTTCTCAACTTTCCCCCAAGCTGGAGGAAAGAGAACACACCGATTTGTTCATTGGTGGAGGCTTCTAGATGTCACAAGTGCAAGAAAATATGGGTGTCAAGCTGCTCCCAATTACACAATGCCAGCCATATATTTTGTTATTCTTGCTGTGGTAGTTGTTTTAAACAAACAAAACACAGTGAAATAAGTGATAAAGTGTTGAGAAATGGCCCCCACCTCGTTTCTTCTGGGGTTCAGCAATTCCTGAAAGCAAAGAGCTGCAAAATATTTTAGGAACCCTTTCCATCCAACCCCAACTGTTGACTGATTTTGGAAAAGACCATGAAAGTGAATACTCCACATGCCTCGAGACCAAGCAGGGCTGAAGGAGCCAGCCAGCATATGGAGAAACAGTGAGCAGAGGAGAGAGGAAGACGTACATTTAAGACCAGTAACTTGCCTAATTCAAGGGCACCCCTCAAGGGCGATCTCTGAGGGCTTCCTTTGGCCTGTGTAACTATAATCCAAAATTCTAGATTATGATTCCAAACGGCGCTTAAAGGCAAAACAAAAAGGAAAAAAAAAAAGAATCAAAGATTCTTTTGAAAGCCTCTTTGTTATTTTTCATTAACGCTGGAGAAGAGCTTGTTAATTTGGTGGGAGGCGAACCTTCTCTTTGCCAGGTACTGTTAAAAACTCGTTGAATGCTCACGAAAGCCCTGGGAAGTCAGCACGACCTGTCCTCTCTGGTGGCAGCAAGGCCAGAACTCAAACCCAGTTCTTTCCTTGGCTCCCACTGCAGTTTCTGCCCGGCTAGAAGAAAACAATCCTCCACAAAGGCACTTCGTGTGAGCGTGTCTAGATCCAAAAGTTCACACGTAGCTGTGTGTGCACATTCTCTTTGAGCTTTCATCGGGGAGAATTATATAATAATATCATATGATTTTGCAAGAAGTTCACCAGGGCTGTTTCAAAGGCTGTCAGCCAAGACACTGTTCAGACAGGGAGGCGTCAGAGCTGCCACTACAAAGTGGATGTTAATTACCTAAAACAATGTGTGTAATAGGCAAAGAAAAAACAGGACCTGCTCTCAGCCCCAACCACTCATCTATTACAGCGCCAACTGCACAGTTATTTAGCCCGGAGGAGTCATAATTAGCCGGTTTGCAAATTAATAAGACCTTAAAAAAAAAAAAAAGGAAAAAGGCTACAAGGGGAAAAGAATGGTGGGAAACTTTATATCTCTGATTCTCCAGGAATATATTTAGCCTGCAATTACCTCATTAAGTGTCCAAACTTCACTGAATACATGCTGTATACATTCTGCCTGACTGAGGAGGCTGGGCAGAGCCCACACCCGGAGGGGCAAGCAGTAAGAGGAGATCCGGAAGAGCATCGTACTGGCCTGTTTCTATCTTCAACCCGAATTGCTTGTCCGGTTTAAGTTTGCGAATGCTAATAACCGTGCTTCGTGGCTCCAGGGAAATGAAAACATACCAAGGTGAACCAAATGCCATATCATGCTGCTTCTTAAACAGTCAGGGACTGGGCATGACTCAGTCCTGGTAACAATGGATAATGCCAAAGCTACGATGCTGTAATTAGCGCTTTAATCCTATTGGCCTTTAATAACAAAATGGACTTAATGAATGGGTAGTTGGTTTTGTTTGGTGGAGGATGCTTTCTCTCCCAATAATGAAAACCTTTTTGTCTTCTTCTTTCTCTCTCTTTTTTTTTTCCTGTTGGCAAAGGACATTTTAAGATGAAAGAGGACTCAGCTAGCTGGAGGACGTGTGGCATGCTTAACCAATTCACGGAGTCACTCCAAATCCTCTTGATTCCAACTTAAGAGCTTCCACATACAGGATACAGCCGTGACTACTGTTATAACAAATAAATCGCAAAGACCATTAAATGAGCATTCACTGTTTCAGGCATACAAATTATTTTAACCTCTATATCAACTTTGCAAAGGCGGGTATTATGAGTTGCGTACTAAAGAGGAGGAATTTGAAGCTCAGAAGGGTTTTGAAGTTTGCCTGGATCAGAAGTGAGGTGACTTGTCTTCTGCGTCCCTTGGCCCATGCCCTCTGACCACAAGAGTCTCTTGTGAGGATTAAAGTTCGATCTACAAAAGACCAAAGAGTCACAATCAGGTTCTCTGAGATTATTTTGCTGTGACCCATTATCCCAGTGAGGCCAGTCTCATAGGCATCAGACTAGAGATTGAGACCTGAGCTGCCCTACTGACAGCATCTCCGATTTTCCAAAGGACATGACCCCTATTTACGGGCTGACTTCAGACAATCCACCAGTAGAACTTCACTAATTGAGCTTATAATTTGAATTTGGGTAAAAGGAAAATCCCAATGGCAAACGGACAAAGTATAACATATGAGCCACCGGTAGGAATGGGTGGGAAGAGGCCAAGCGGGCCTTGGCAAAGAGGCACAGTCAATGAAGGGAAGCGTTTGGAAACAGAAGCGTGGAGGTGCTTCAGACCAATGCTGGCCACTTGATATTTTACAGAGGGTCCGCTAGTGCATCAAGGGAAGGACCCACCAATTCCAAGTCAACAGCGGGCGTGCTGGACTTGGTGGGAGGAGGGGTAGATACGGTAACGTTCCTCCATGAGGGCGGCTCTCTGTCAGTTTTGCTCAATGTCTAACCATAGCAGTTGAAACAATGCCTGGTGCCCAGCAGATGCCCAAAATATGTGTCCAGTGAAAGCCTGCATGAGCGAGTGAACAAATGCTCTCCTCTCTTCTTTCACTGAGAGAATGCTACTCCATGAAAAACAGCAAGTGTCTCTGGTTACCAGATTGAAGGATCTCAGTGGCCTTTGTACACACTAGTGTTCTATCAGGATCGCCTCTCCCATTTTTTTTTCTTTCTTATTCTTGTAAATTCTTATTTGGCCTTCAACACTCACCCCAGCATTGGCCCCATAGCCTGCAATGATCCCCTGGGAAAAATCATTGCTCCTTCTCTGTTCTCTTGGAACACAGCATGTTCCTCCCTCTTCCTGGATGGTGCCTTTGTTGGGTAATAACCCATTTAGACATCTGCTTCTATCACAGGAAATGGATGCAGAAAACGAATGAGATGATTATTAGTTCAATTTGGTGGCAATGTACCAAACCTAACCCTTACCACCCAGACTGGGCTCTCCTGGAGGGAAGGGTTATGACATAATTAAAGACAGTCCTGCAGGCTCTTCGCTTAGGATGCTGTCAGCTGCAGGTAACAATGTTCTTGTCCCAAAACTGCCTTAAGCCACGAGGATAGTTATTATTCTTCAAAAAGAGAAGCTCTTCCTGACAGAAGAAGCTTCAGAGCTGATTGAATCAGTGGCTTAATGATATCACCAAGTCCCTAGTTGTGTTTCCCCCGGTCCGCCATCTTCATCGTTGTCTCCAAACTCAGAGAGTAAGACAGCTGCAATGCTAAGCCTCGATCTAGGTGTGACAACACTTGCCGAAGACATAGGATGGCAAGGACTTTCTCATAGTCATAAAGAACTTTCCCAGCAGTGCTTTAACAGACTGTCAGCCCATGAGCCTGAGCTGGGCCACACAACCTGTCTTCCTCCAGTTGCTGGTAAGCAAAGCAAAGCCATTCTTGGATCTATCAGCTCCAAGCCAGATGGTAGAGGGCGGTTTCCACTCTTCCTGACGTCCTTGGCTGTACGGGATGGTGCAGATATTTGGACACAGTTGGGGTTCTAGAAAGGAAGAAGGAGGTGGGATGCTGGGGAGACAACCTTAAATGGGAAAAAAGCATTTATGGAGTGTCTGGCAAAGGGTAGGTTCTCAATGAATTTGGAAGGACATAAAGGGTCAGTAAGACCTGAGAGCTCAAGCTAGGCAGCATTCTGACATAAAAGTTGGAGGTAATTTTGTTTCTATGTTTCAGGGAGTGCCGGAGTGTGGATTTTCTAAAACTTTATTTAATATTTATTTATTTTTGAGAGAGAGAGAAACAGAGCACGAGTTGGGGAAGGGCAGAGAGAGGGAGACAGAATCCGAAGCAGGCTCCAGGCTCTGAGCTGCCAGCACAGAGCTCGATGCAAGGCTCAAACTCAAGAACTGGGAGATTAAGACCAGAGCTGAAGTCTGACGCTGCCAGTCTGACCGAGGCACCCAGGTGTTCCCAGAGTGTGGATTTTCTAGCCAGCCACTGATCAGCTGACTAACTGGTGAGGTGGGTACTAGTGGTTCAATAACTTGACAAAGTCATATGGTGTGTGCTTTCTTAGGTTCAGCCCACATCCAACAACCCTGGGTGGGGTCTGTCAGGCTACAAGACAGAGATGCAAAGAGATCAAATGATGTGCCCAAGGCAATACCACTCCAAAATATCCTCTCCTAGCACGGTATTTTCTTCAACCTCTTATTATAGGGAATAGTTAAACATTTTTTTTCATATTTATTTTTTGAGAAAGAAAGAGAGACAGAGCGGGAGCAGGGTAAGGGCAAAGAGAGAGGGAGATACAGAATCCAAAGCATGCTCCAGGCTCCGAGCTGTCAGCACAGAGCCCGACATGGGGCTCAAACCCATGGACCATGAGATAATGACCTGAACCAAAGCTGGTCACTTAGCTGACTGAGCCTCCCAGATGCCCTGGAAATAGGTGTTTTAAAAGACATAATCATAAGCATTTTTATAGTATTACTTTTATAATTATTGTGAGATGAAAAAAATATATTAACAGTTGACATCAGAATTTCTCTTAAGAAGTAACCTGCTTTTCTTTTCTTTTCTTTTTTTTTTTTTACAAATGGTTTATTGTCAAGCTGGTTTCCATATAACACCCAGTGCTCATCCCCACAAGTGCCCTCCTCCATGCCCATCACCCCTCCCCCCCACCCCCATCAGTCCTCAGTTTGTTCTCAGCATTCAAGAGTCTCTCATGGTTTGCCTCTCTCCCTTTCCCCCACCATTTCTCCCCATCTTCTCCCCCATGGTCTTGCAAATTAGCCAGCAACCTGCTTTTCTTAAGAAAAATACATTTAGGGGCGCCCGGGTGGCTTAGTCGGTTGAGCGTCCGACTTTCGCTCGGGTCATGATCTCGCGGTTCGTGGGTTCGGGCCCCGCGTCGGGCTCTGTGCTGACTGCCAGCTCAGAGCCTGGAGCCTGTTTCAGTCTGTTACTCCCTCTCTCTCTGACCCTCCCCTGCTCATGCTGTCTCTCTCTCTCTCCTAGAAATAAATAAGACATTAAAAAAAAAAAAAAAAGAAAAATACATTTAATGGGGCACCTGGGTGGTTCAGTGGGTTAAGCGCCCGATTCTTGATTTCAGCTCAGGCAGTCATCTCATGGCTCATGAGTTTGGCTCTGCATTGGGCTCTGTGCTGACAGCTCAGATCCCGGAGCCTGCTTCAGATCTTCTGTCTTCTCTCTACCCCTCCTCTGCTCACTCTCTCTCTCAAAAATAAATAAAAACATTAAAAAAAGAAAAACACATTTAATTATACTTAAAAGACAAGGTGCACCTGCGCGCGCGTTGCACGCACACACACACACACACACACACACACACACACACACATCCTGACTGCTTTGCATTAGACAGAAGCAGGGTTTGGGAGTGAAAGAGAAAAGAAGAAAAGGAGACAGGAAAGTAAAAAATGGAGGTGCAATTTTTCAAGAACAGAGATGTAGAGCGCTCAGTTAGATATAGTAAGTGCTTAGATTAAATCACTGTTTTGTATCTTCAAAACCTTCATTAAAATCTTCTAAACACACAGAGGTATTGTGTGTCTGGAAAGGGGATACAGTTTAACACCTGGGGCAAAGTGTTTCCCTTTCATAACAGGGAAAGTGGAAAAGTGTATGCCACTTTAGATATATGCTGATCAATGGTGTCACATTGTGGTCATTCATTAATTTTATCTCTAAGTCTTTGGCTCTGTGAGATAAAAGAAGGGGTGCTTGGTGGCTCAGTCAGTTAAGCATCTGACTTTGGCTCAGGTCATGGTCTCATGGTTCATGAGTTCAAGCCCTGCGTCAGGCTTTGTGCTGACAGCTCAGAGCCTGGAGCCTGTTTCAGAGTCTGCGTCTCCCTCTCTCTCTGCCCCTCCCCTGCTCACATTCTGTCTCTCTCTCCTGCAAAAATAGATAAACATTAAAAAAATTTTTAAAAAGATAAAAGGAGTTCCCTCTTTTTCTAAGAAAAATGTTGGCACTGGAACATTCTGAAGGGTCAGAAGGAGATAACAAAGTACCTTAGCTTGAAAATAGGGAGGGACTGGGTTAAGAGACTCTTAATCGAATCGGCAGAGAAGTTCAAAGTTAAGCAATGAGAGCAAACCAGGGCATTTGCTCCTCGCTCAAAATCTCATCAGCACACTCCTTTAAGAACACAAGCAAAAGCATATTTGATCAAAGAAAGATTAAAAGTACCTGTATACTAAATACATCAGTAGCATTTAAAAAAACAAACACACAAAATTGGGAGTTGGGGAAGTATTTGTAACACACATAGGAGGGAGCTAATATGTTTCATATAGAGAAAAGCTCTTTCCAGTCCATAAGAAGGTAGACACCTCGGGGCGCCTGGGTGGCTCAGTCAGTTAAGCGTCTGACTTCAGCTCAGGTCATGATCTCACAGTCTGTGAGTTTGAGCCCCATGTCAGGCTCTGTGCTGACAGCTCAGAGCCTGGAGCTTGCTTCGGATTCTGCGTCTCCCTCTTTCTCTGCCACTCCCCCATTTATGCTCTTCCTCTGTCTCTCTCAAAAATGAATAAACATTAAAAAAAAGAAAGAGAGAGAGAGAAAGTGGACACCTCAGTGGAGAAACTGGCAAAATATGTGACTGGGAGCTCACCAACAAAAGTTCACATGTATTCATGTATCATCAACAACATTCCCAAAAATGTAGTCTCAAACTACATAAAGAGAAAAAGCTAGAAAGGCAAGGAAAAACCCATAAAAACATCAGGGGAGAAGAGGTCATTAACCAATCTTTCTTCCCTTTGAGAAAGCAAGCAACAAAACAAAATGGGGAAAAAAAGTGGATAAACTTATTAATTAGCTTAATTTAATGGATATATATTAAATTTAGTACTTACAAAGAATATGCATTCTTCTCAAGTTTCTTTGAGAAAACAACAACTCTCTAAAGAAAATTCTCAAAAAAACTTTCAAATTAGAAAATTTATAGAAATATCCTTTGGTCACCATAATAGCTATTTAAAACAAAAATAATAATCCTAAAATAACAATAGAAGTATATTTATGGGAAATTAAAAACATTAAGCTAAACAACTTGAAAAATGGAGAAAATTAAACGTGTTATTATGGATTATTTAGAGGACAACAATGGAAATATATCAAATCTCAAGAGAGGTGGTCAAACTTGCATTCAGAGAAAAGACATAGCCTTGGATTCTTGAATGAATGAAAATAAATGAGCAGAACATCCCAACAAAACAAAAACAAAAACAAAACAACAAAAAAGTCAAAAAGAAAATAACAAAGTAAGCCTTTAAAAAGTAGGCATTGCTAAAAACAAAAGTGCAAACCAATTAGATACAAAAGGAAAGAATACTCAATAGAATTTATAAAGCTGAGAATCAGTTATTTGAAAGACCAAAAAAGAAAGTTTTATAATTTTATGATTTATAATTTTCTAATTAAAAATATTAACTAGTAAAGCAGTAAATAATTAGGTCAATGAAATGTAATAAAAGGTTCAGAAACCTTTAGGTATACTAAAAATAAGGATAAAAAATTAATCTAACATCTGAAATAGAAAAAATAAAAGATGAAAAACAGACAAATCATGGATTTAAAAAAGTTATTTCCCTACCTCCCACCATACAATAAGCAAATTCCAAAATAGATTAAAATTCTAAATGTATAAAATACAGCCTGAAGGGGGCACCTGGATGGCTCAGTTGGTTGAGCGTCTGACTTCAGCTCAGGTCATGATCTCACAGTCCTTGGGTTCGAGCCCCAAATCAGGCTCTGTGCTGACAGCTCAGAGCCTGGAGCCTGCTTCAGATTCTGTGTCTCGCTCTCTCTCTTTTTCTCTGCTTGAGTTCTCTCTGTCTACCAAAATAAATAAACATTAAAAAACCAATAATAAAATAAAATAAAACAAACAAAACAAAAAAAAGGTAAAATAAAATACAATACAGCCTGATGGAGAGATGGGTGGTGAGGCAATGCTTCTTTCTCCCGGTGCTTCCATACTTATGACTTGAGAGGGCCTGCTGGGCATGACCATCAAAGCAGGAAGTTCAAGACTGATAGATTTGGTTTCTAGGTTTAAATATATTTGTTTATTTATTCAATCCACAGCAAATATCTCCACCAATGTCCCCAGGGCTGTTAAAGGCACTTGGGGGAACAGTGGTGAATGAAACCGAGAGAGATCCTGGCCCTCCCAGTGCAGAAGATAGATAATAAGCAATAATAAATTAACATGTAAGTAAACTTTACAGTTTGTTAGAAGGTGATAAACTGTACAGTCTATAGAAAGTGATAAGACAAATATACAGACAGCACTTTTTATTTTCTTTAAAGGGGCTGGGGATGGAGAGGGTGGGTTGCAGTTGTAAATAATCTGGTCAGTGTAGGTTTCACTGAGAAGGCAACAGCAGCGACAGTCTGGAGAGAGGTGGGGGAGGGGTCATGTGGCTGTCCCAGAGAAGAATGTTCTGGGCAGAATGAGCAGCCGTGCGAAGGCCCCAAGGGGGAAAATGTCTGGACCATTCAAGGAGTGGCAAATGGGAACTTGGGGCTGGAGATGAGTTGGCTAAAGACAAAGCACTCGGAGAGTGGAGGCCAGGGAGTTAACAGGGTAGGAGAAGTCATGGCAAGGTCATCGGGTTAATTCCAAGAGGGGCAGGAGCCATCCGAGTGGTTAGGGCAGAGGAGGAACTGGATCTGTTGTGTTCGAACTGGATCACTGTGCTGGTCTGTTGAGAATAGACTGTAGGCAGCCCAGAGCAGGAAGGAGATCCATCAGGAAGCTACTGTGGCCATCCAGGCAAGCGATGAAGGCAGCTTGTGTCAGATGAACACAGTGAACACGGTCAGAGTCCAGATACAGTCTAAAGGCAGAGTCAATGGGATTTCCAGAGAGGATGGATGGGGTCTGAGCGGGGAGAAATCACAAGGATGCCTTCCGGATATGTTTGCCTGAGCAATGGGGGCCCCTAGAAAAATGGGTAAGCCTGTGAGTTCAACAGGTATGTAGGTAGAAGATCAGGATCCCATTTTGGACAGACTGAGTTTGCAGCATGTTGTAGACATCAAGTCCAGGACTCAAAAGGCAGCTAGAAGGAAGAGTGTGACATTTGTGATAGAGGTCTTGTCTGGAATCAGAGATTGGGGCCAGCTCAGCACATGGCATCTCAGGCTGCCATAAGAAAATATCACAGGGGCGCCTGGGTGGCTCAGTCGGTTAAGCGGACGACTTCAGCTCAGGTCATGATCTCACAGTCCCCGGGTTCGAGCCCCATGTCAGGCCCTGTGTTGACAGTTCAGAGCCTGGAGCCTGCTTCAGATTCTGTGTCTCCCTCTCTCTCTACCCCTCCCCCACTCGCTCTCTGTCTTTGTCTCTCAAAATAAAATAAAGACATAATTTTTTTTTTTTATAAAAAGAAAGGAAATATCAAGAGTGGGTGGCTTAACAGGCATTTATTTTTCTGGTGTTTGGAAGTATGAGATCAGAGAGCGCCAGTGATGACTGATTTCTGATGAGACCTGTCTTTCTCACTTATAGAGGACCACCTTCTCTCTGTGTCCTCAGGGGGCAGAGAGAGAGAGAGAGACAGATAGAGGGAGAGAAGGAGGGTGGGCACGGTCCTAAATGATTAGGGCCCTACCTTCACGATCTCATTTAACCCTAATTACCTACCAAAGCCCCCTGTCTCCAAATACAATCACATTGGGGGTTAGGGCTTCCACAGGCAAGTTTTGGGGGGACACAATTCCATCCATAGCAGTTACAACTGGTATTGGAACCCATAAGACCTGGTGAGATGCCCAAGGGAGTGAGAGTGGATGGGAGGAAAGAAATAGCTACAGCATCATATAAAGGTACTTAAAAAGCATATGACACACAGGGGAAAATATTTGCCATGTGTAAGTCAACAAAGGATTAATATACTTGCTACTCACAGGACGCTTTTAAATGAATAAGACACTCCCAAGGAAAATTGGGCAAAGGACACGAACAGGCGATTATCGCACGAAATTCAAATAGCCATTAAACACACTATGCTCTATTTCATCTCATTCATCATGAGACAAAGGCAAACCAAAAGAATCATGAAAGCCTATTTTCATAAAACAGGTAGGTCAGTATAAAAGAATGATGATGGCCTGGTTTGTGGTATTTGGGGACAAAGGCTACTCATGCATAGTGAGAACATAAGTAGCCAGCTTTACTACATGGCAGTCAGGTCTAAGATGCAAAGCTCTAGAAATACGCCCATTGCACGACAAAGGTATGGTGTCAGAAGTCAGTGGTTACCTGGGGGAAAGGGAGGTGCTCATGACAAAGATGAATGTGGGTGTCTAGGGTGCCAGTAACTTTCTCTTTCTGGATGTGGGTGGTGGTGCATGGGAGTGTCCACTTTGTGACAATCCTCTGAGAAACATTTTTCTGCATGTAGTTTATACATCAATACAAAATTTAAAAAACAATAGTGCCTGGGACACCTGGGTGGCTCAGTCTGTTGAGCACCTGACTTGGCTCACGTCATGATCTCATGGTTTGTGGGTTCAATTCCCGTGTCAGGCTCTGTGCTTCGGATTCTCTCTCTCTCCCTCCCTCTCTGCCCCTCCTCTCTCTCTATTTCAAAATATATAAAGAAACTTAAAAAAAACCTTTAAACAATAATAGTACCTCTCATTTGACATAGAAATCTTCCTTCTGTGGAATCTACCTTCAGGTAGAAGCAGGTCCTGATAAAACAGTTGAGAAGAGATCTCCAGCCCTCCACAGGGCACACTTGCATCTCATCTCTCTGTCCCAGGCATCTTGAACTGAATCTCCATATAAATATGGTGTTGGGCTTTTTACCAAGATTGTCTATGAATTGTGAGCCCCGTTTTCAAAGGAATGGGCTTAGCAACCAGAAAGTTAATTCTATTGTTAAGGTGAAACAAACCACTGATAAAGAGAGATTGCTTAACTGGTTTCTTTCTGCTCTTTCAGGTCCCATGTTAAATGTCACCTCCCCAAGAGGATTTTCACTGGCCATCACCCTCACCTTTATCCATTTTTCTTGGCCAGAGCACCCTGTTTTCCCCCTACAGCCCTGCTCATGATAGAGAGGTGATTCTACTCTGTGTTGGTTTCATACTCAATCGGCATAAGGATCATTTTATCACTGCGGTGTCGCCAGCACTTAGACAATCACCCGGCACATAGTAGGTGAATGATAAATACTTACGGCACAAATAAATGGCCGTTTTATTCACTCACCCCCATTTCTCTACCTTGAAAAGAAACAAGAGAGAAATTCCATTTTTTTAATTCACTAAGAAAAAAATGTAATCATTCTGAATGTCTCTGAAAACAGATTTTTGGATCTAGCTCTTAGGGCAGATGGTCACAGGGCATAGAACAGGGGATTTGGTAACTGAGAAAACCAGATCAAGTCCCATTTTTACCTCTTGATGGCTGTGTGACCTTGGATGAGTTTCCAAATCTCTTCAGGTCTAGCTTGCTCATACTTAGAGTACAGAGTGATGGTATCTACCTCACAGGCAGGGGCTCAGATAATTTATCATTTAATTTGGGATATCTATGAAAGTGAAAGGGGCTCAATTAATAATGCTACTGGGACAGGCATGAAGGAGACTATTTTAGGACAGGACCCAGAATGTGCACTTAACGTTACTGGTAAGCCAGCTGTCTGCTTAAAATGAGTGAAGGAGCTGGTGAGCAGCAGGGACTCAGAGAGTGGGGGTTTTATCCCAGTGCTTCTCGGTTGCTGTACTGTGGGTCACAAGGTTCTAGAGTAGTGCTTCTCCACCTTGGCTGCCCTTTGGAATTACCCAGGTGCTTAAACATCCCCAGGTGCTTGGGGCGCCTGGGTGACTCAGTTAGTTGAGCATCTGACTTCAGCTGAGGTCATGATCTCGAGGTTTGTGGGTTCGAGTCCAGCACTGGGCTCTGTGCTGCCGGCTCAGAGCCAGGAGCCTGCTTCTGATTCTGTGTCTCGCCGTCTCTCTGCCCCTGCCCCGCTCACTCTCTGTCTCGCTCTCTCAAAAATAAATGAACATTAAACAAAATTTTTTTTAATAAAATAAAAACAACCAGATGCTGATGTAATTGGTCACGGATGTAGCGTGGGCATCAGGATTATTCAAACCGGCCAGCCAGGCATAAATCTCGATGTGATGCTGGCTCCCCTTCTCTCTCCTTTTTTCTTGTGGTAAAATACACAAAACTTAAAATTTACCATTGTAGCCATTCTTAAAATATGCTTTTTAAGTTTATTTATTTATTTTGAGAGAGAATGTGAGTGGAGGAGGGGCAGAGAGAGAAGGGAGAGAGGGAATCCCAAGCAGGCTCCACACCGGCAGAGCAGAGCCCAATGTGGGGCTCAAACCCACAAACTGTGAGGTCATGACCTGAGCTGAAATCAAGAGTCAGACACACTGACTGAGCCCCCCAGGTGCCCCCCATTTTAGCCATTTTTAAGTGCCCAGTTTAATGGTGTTAAATGCATTCACACCACTGTCCATCTCTAGAACTTCTCGTCTTCTCAAACTGAAACTCTATGTTCATTAAACACCAATGCCTTCCCCTCCCCCGCACCGCCCCAGCACCCACTACTTTCTGTCTTTGTGAATTTGACTACTCTAGGGCTCTCATCCAAGTAGAATCATCCAGTATGTGCCCTTTTGTGTCTGGCTTATTTCACTTAGCATAATGTCTTCAAGGTTCCTCCGTGTTGTGGCATGAATCAGAATTTCCTTCCTTTTTATGACTGAATAATATTCTATTGTACATATAATACATATTGCCTATCCATTCATCCTCCGATGGCCACTTTGGTTGTTTCCACCTTTTGGCTGCTGTGAATAAAGCTGCTATGCACACGGAGTTCAAATATCTGTCCGAGTCCTTGCTTTCAATCCTATTGAGTGTACACCCAGATGTGAAATTTCTAGGTCATTTTCTTTTCCTCTTAATCACCATCTTTGCCCTCCACCCCACCATTCAACATATTTTCGTGTTTTTACAAATTTTTTTTTTAAGTTTTCTTATTTATTTTTGAGAGAGAGCACAAGCAGGGGAGGGGCAGGGAGATAGAGAGAGAGAGAATCCGAAGCAGGCTCCAGGCTCTGAGCTGTCAGCACAGAGCCAGACTCGGGGCTTCACCTCACAAACCATGAGATCCTGACCTGAGCCAAAGTTCGACACCTAACCGACTGAGCCACCCAAGTGCCTCCCAACATATTTTTGTTTTAACACCAGTCATTTACTCCAAACCTGGATCATCCTAAATCTACATAAGGACCGGGCTAGAGAGAGCTTGCACAAAAGGAAGGAATAATATTTAAGTTCATGGATCTCCGCGCAGAGCAAAAATCGGTCACAGGTTTGCACAGTCCCTGAGCCTGGAGTGTTCTGTGCCTGTGGTGAGCGCTTTCATTGATAAAGCACAGGTGCTGTAACGCCCAATAGCCCGAGCTCATGTCAGACAGATTCTGACATGAGATGCTAGTTTCCTGTGTGAGCTAACAGCTGGAATGTCTCCAAGCCATTGTTCCCCTGGAGTCCATTCCTCCTGAAGCTGGGAGGCTGTGAGACGTCTGGAAGGAAAGGGCCTTGACTTTGCCTTCTTTATGACATAAGCAATAAACTGTGGACTTGCAGGGGACCTCCCGGGACCCTCTTCTACCTCTTCATGATTCTTGGATCTCCAGGGTCAGAGGACACTTCTTTCTCTGTTTATAGGAGCAGTGCATCCCATCAGGAGCCCAGAAGCTTCTCGGAGTGCCATGCACTGACTTCTTGGAGTTCAGTGCTGATATTTGCTCCCAAGGGGGACATAGGTCCCTGAGCACAGAAATTGAGAGTATTACTTGCTAGGCGATGATGATCTTCAAATATGGTAAAGATTAGTCAACCCTGACATTGGAAGTCATGATTCAACGCATTCTAAACTTTCTGTGACAGAACCGGTCATCCTTGAAACGTAAGAGGAGAGTTCCAGGAAGTGGAATGACACCCAGACATGAGCCTGCTCCAAATGGGAACTCTCTTCTAACACTGTTTCTAGAACTCCTGACCTGCATCTCATAAATAGTCATGTCTTTTTTGCAGGGATAGTTTCCCAGAGCCCCGGCCATGGGACAGGTTCTGTATTTTGATGTATTTATGATCGGTGACATGAATGCAAATACATCCCCAAGTTTCCACATCAGCCTATGTGTACAAACGAGTCACACTAGGTCAAATATGGCCGGCCTATCTCCATTTGCCAAACTTCTCCCCTCCACACCTTCTGAGATGTCTCAGGAAACCTCAGGGGGCATCTCATGTGAACCCACCACAGGATCCTCATGTGGTACATCTGCATGCCTACTACCCTGTGCCATGTTCAGGGACATCCCAAGAGCAATGCACTCCAGTAGCTCATTTGAATTCCTCAGTCAGTGACGCATTAAGATATGGCCACCGTACCATTTCTGTCCTGTGCCTGTAATGCCCTGAGATACACAGAACACTCTTGGACCCCCAGTGTGCACTTTCTGTCTGAGATACCCACCAGGACCCCATCATTCTCTGTCTGGCCAACTCCTAATCCTTCAACAAGATGCAATTTACGCGGGAGTTTAGGATGACTGCTCTTTGCTCCCATGCTCATCCAGGGTCCCTGCATGGGGTTGGTTCAGCCACTGGCTACCCCTCCCCAATGAAGACCCTCTGCCCTTCAGGTCCTGTGTGTGGTCTTGTTTCTCAAGGTAGGCTCCCTTCTCCTCTCTAAGAATCCTTTTGCAGGGCCACCATTCCTTCTTGAAATCTGGCTTCCACTACTCCCCTGTGATACCATTTTCATGAGAGACACTGCTATAGGTCTCATATAGGTCTGACCCACTGCAGATGTGGTTCATGTTTCGTCCCTGGGAGAAGGGAAGAAAGAATGAGAAAGACTTTTAGTGGAGAGGGCCATTGCTTAACTCTTGACCAGACATGCTTGCCTCTTACTTTTGACCTCTCCAGAACGTGTATATATATATATATATGTTATATATGTGTGTGTGTATATGTGTGTGTTATGTATAAATGAGAGAGAGAGAGACAGACAGACAGAGAGTGATTTTTTTAAGACATTGACTTGTGTGTTTGTGGAAGCTTAACAAGTCCAAAGTCTGATGCAGGAGCTGAGCAGGCTGAAGTCTCAGGGAAGAGATGCAATTCAAGATCAAAGGCCATCTGCTGGCAGAATTCCTTCTTGATCAGGGGAGGTCAACCTTTGTTCTCTTAAGGTCTTGGACTGATTACATGAGGCCCCCGAGAATTATGGAGAACAATCGACTTTACTCAAAGTCCACCGATTTAAATGTTAATCTCATTCAAAAACAACTTCATGGAAACATCTAGAATAATGGTTAACCAAATATTCAGGCATCATGGCCCAGCTGAGGGGACTCATGAAATTAGTCATTACTGTTGTCTCTTGTGCCTTTTCCAGGGTTTATGGTTGTACTTAGCAGGTGGAAGCAGGAGAAAAATGGTCTACATTCTCTTGGCTGGACTGGAAGTTTTTATTTTTAAAAAATAGGAAAGTCGATTTGTAGGAAGTGAGAAGGAAGCTGACTCACAGAGAGAAACAAGGATGAGAAGGAGTGAGAAAAGGGGTCTTTTCCGGCAGGCTCTGTGTCCCTAAGCCTGGCTGTCCCTGTCCTTACTAAAACTTGGTCTTCCAATCATGCTTTGGATTCTAGAAGCTCCTAAAGTCCCAGTTTGTTTTATTAGCTTGACTTGGGTTTCTGTCGTGTACACCCAGCTAAAGGACATGGGAGAATTGGTTCGTTGAAATGGTTCTGTGTATTTATATACTTGATCGAAATAGGGGTTGACAAAATCTCTCATCTGTAAGGGCCTTGGCACAATGAAACCAAACGTCAGTTCAAATAATAATAAATAAGTAAATAAATAAGAAGTTGCTGGCTGGCTCCAAGGCTCAGCTATCCCAACAGCTGGCGACTGTCTTCTGATGTCAGCCCTATTCTGTTCCCTGCCTTAAGCCAAAGGTAGACAAGGGGTGCCTGGGCACCTCAGTCAGTTCAGCGTCCGACTTCAGCTCAGGTCACGATCTCACAGTCCGTGGGTTCCAGCCCCATGTCAGGCTCTGTGCTGACAGCTCAGAGCCTGGAGCCTCCTTCTGATTCTGTGTCTCCCTCTCTCTCTGCCCCTCCCCTGCTCACTCTCTGTCTCTCTCTCTCTCAAAATAAAATAAAGACATAAAAAAAAGTTTTTTAAAGGACAAGGGTAGATGTGGATTGCAATGGAGCCCTTAGCTGTGCTGGGAGTGGATTCCCAGCAATCTGGTTGCATCGAGGGCAACCTTAAAGGTGGAGAGAAATTACACGCCGGTAGAGTGGGAGCTAGGTCTGGGAGAGCAGCCACTGGCTTCCTGTCTGCTGACAAAGTTGAGGCTGTATACGGAAATGGGGTCAGGAGACAAGGACTCAAACTAGCTCAGGGTGTCACCACAAAGCGACAATGGAGAAAGTTTCAAATTCCTTCGGTATGGTGGCTGATGGACACATAAGCCTGTCTGTCCAGACTGTTGCAAGTTTATCAACAGAGTCATAATGTCCTCATGGCCCAAATCCACAGTTTCTATTTCTATGAGGCCTCACTGAATGCACTGTAAGAATTCTAAAGCATCTTCAACTCTGAACCCAGGACTATTGGATTTCCTTGACTGCAAAGCCAATATCAATCGCTCTGCCCAGGGAAAACCGTGCATAAGAAAATGTCTCGGACCAGTTGTGTCCTTATAACCAGACTTGCTTCTCGATGAGGTGAAAAACTAGTTGGAATTGGAGCCTCTCAGACCACGCTTGACAATTGAACCTTTACATTTCAGCTTAAAACACCGAAGGGAAAAGTGGTGGGTGGGGGGGGGAGGGGGGTGGGGAGAACCAGATGTCTTTCTCAAAAAAAAAAAAAAAAAAGAGAGAGAGAGAGAGGGAAAGAGAAAGAGAAAAAAACACCACTCTAACCTCAACTTTATTTGCATTTTATACATTTTATATATTTCATTTTAGAAAAACAGTCAAGCCCCAACCGCAAGATTTCACAGATAAGAGGGAAAAGCCGGACTGTGCTTAATTCAATATTTTAGAGAAATGCTCTTATGGGCGGTCCGTTAATGGCATCCCAGCCAGACCGAGGCTGCTGACGGCTCTCAAAAATGCGCCTGTGATTCACACTGGGACACCACATCTCCTAACACACTGTGTGTGCGAGGGGCTGTAATTACGAAATGTTTGCAATTCGCCTACGTGGGTGCCGAAATACAGATGTTCCTTGTTGACATTAATTGGACCTGACGTG
The DNA here is from genome assembly GCF_003009895.1 of Hyaena hyaena. NCBI lineage: Eukaryota > Metazoa > Chordata > Mammalia > Carnivora > Hyaenidae > Hyaena > Hyaena hyaena. The sequence goes on along the minus strand of NW_024081716.1, from coordinate 371,499 downwards.
GCTTTGGCCTGCTTTATAACAGTTGCCAGAACATGCAATACACTGCAGCATGGTCGTCCAAAGGCCTCTGTTTCACATCGCCTGTACCAGGGGGCTGGGGGCCAGGGGAAGGTTGACATTAACGCCGGCCCTCATCTGTCCCAGAGCTCGGTGAAAAATGTCTTTCAGCCTGCTTGAAGGGGCACCCTTCTCAGGGGCTGACCATGCTCTTTCATTTGGCTATTTCTCTTTATGTTTAAAAGGGAAGGTTCTTCCCTGGTGTCCCCTCCTCCCCCGAATGAGGACTGAGTGAAGGTGCCATTTGTTTTCATGCTACTTCTTAACGTGTCCAAGATGTGCCATCTCTCACAAACAGAAACATCAGCCAAAAAAGCCTTTCTCAGATGCTCTGGGCTCTGTACCTACGGACCTTGCCTCCTCCAGGTATGCTGGGAGTCCTCCAATGCAAAAGGCCACCTCACTGGAAGCGTTGGTCGACACACATTCATGTGCACCTACTGTGTGTAAGCTCTGCTGTGATTAGAAAGTGAAGATAAACACGCAGGCTTGCCGTGGCTAAGTTTGTAGGAGCTTGATTCTGGCTATTAGGAAAGAAAGGGACGGGGGCATAGGTCGGGCATCTCATCTGCCCCCCAGTAATGTTCAGACAGTCTTTCAGAGGGAGGTGGTGAGGACAGTGGTTAAAAAGGATGGCTCTGGAATCACGCTGCCTGGGGTCACCCAGCTTAACCACTGAGACTGTGGCCTGGGCAATATGACTCACAGTTTCCTCATCTGTAAAAGGGATTGTAGTTGGATACAGCTTGCAAAGATTTTTGGAGAGGATATAAATGAGTTGGTGTGTGTACAACCTCCACTGAATGCTTACCATATATAAAATGGGTGCTGCATGAAGCTAGCCTTAACTTTAAAACTATCCCCCTAAATATTGTGAAATAGCCTTAGAGGTGCAGATCTATCTCTATGTAAGTCTGTCTGTCTGTCTGTCTGTATGTGTATGTCTGCTTACCTGTCTGTCATTTGTTGAGCCTTAAGGAAAGATTTGGCTATTCTGGTTAAAAAAAAAAAATCACCACCTGTTTATTTTTTAAAAAGTAATGGACCAGGGCGCCTGGGTGGCTCAATTGGTTCAGAGTCCAACTTCAGCTCAGGCTATGATCTCACAGTCTGTGAGTTCGAGCCCCATGTCAGGCTCTGTGCTGACAGCTCAGAGCCTGGAGCCTCCTTCTGATTCTGTGTCTCCTTCTCTCTCTCTTCTCCTCCCCTGCTTGTGCTCTGTCTCTGTCTCAAAAATAAACAAACATTAAAAATTTTTTAAAAATCAAATTAATGGACCATTAGATTAAAAAGACTCTATTGAAGGTTACATGAAAATGTATTTTTACAAAGCAAATAAAAAGACTTTAAAGGCATAAAAGAAAGACACTAAGGCTACAGTGAACACAGTAATCAAACAAACCAGGCTACAAAGAAACGTGAGGTCCAGCCTATCTGGATTTGGTGATTTTTTTTTTCCCCAAGACCAAACATATCTCTGTTGAATCTCCCTGAATTCTCACCTTCCTTACAGTTTTTCCCTTTGGCCCTTCTGTTCCATTTACCTATTGTTGGGTAACAAACCACTCAAAATCTAATAATATGTGACAGCAATAGTCATTTATTTGTTCACAGTCTCCATTTTGGAAAATGCTCAGTGGGGTCTTCTCTTTTCTGCTCCTCCCAGCGTCAGCAGGAGGCAGCTTGAAAGCTACAGAGACTAGGAGACTGGGGGCTGGGACCATCTGAAGACTTAATTAGTCATTCCTCTGTCTGGTGGTTGGTGTTGGCCTGTCTGTGTGGCTATCTCACTTTCTTGCACGAAGGCAACTGGTTTCCAAGAGCAAGCGTCCCAAGAGAACAACACAGAAGTGCACTACATTTTTATACCTAGCCATGAAAGCCCTATCGTTCATTATCACGTTCGAGAGAGTCATAAAAGCCTATATAGGTTCCAGGGGAGGGACCACAGACTCCACCACTCAGTGGCACGAGTGACACTGGCACATCGGAAGAAGAACCTGTGGGATGGGTTCCTTTGAAAATACGATTTGTCTCATCTTCTGACTTTGGGAGGGCTTTCTTTTGTTCTTTCTTTTTTATCCCAAAGCTTTATATCTGAAGCTGCATGTATTCCCAGGACCTTCCTGTTTTGCTTTCCTTTTAATACATTTTTATCGGAAATCCTCCCTATTGAGGAGCTCAAAGTCAAGTGGGAGAAGCAGATGAATAAACAGAAAACAAAACTACTTGATAGCAAATGTTTTTTGTGGGGAAATGAAAGGAAACTCCAAGCCCAGCTGAGGAGTTGGAAAGTCTCTGGGCAGAGAAATCACTGAACTATTTAGGCAGAAGGACAAGGGAGCTCTGATGGTTAACTGCATGTGTACACGGGCTATTCCATGGTCAAACACCTATTGGTCAAACATCAACTGGTCAAACACCAATTTAGATGTTGCTGTGAAGGTATTTTTTTTTTTAGATGAGATTAACATTTAAATCAGTAGACTTTGAGTGAAGCAATCTCCTTCAATACTCACCTCTTGCCCATTTCTACCTCCCATTCCTACTTAAAAATTTTTTTTAAGTGTTTATTTATTTTGGAGAAAGAGTGTGCATGGGGAAGGGGCAGAGAGAGAGGGAGACACAGGATCTGAGGCAGGCTCTAGGCTTCGAGCTGTCAGCACATAGCCTGAGGTGGGACTCCAACCCCCAAACACGAGATCATGACCTGAGCCAAAGTCAGATGCGTAACTGACTGAGCCACTCGGGGGCCCCCCATTCCTACTTTTATATAAGAAAGTCAAGTTCCAGAAGTCATTGCATCTGGAAATCCAAGGCAGCTTAAGCTACCATGTTGCTTATGGGTAGGAAATGCTGTGTTGTCGCGTCAAAGACAAATGCTGAAAAATAATTTTGCTCGTTAGGGAAAAGTCATGTTTGTTATTAAGACTTTGCCCAAATGAATGAAAAGAAACTAGACATCAAAGCTACGATTTGAAGTAATGTATTGATGATTTAGGGAGAAGGTGGGCAAATCCCTTTGACCACTCATTACCATCAGAAGGATTGTTTGGATGATCTAGGTAATTGATTCATTTCTCCATTTTGTTTGAACTAGACAGGCAGAGCCTAAGACTATTTCTAGGCCCACAGAGGTAGAGCAGAGGATCGAGGACATTTTCAAGTAATTTCAGCAACAACAGGGACATCCATTAATATGCATATTTGACAAATACACACTAAGTATCTAAATACAGGCTAAGCATAGATCTAGGTGCTAAAGCTGCCACTGTCAGGAAACCCTTGCACCTTCCTTCTAGATGTTCAGGACTTACTGAGGACAATGACCCATGAGACTGGTTATCTGTCTGCTACGTCTGCTTTGTTTTCCTCCTGGGCGCACCACACACCATAGTTCTCATTTTCTCTTGCAGCTGGGTGAGGCCATGGACCAACTTCTGCCCATGGAATGTGAATGGAAGAAACTTGTGCCACATTATAGCCTTCTCCATAAAATTTCCTACATGCTCTGCTACCACTCTTTCTCTGTCTGTGGGTCGACTGTCTCCACCCAGGTTGGTCCTGGAAGCCAACAGTTGCCAAAGGCAGGTTCTCTTGTAAGCTGGGTTCTTGAATGACTGACTGCATGGAGCAAATTGCCTTTCCAGCCCTGGCTGCCAACTGGAGTTAACAAGAGTGAGGAATACGTCGCTGTTGTGTTAAGCCACCGAGAATGGAGGGATACCTGTCAAGCAGTTAGCACTTCTTTAGTTAACACTCTAGACAGCTCCAATGCAGTTAGGAAAGTGTTGTCATCCAAGTATATACAAGATTTTGTAGAATATGGAATAGAATTACTTCCTTTTAAGACCAAAAGATGTTAACAACTTCTCATTGAATTGGTGGAGTTCCTGGGTGCTGAGGGAGGAAGTGTGTCAGAGAAAACTCCCCAGGGAAAAAACAAAGATGACATTTGAAATGTACCCGGAAGAAGGAATAGGATGGTTCCAGGCAGTGGGTGAGGGAAAAGCATCATAAGCAGAAGGAACAGCCCGTGCACAGACTTTGGGTCTGCAAATGTGTGACATGTTCAGGAAATGGCAAGCTTTCTCCTAAGACTGGAGTAAAACCAACCCAAGTGAGACCGAGGAAGAGGATATTAGGACAAGAGGTTGATTGACACTGTGAGGCAGAGCCATGAATGCCATGGTAGGATCTGTCTGAAGATAATGAGAGGGTAGTGAAAAGTTACAATGAAAAACCAGTGTTGGGGGGGGGGCAGCAGCAGGGGGCGATAAGTGAGATTGGCTCAGAGCCTCAGTAAAATAACACTAGATCGGGGTAGCATGGATTGAAGTAGAAAGAAACTAGAGACAAAGAGGTCCTATCTCTGAGAAGTATTTAAAGAAATTGAATTATCTTAATTCAGCATTTTACTTTTTTCCGTGTCTACATGTCCACAAGACAGAAAATGATTTTACAATTCAGTTACATGGAGGCGCGGCTGAGGTGGTCATTTCAATATGTTAAGCCAACAACAAAAAGATCGTTTGGCCTCAAGTTAGCTAGATGTTTTGATTTGTGGGTGGTTAAACTTAACTCTCACTGAGTCAGGGTTTTATTGACTCTTTGGCAGAGCCTGATTTCATATTTTTGAGAAAAATAAGCCTTGCGACTTTCACATGAAATCGGAGGATTTGTTGGCTATCAAAAGGTTCTTACTAACTTGAATTTCAGTACTTTCATGTAAAGGAATCAAAAACATTTAAATCAAATTTCCCTGAGAGGAGGCATAAGCTTTAAAATGGTGGGGAAAGCGGATTGGCAAAATGTGTTAAGGGGCTTGGTGGACTAAAATTATTTGAGGGGGAAAACAGATGTTTTTAAAGGTTCACAACGAAAGCAAAACATAACAGAATTCACCTAAGTCCCAGTCAAAATGCCGAGAAGCCCAACCCGGAGATTGCCATCTCCTTGAATTTCAAGATCATTTGACTCCCAAAGGGAACTCTAATGATTTTGTCCAGTTGGAATTGATTTTTCTCACCTATTCTCCACTGTGGTGAGGATTAGCAGCCAAGCACAAATTCCATTGTTTTGAGACCTTCTCTGTGGTAGGTAGCCTCCAAGATGGCCCCTAACGACCTCCCAGCCTGGTATTCACACCCTGGGGAGTGCCACCTCCCATTGCCCCAGGGCCGGTCTGTGTGATAAACAGCAGATGGGGAGGGCATATCACTTCAGAGATTAGGTCATAGAAGACTGTGGCTTCCATCTTGGAAACTGGCTTTCTGTTCTGAAATGACTTTCTCTAGGTGAAACAAGTTGCCACGTTGTAAGCACATCTTTGGAGAGGCCCCTGTGGCAAGGAATCTGATAGCCGAGTGAGGAGCACCCAGTGAAGAACACAATTGGCTGTAATAAATTATGTGAGTGAACTTGGAAGCAGATTCTGTAGCTCTGCTTGAGCCTTCCAATGGCTATCGCCCCAGCTGATGGCTTCATGCAACCCGGGGGAGACTGAGCCAGAACCACTTGGCTAAAGTACTAATGGTTTTCTGACCCTCGGACACTGTAAGATAATAAATATTGTTTTGTTTTAAGTTGCCAAATTTTGAAGTAATTTGTATTGCAACAATAGCCTAATATGCTCTTTTTTGTGAGAAGTAGTTTTTGGGGTTTTTTGTTTTTTCACTTTTACGTTCACAGGGTCTGATTTCCTGTAGAACTATTCTAGTTTTCCTTCAGGCTCAGCCATCCTTTCTTTGTGCAAGCTTATTATAAATATGTGGGACTGCCTACCAGTGAGTCAGTTTAAAAACTGTATATATTCCAGGCATAAAGAATGAGTTTTGTTTAACTTTTGAATTAAAAATTACCTCATAAACTTCTCTATTTTATAATATGTGTCTTTAAGACTGTAAATTCCCCTCTAAAGGTCCCTTTAGCTATAGTCCACAATTTTAACAATAGTATTTTCATTATCCATTGTAAGTAGTTAGTAATGGTCATTATAACTTCTTTGACAAGTTATTTACAAGTATCTTTTGTTAGTGTTTCTAAATGCATGTTGTTTACATATATCTTTTTGCCTTTGGTTTTAAGTTTTACTGCAGTGTGGTTAGAGGGTTATCCCTATGACATTGATTCTCTAGTATTTGTCAAAGCTACTTTAGGTATAATATCTGCTCAATATTTGCAAATATTCCATGTGAACTTGAAGCACATACATGTTCTCTTTCTTGGCTGCAAAATTCTGTATATGTTCATCAGGTGGGGGTCGTGTGTGTCCCTGTTGGTCAAAGCTTCTCTATGGTCAAAGCTTCTTATTTTCTTCTTTCTTTCTAGATCTTTCCATTTCTGAGAAGTCTATTAAAATCTCCATGATGATTATGAACTTGCCAATTCCTAATTGAATTTCTCAAGATTTTTCCTCGTTGCACAACTTCCATATTCATTCACTCAAATTAGATCTCATTAAAAAAGGACACACAGTTAAACATTATATTAAATAGAAGTCTAGACATGACTGAGATTTATTATAGCAGAAAAAAAAGAACTCCCATTCCCCAAATCATCTGGAGTGAGTGCCTGTCATTCCAGTGCCCTCCTCTTTATCTATAGAGATGAATTCTTTCACTTGCTTCTTACTCCAGCCCCAACCTCAGAGAAAGAAATGTCAATGGACTTGAATTGAGTAATCATTAGTGCCTGGAACAATTATCTGAAGGCCTAGAAAGATAATGAATCATCATTGTATTACGAATAGGGATTTTTATCCAAAAAAAAAGGGAAACTCAGTTAATGAAAACCCCATTCCACAGACATTCTGGTGTTTTGCAGCAGAAAAAATATGTTTAATAAAAATAGTACTAGGTCCTGGGTATTGGTCACTTCCTTTTAGCAGGACTCTACCCAGCAAATTCTAGTCTAATAATGAATAGATTTGGCACACTCATTTATTGCTTACTTAAAGAAGATCTGATTATTACTATTATTATGGTACTGATTTTGCTATTATCATTTCTACTACTATAGCCAGGAATAATAACCATCAACTTTACGGTTTTACTTAAAAAAAAAAATTTTTTTAATGTTTATTTTATTTTTTTGAGAGAGAAGACAAAGAGTGAGCAGAGAAGGGGCAGAGAGAGAGTGAGATGCAGAATCTGAAGCAGGCTTCAAGCTTTGAGCTGTCAGCACAGAGCCCGATGCCGGGCTCGAGCCCATGAACCACGAGATCATGACCTGAGCTGAAGTCGGACGCTTAACCAACTGAGCCACCCAGGCGCCCCAAGGTTTTACTTTCTGAACAAAGTTTAATTGTTAAAATTACTTTTATTGGTAAAATTATTTTTATTTCCAGGTGAATCTGGCTCCTCATGCCCTTTCTCTGTCTCCACGACTACAATATAAGCTCAATGAGGCAGGGCCCGAGTTTGTTTTTTCTAGAACTCTGTGTGTTAAAGATGCTGAACGAGTGTCCGTTAAAGATTTGAATTAGCGAAGCTTTCAACACGTATCTTATCTAGACCCCTTGTGTTCAATTTTAAAGACTGTTTATGTGGCATTTGTGTCCACAGCTCTTGCTAAAGGGCAGGGAAGGGACCCAGTGTGCGTTTCTTGATGTCCCCTGCCTCACTGCGACACTCACGAGAGTCAGCTCCAAGGTTGGCAGGCCAAGGACAAAGGAAGACAGAAAAGGTTGTTCCAAGTAAAGAAAGTGAAGCTCTAATTATCTTGAAGTAAGTCGTCAAACAGAGAACGAATGGTGATTATCCCCAAATAAGAGGCCTCTTCTCCAGGCCTTTAATTTGCGGGACCCATAACATAATCTGGTTTCTTCAGGGTCCTTGAAAAGAGGCTTTGTTCACCTGGGTGACATACCCCCAAGGGAAGGGCGCAAAGGAATGAGCTAAACCATTGGGAATCAAAGAGCTGAAGCCAGGGAGGGAAACTGGACAGCCTCTGGAATTAACCACAGGCGTCTTTCTCCCTGGGGCCCAAGAGTCCTCAGAGCCTGTCTGTCGGCCCTGAGAATGGCCTCCTCTTTCCTGGAGCCCACGACTGGGTTGCCTTGCTCATCAAGACACCTACCCTGTGCCTGGCCTGGTGCTGGCTGCACTAGGCTAGTTCTTGGGCATATGAAGTAATTGTAAGGAGAGGTGCCTGGCTGGCTCAGTCTACGGAGCAGGCGACTTTTGATCTCAGGGTTGTGAGTTCAAGCCCTGCATTGGGCATAGAGCTTACTTCAAAAACAATAAATAAAGTAATTATAAGGAGCCTGGATTCAAGACTCAGAGAGAACTACGTTCCTCTAATCCTATCTCTGCTGCTTTGCCACCTTGCAAAAGGAACTTACTTTCTGCATTTCTCAGTTTCTCCATTTTAATACAGGGAGAGCCAGGGTCATGGGAGTGGTGTGCGGATCTAAGAGTCGGTTTTTATAAGCCCCTTAGCTGAGTGCCTGGGACATAGTCGTAACTGCCGGGTGCCAGGCTGAGTTATCCAGCCAACGGTCCAGGTACTCCAGTTCAATACTTCCTGACTCTAGGGGCCCATGTGGAAGGGAAGTCAAGGAAAAGAGAGTCCCAACTCCTCCTGCGGAATTTTCTGGAACCCCATGAATGGACTCATCCATGAAGAGTTTCTGCACTTCCATCAAGGGCCTAGTAATATCCACGATAGAAGGTTTGGAAATAATTGGGGGCCATAGACAAAGGATTAGGAGGCAGAACAAAGACTTTGAAGACAGGCAGATATGGGTTCTAATCCCAGCTTTGCACACTGCCCACTATGTCACCTTGGGCAAAATAAGGTGCCTCTCTGAGCCTCAATGTTCTCGTCTACAGAATGGTGATGTTAACATTTATCTCTTAGTTTGGTAAGATTTGAACAAGCTAATGGTTGCAAAAACCCCAGCATAATCTCTGGCACAGAACAAGGGGTCAATTAATGTGGGAATCTTACCCTAGGACACAAAGGGATACAAACCTAAATCCAGATCAAGTCTTGTTTAACAAGAAGTGGGAGCAAATAGGATATCTAGTTAATAAGAAGATAGTATTTTACTTGTCATTGGTATTCCAGGTGCCCTCACACATAGTAGGGGCTTAGTGCATTTTTGCTCTTCCAGTAACTTCGGTTGGCTCTTCCAGTAACTTTGGTCTGTCCATCTCCTCCATGGGCCTGTTTCCCATCTTGCAGCAAGGTAGTGATCTCTCTAAGGACTTCTGTCCTGAGTGACTTTGATGTAGTGATTTGACCCATCTGTAGATGGACAGGTACCCATAATTACGGTGCGACTATTATAAAATACCACACTGGACTCCTGTCTCACGGCTGTGAACTACAGAACAGAAAGTAATTCATGGTTTTCTAAAATGCAGATCTTCATGCTGATAACAACTAGATTCTAAATGGAGTCTTCTAGAAAAATAAAATCAGATAAAAACAGAGAGGGATGCAAACTATAAGAGACTCTTTTTAAAAAAAAAAATGTTTATCTTTCAGAGAGAGACAGAGAGAGAGTGTATGGGGGAGGGACAGAGAGGGGGAGACGGAGGATCTGAAGTGGGCCTGAGCTGAGATCATGACCTGAGCCAAGATCATGACCTGAGCCAAAGTCAAATGCTTAACTAACTGGGCCACCCAGGTGCCCCAAGAGATTCTTAAATATAGAGAAGAAATGAGGGCTGCTGGAGGGAGGTGGGTGAGTGGGGGATGGGCTCAATGGGTGATGGGCATTAAGGAGGGCTCTTAATGGGATGAGCACTGGGTGTCCTATGTAAGCGATGAATCACTGGGTTCTACTCCTGAAACTGATACTACATTGTATGTTAACTAACTTGAATCCAAATTTAAAAAACAAACTAAATAGATAGATGATAGGTAGATGGAACCTTCTAGCCCAAATTCTTTATGGAGCACTTTAGGGGGTGTGAATGTGTAAACCCAAGCAGGCAGCATGCAGTGGGCATATGAGGATCTATTAGAATTTTGCAAAATGCAAATCAGACCATCAGTGACCAAGCTCCCAAATCAAGTCACAACAGCTTTGACCCTCCCTTTCCAGCTCTGCTCTCATCTCCCTGACAGGTGACAGGATAAATCTGTGGCAACTGCCACCAAACTTATTGGAAAACTTAACTGACAGAGAGCCTTTCCCAAAGACAGAAGACAATGGCCTTTCTCTCATACTTTGTGGCGCCAGGCACAATGCTGTGCATCGTACATGCCCACAGAGCCTGTGTTCTGTGTTCCTTCCCCCCAGTCCTCTATGGGAGCCCCAGGACTGATCCGCAGGACTCGTGAAGCATCTAGTGAATACTTGGGCCTACTGAGTATTCTTGATGTTACGAAAAGGCAGGGACATAAGCCTAACTCCTTAAATTCTAGGAAGTGTTACACTATGGTGAAAATAGATGAGGGATATTGGAGATAAACATGAATTCCATCTTGACTGCCATCTCAGTCAGCTTGTGCTGCTATAACAAAATGCCACAGACTGAGAACTTATTTCTCACCGTTCTGGAGCCTGGAAGTCCAAGATCAAGGTGCTGGCTGTGCTGTCCCTGGGGCGGACCCTCCTCCTGGCTTGCAGATGGCTGTCTTCTCACTGTGTCTTCACTCTGTAGAGACAGAGAGAACAAGGGCTTTTGTCTCTTCTCAAAAGGACACTAACCCCATCATGAGGACCTCATCCTCAAGAACACATTTTGTGTCCATTAATCCATCAGTGGACACTTGAGTTGCTTCCACTTTTGGCTATTGTGAATAACGCTGCTGTGAACATGGGTGTGCGTGTACTTGTTGGAGAACAGGCTTTCCATTCTTCTGGGTATATACCCCAAAGTGGAGTTGCTGGATCATATAGCAAATCTATGTTTAATTTGGAGGTGGGGGGGTGCCTCCCTACTGTTTTCCACAATGGTTGCACCATTTTACAATTGCTTATTTTCTGTTTTAATTTTTTTCTTTTACCATAGCCACGCTTTTAAAAAATTTTTATTTTAAATAGTTTTATTTTAAATAGTTTATTGTCAAGTTGGTTTCCATATAACACCCAGTGCTCATCCCCACAAGTGCCCTCCTCCATGCCCATCCTAATGGCATTTCCCAGATTTTAAGGCGCCACTCTAGCCGTCCTCAAACCCTCTGTCTACAGTAACCCAGCAAAAATTCATTTAGTACTTCCAATGCACAGGCGCTGTTGTGATTGTGGGGCTAGAGGAGTGAGCGAAAATGAATTCCCTCCACTGCCATTCTAATGGGGAGAGAAAAATAAGCAAATCTAAGCAAATAACAAATACCATGTCAGATGGTGATATGTTCTGCGGAGAACAATAAAGCCAGGGTGAGGGGAAAGCATGATCATGGGCTGGGGGAGGAGACAAGTGGATAGGATTTCAGATTTGTTTGTAATGAAAGCCTGCCTTTCTGAGAGACTGGTTTTTAACTCCGTTTGAGAATTAAGGAAACCGACGCTCGGAGAGGGTATGTGACTTGGCAAGTCTGGGCAGCTAAGGTGGGAATTCTGCCTCAGATGTGCCTTCGAGACATCTCAATAAGCTGCATACTTATGATTTGTGTACTTCTTGGTATGTGTGTTACCCTTCAACAAGACGTTTTTAAAAATGAAGGCATGCTTTACGTCAGAATTTGTCATTTTTAAAGGCCACTACACGTTGTCTGCCTTCTGTTACTGTGGGAGAGCTGGGGAAGTGAGGTGTTGGGTTCAGAAGATGGACAGATTTGAACCAAAACGGTTAGGAACCACTGGATGACTAGAATGAGGCCATGGGGACAGCGGCCATGAGCTTAGCTGTTGGCATTTGATTACCTGCAGGGCCGGGTCCAGGGTCCAGCTCCTCGCCATTTTACTCTGCTATGTAGCTATAGAGGCCAGTCTTTCCCTGATGGGCCACTCAGGAGAGAGCAAATGGTGAAGGGGTTTCCCCCTCTCTGCCGGCTCGCCGGCCCTCCTGTCACTGGGCAAACCCAGGGGAGACACGGTTTCCTGGAGAGATGAATCACTGTAAGTGCTGCAAGGTTACGAATGAGGTCAAGCAGTCACTCAGAAGTTGCAATAAAGTTTGGAATCTGAAATAAAGACCTCCTCAGGCTCAGGAAATCGAATGGCTGCCCACAAGAGTGTCTGCAGACAAACTCTCTGCGGGTCGCCAGGCTGTGCAGGCAATGACCAAATGACTCATTCTCTAAAGGGCGCTTCTGGCCTGCTGCAAATGATTTACCCGTGGGTCCCTGAGCTTCAAGTCACGCTGGAAGATTGACACGGCGACAGAGACAGACTTTTAGATAAGATCTCGTGGTTGAGGTTGGTGGGGACAAAATATTTAGGAACGTTTCCTCATCCTAGAGCTTACTGGAGACTCCATTCATTCAGTCATTCATTCACTTATTCATGAAGGTTTTTTAGTATCCACTATATGCCAGAATCTAATGCACCACAGTACATTGTATCTGCTCTCAGGGGCTCGCACCTCCCAGATGGGGAGGTCAGTCTGTTCACAGGCCCCGTAGCACTGAGACACGTGTTCCAATGGAGGGAGGCATTTGGGGTGGGGGACACTAAAGAGGGGTTTGGGTGTATGTGGGGGTGCAAGGGAAGTATCCCAGCAGAGGTGAGGTCCGGGGTAGGTTGGGAGAGAACATGATGTACAAGGACACTGTGACCTGAGATCCTCGTACATTTGGCAGAGAGGATGGAGGAAGGCCAAGAAGAGGAGAGGGCCCAGGACACAGAAAGCTGTGACGCCAAGCTGAGGTTGAGACAGGAAAGCCTTCTGAGCACAGAAATGACATGGGGAGACTTGTGTTTTAGGATGATTGGCACCAAGGGTGATGGAGGAGAGCTTGGAGGCAGGAACACCAGGGAGGAGGCTGGGTCACCACGGGGAAAGGGGCTTGAATGGTGGGAACAGAGATGATGCAAAGTGATAATAGATTCAGAGAGCTATAACTGACATGCTTTGCCAATGACAGAGAGGAGGCCTGGACACCCGGGGAGCCAGCAACACCAGCACCAGCACCAGGACCAGGAGGAAATTTGGAGAAAGTTGAGGACGATCCTGGGTATGGGAACCTGGATGACAGGTGGGCCTCATTTGCAACACAGGACGCTAGTGTATTCAGGGGCCTGTGACACTGTGCAGGTGGAAGATGTAGCCCTTGGGGGCAGAGGCGGCACATGGGCTCAGGATTACCAAATCGTGACTGCATTTCAATGAGGGAGAAAGTACAAAGGCACGTGTGAAAATGCGAGATCCGATTTGTGGGCGTCTCTTCTCCTGTAATCAGGAAGGTGCTTCCAAGGCCTGTAGACAAGAGAAGCCTCTTACTTGCTCTCCTTTGCCGTGGAGAGGACAAGATCACAGTAATCACCACTGCTCTGCTGGCCAGGCAAGAAGCATGTCGGGTTCACCACTGCACCCCGAGCACATGACAACAGCTGCAGTGGTAGGTACACCATAAATACCTGCTGGATGAATAGATAAATAAGGGTGGAGCTGTCCGGAAGGGAGGTTGGTGGGTACGTGGGCCCTACTCCCAATCTCAGGAGCGAAGCCTGGTTGGAGATGGTTACGAATGGGGGAGTCGTCAGCATCCAGCAGTCAGCATCCCATAAATGCGTGTGAATTCAGATCTGTTCAGGATCTTTCCTGCAGACTCCTGGCGAGGAGAACATCAGCCTTTCTGCAGCATCCCCTCCTCCTCTGGCAAGGCCATGCCATCCCTCTGGAGTTGGGCACCACTGGACTTGACCTAAGGCAAAATCTGGTTGGAGTCCTCTTGGGACAGCAGATGGGTTTTTCTGTCTCTTGCTTCTCCCCAGAATGGCAACCTCTGGTGGTAAAAAGGACATAGATTTTGGAGGTGGGCAGATGTGCACTGGAATCTGGCTCCGACCTCATAAGCTAAGTTTCCTAATAAGTTTATTCACCATTCTGAGCCTTGGGTTTTCTCCTTATAGAATGGGGATACAGCTACCCATAGCTTCTCTAGCAAAGCCCAGCAGCTAAGTCGGGAAGTGCATAGGGTCTGAAGTAGATGGCCTTACCCTGACTCTTAGAAGTCAGAGGCCTCAGGCAAGTGACTCTGAGCTTCAGTTTCCCCATTTCTAAACTATGGCGAATAATACACAACATGGCTTTTTCAAAGATTAAAAGCAATAAGATTATAATTAAAAGCAATAAGAACTGTAAAATGGTGTGGGATAATCAGCCAGAACTGGGAACTTCCAATTCATGTCATAACGTGAGTTTTCAATGCTAGGGATGTCACCTGGTCACCTTTAATGGAGCACCAGACTTCTCCATCACACTTCTGGAAGTCGGGTTCCCGGGTCATGACTGAAAATGTCTGAGCTCATTAATCAGGTATATGAGGACAGATGGGGTGGGGGGGAGGGGAAGGGGAGTGATGGGCATGGAGGAGGGCACTGTGGGGATGAGCACTGGGTGTTATATGGAAACCAACTTGACAATAAACTTAAAAAAATAAAATGAAATAATATAATTTGGATTTTCTTATTTATAATAATTTTACAAAGAAACATCTGTTCGTTTTAGGAAAAAATTATAGAATACAAAACTACCAACAGGAAATGAAAAGCTTCTGCCAATTTACCAACCTAAAGAAGCCATTAATATTCTGACATGTTTATAAGCAGTGATAGAAAAGCAAATACAACCCCAAGTTTCCACACCAGCCAAGTGTACAAATGAGATCCCGTCAACTTAATCACAGCTATCTTGGCCCCCATCTGTCAATCTCCTTGTCACATTTCCAGGGGTTAAAGAATCTCAGATAAGCTCACAATTGGGCCCTCGTGTTTCACTGTTCTGTAACCATCACTCTGTGCCCTATTCAGGAAATATCTCTAGGACAGTTCTCACTCTGGTCTCTGCTGTCCACGTCAGTGCCCTCTGAGGCAATGGTGACATCTGGGCCAAAGGCCTGTCTTCTGATGCCTGTCTTCAGACCTGGCGGACCTGAAGTGACACTATGTTCCAGAAACCTTCACTAGACCCAGGCCAGAGAGCTGTGCAGAGAAGTGTGTGGCACTGGGATTTATAATAAAAATATATATATTTGATTTTTGTTTCTGGCAGAGAACTCTTAAAACCCTTGGAATTTCCCAGGTGGTGAGAGAAATAAAGGTGTCTTGTGTTATGTTAATGAGATGACTGGTTGCCAGAGTTGGAAGAGGGTTGGAACTTTCCAGCACCCAGGGAGGGGAGAGGGGCTGGAGGTTGAATGTGTTGCCAGTGGCCAATGATTTCATCAGTCATGCCTATGTAAGAAGGCCTCCAGAAAATCCAAAAAGATGGGGTTTGGAAGGCTCCTGGTTGGTGAACATTTGGGATATGAGAAGAGCTGATAGGCACTCCTTTTGCAACAAACTGATGATCTAGTAAGTACACTGTCTTCCTGAATTCTGTGAGCCATTCCAGCAGATTACTCCAACGCAAAAAGGGGGTTGTGAGAACCTCCCACCTATGGTCTATTGGTCAGAAGTTCGGGTGACAAGCTGGACTTCAGATTGGCATCTGAAGTTGTGTGTGTGTGTGGGTTTGGGGGAATTCTTATAGGACCGGGCCCCTCAACTGGGAGATCTGATGCTATCTTTGGGTAGAGAGTGTCAGAGTTGAGTTACTCTACAAGACACCCAGCTGGTGTCACAGAATTGATGGATGAGCATGGAAAGGACCCACACATGTTGGAATTGGTGATCAGAATCACTGAGATGGGAAAGGCCCCTCTCCTCCACGCCCTGCTGGTTGGCCCGGGTCAGGAGTCCTTGCACACAGCTCCTTCTGCAGCCACAAGAGCCCCCTTTTCTCACCAGACCTTGCAGCACAGACCAGGGGGTTCTGGGTAGGGAGTAGCTCTCCCCTTGACCCCTCTCCATTTCTCTCCCAAATCTCCTCTTTGGTGTCTCCTCTCTGCCATTGAGATAAATTCACACAATTAGACACTTGTTTAATGAGTTCATTTAACACGGACAGACATGTCTACACCCCAAGGATTTGGGTTTGGATGGGACACCGGTGGTTTTTATAAATTTGGAATCTTACCTTATAGGTGCTCTGGCATCATGTGTACTTCCTCCCGCTATCAAAGATTCTTCAAAAACATGATTTTTTAATTTGCCACTTAGTATTATTGCATCCAATTCTTTTACCCCAATTTGTTTAAGCAACACCATATCTGGGTGGTTGCGTGTGTGTGTTTATTTATAAAAAACATTTCAATGAGCGCTTTTGTATATTTATGCACGTAGTCCCACCAGCTTTCTCTGTGACTGGCAAGACAAGTGCCCTCCCCAAGGATCAACCTTCTCACTCATAAATGGGTTTTCTCCAAGGTTTCTTTCATACTTCCAACCCTTCAACTGAAAGTTAGATGTTTGTGTTTTTTTTTTTTTTTCATGCTCTTGGAACTGAAAGTCTTACCTGAAAAGGAAAGGCATGCCTTCAGTGAATTGATAAGGTCAAGCCCTTATAACAAGGATTGCAAACTGGTGGCCTGTGGGCTGGATCTGCTCATAGTCTTGTTTTTTTGGGCCGATACCACCCTCTGAAGACAAATTTGAATCCTTTAGCTACACACTCTATAGTTTGCCCTACTGTCACCACATTTTTCATGGTCTTTTAGTCTTTCCATTTTGTTGCAGTGTCTGGCTTCCAAAGTCCTTTGATTTGACTATCTGCTTTCTATCTCAGCCAATGACTTTGGTCTTACCCATTTGGACTTCCAAGTAATCAATCAATGTACCAAACTGATCAAATGCTTATAAGGCCCTCCTATGCGCTGAGTTCTGTGCTTAGTGCTGAGGATACAGCTGTGAACAGCAGGTCTGGGCTTTCATGGAGTTCATAGACAGGCGGGAGAGACAGACGATTAACGCAGAGATGTACACCTCAATAAGCAAGACAATGGTGGGTAATGATAAGGCCTATAATAAAGATATTATATACATGTGTTCACAGAGCTGTGAATCCATCACCACAATCAATGTTAGAACATTTTCATTATCCCAAAAGAGAAACTCTCCATTTCTTAGCCATCATTCCCTCAATCTCCCCACTGCCCCCCTACCTCTGATAGTCATTCACCTACTATCATCTCTATGGATTTTTCCTCTTTGGCATCACATAGAAATGAAGTCATGCAATATATGATTTTGTTGGTGGCTTTTGTGTAGCATAATTCATTCAAGGTTCATCCATGTTGTAACATGCGCTAGCACTTCATTCCTTTTTATGGCTGAATAATATTTAATTGTATGGCTATCTATTATCTGTTTATCTATCTGTCTGTTAATCTGGGATGCTTCCACTATATTGTGAATAATGCTGGTATGAACATTAAAATGCATATTAGTGAGTTGACATATGCTTTCATTTCCCTTGGGAAGATACCCAGAAATGCAATTGCTAGATCATATGGTAACTCTATGTGTAAATTTTGGGGCAACTGACAGACTATTTTCCAAAGTAGCTGCACCATTTCATAATCTCAGCAGCAGGATATGAGGGTTCCACTTTCTGCACATGCTTGCCAACTCTTTTTTTTTTTTTAATGTTTTATTTATTTCTGAGTGAAAGAGAGAGAGAGAGAGACAGCATGAGCAGGGGAGGGTCAGAGAGAGAGGAAGACTCAGAATCTGAAACAGGCTCCAGGCTCTGAGCTGGCTGTCAGCACAGAGCCTGATGCAGGGCTCTAACCCATGAACCATGAGATCATGACCTGAGCTAAAGTCGGACGCTTAACCAACTGAGCCACTGAGGCACCCCTTTGCCAACTCTTGTTATTCTCTATCTTTTGATTGTAGCCATACTAGGAGTAGAAAGTGGCATCCCGTTGTGGCTTTGATTTGGATTTCCCTGCTGGCTAATGATGTCAAGCATCTTTTCACGTGCTTATTGGTCACATGTACATCTTCTTCTTAGAAATGGCTGTTCAGATCTTTTGTCCATTTTTAAGTGAGTTATTAGGGTTTTTTTTATTACTGAGTTAGAATAGTTGTTCATAGTCTAGATAAAAATTTGTTATCAGATGTGTAATTTGGAAAATTGTTCTCCTGTTTTGTGGGTTGTATTTTCATTTTCTTTAGGGTGTCCTTGAACCTCAAATTTTTAAAATTTTGGCCATAGCCGGTTTATCTGTTTTTCTTCTACTGTTTGTACTTTGGGTAGCATATCTATCTTTTTCCTCCCTTTGCATTTATGCACATTTTCCCCTTCCTGCTTTTATCTTCTACTCATCCTTTGGGAACTCTGTCTCAAAATCTCTCCTCTAGGCAACCTTCTCTAGTCCCCAAAACGGAGCTAGTGACCCTCCCTGTGCCCCCCACACCTCCCGCACTGTTGTACCGGTCTACTTGTACTGCTCTCCTGATAGACTGGAGCTCCTCAAGGGAATGTCTTTGTATCCCCCCTGATGAGTGCCCCAGGCCTGGGACAGAGTAGCTCTTGATAATGTTAAAAGAAAGAAGGGAGAAAAAAAAGATGTAGAGTGGCCTGAGCAGAGTGTGAGGACCAGACAGGACAAAGTATTCCTGGGGACCAGCAAGGGGTATCTTTGGCCAATGGTACATTTTACGTAGAGAGTAAGGCCAGTACTTGCATGTGGGAGGTAAAGCTGAGAGATGGGAGGTGATTATTTTGTGGGGACTTGAATTCCAGGTTATCATCTTTACGATTTCAGACCCAAAAGGAAGCCACTCGAGCTCTGAGCTAGAACTTCATTTGTTTCTATGAAGTAAGTGAAAGGGATAGAAATGAAAATGTTTTCTCTAACCCATCCCTAGAATCCCACATGTTTTAAAATCTCTAGGTGCCCAGTAGATAAAAGAGCTCTGGATTTGAAGTTAAGCGGCTCTGCACCCAGATCTGACAAACTTGCTGTGACCTTGTACAGGTCACTTAACTTTTCTGGGTTTCAATGTCTTTACTGATGTATTAATTAGTTTGTTTTGGCTCTAAGCTGGCAATTAAAAGAAGGTTATTTTGGAAGGTTGACAGGGGCCAATGGACTCGAGAGGTAGCTGGATAGCAGGCCTAGAGTACAGAAAGGATTTGGGACTTGTAGTTCCAGAGCCTGGAAAGCAGACCATCAAGGGAGGCCTAGTAAAAGAGCAATCTGTCTAGGAGGTGCTTGGGTGGGAGAAGAGGCCCATCTTGTTTCACCTCCTTCATTTCTGGGTTTAAGATTCCTCTTCCAGGCAGGGAGGATCCACTGGATCCACTGGGCTGGCTTGGGAGTTGTCCTGGCCCCTTGACTAAGGTAGGATGGGAACCTAAGCACCCCCATCAAGCTATATCTGTCAGGGAAGATGTAACTCTTCAAAAGGATTTCAAGGTGAAGGGAAAATAGATACCAGTATTACAATAAATAAGCATTGCAGCAGTAGCAATGGGTAGGGTGTTGGCATCCTCACCTTCAAAGTCCTTTCCACACCCAACAATTCATGATTCATAATTCTAGGGGGGAAAAGTAAACATCTTTCTACCCCCTCCTCCCCCAAAATGCCAACATTGGAATGGATGGTCTCCAATTTTGTAGACTTTGCTGAGTTCAGTGTCCTCACTTGGTTAAGAAGTAGGCTGTCAAAACCCACCCTGTATTGGAGGTAGGAAATATCATCAATTTTATTCATCTCAGCCTAACACACCTTAAGCATCAGGCATCAGATACTGTACTAAGAATTGTTATACATGTTTTCTGACTGAGTCTCCTCAACTGATCTTTCACAAAAGGGAGCCAAATCCATTGTATAGATAAGAAACCCGACTGAGGCTTGAAGTTTGAAAAAACTTACCTAAGGTCACAGAATGAGTAGGTTCAGGAACCTAATTTTGACCTGAGACCTGTTTGTCTCCCGGGGAGGACTTCTGTTCAGGATGTGAGCTTTCCATGGCTTTTCAGAAATGTTCAGCTGGTCTACATGGCCTGTTTGATCTGATCTCTGCCTCATGTTGTAATACAAGAGCCTTTACTCTCTTTTCTCAAACCACACTGGCCTTCTTTGAGTTTATTGGCCATGTCTTGTTGCCTCCCACTACTTTTTCCTATGCCACTTTCTCTGCTGGGAATGTGGTTCTCTGCCTCCTTCAGATCTTAGTCAGTGCTTCCCCTCCCTGACTCCCCAACTAGATGGACCATCCAATGATGAGTTCCTATCACCTTCTTTGCAGTGTATGGTGATCTCCTTATTAACACGTTTCTCCACTAATTTGTAAGCTCTGGGAGGGTAGGTGCCATGCTGTTTGCCCTGAAGCTTGTTTCTCCTGCATACCAAGTACCCGGAACATAGCAGACATTCAAGAAACATATATGGAGTTTATGAACTATGCTACTACATACAGTCTACTTTGCAAAGTTGGCTGAGCTCTCCATAAAAGGGAAGGGCAAGAAGAAGAAAGTTCTCCACCAAACCCTGCCTCAACATTCAGGCCAACACGTGTCAGGATTGTGTCTGTAGAATCATTTTTCCCTTTAATTTTGGCTGAAAAGCTGCTTCGACTCCAAGAGACCAAAGGTATCATTGGCTCAGATTCCTGATAGAGTTAAGAATTAAGCACCTGATGATTATCAATTCTCTTTGTTCTGCTCTCTCTTCCTCTCCTCAGTCCCATAAACACCTTCAAAATCTATAAAAGGTTAACGAAGAACAAATAAAGTGAGTAACTGCATGATGCCAGCTTCCAACCCCCCTCTGGCCCAGCCTTGAGGTCCTGTTAACTCATTATTTGCAAGTCCTTTGAAAGCTAAAGCTCCAGGAAAAGTCATTAAGTCAGTTGGGGCATTTTGACCAAGGACATTTGGCCATCCATTGTTTGTGACACAGTCTGGGGAATATTCTGGCATTCTTTGGTATCTGCATTTCTCTAAATCATTCGCTTCCCAAATTTGATTAAAACAGTGAGCTGAAAACAAACCAGCTACTGTTTGCACACCCAGTGCCTATGATTTGCCAAAACTGCCTCTATATTTAATAATCTTACAGAAAGGTGAACAATGGAATCAGAGCACAGTTGAAGCAAATTGAGCTTTTATGACACCACGATGAACTCCCAGAGCAGACCAATAGGCGGGTGTGTGGTATAGACACAAGCTTCTTGGGAGAAATGACTTCAAAGAAAATCATCCATGTCTTTGTAAAACTGAAACCACACTGAATCTGTCCTGTAGCCTGCAGCTGCTTTCATAGATCTGAGCCATTTTGGTTGACAGTGGAG
This sequence comes from Hyaena hyaena, assembly GCF_003009895.1. NCBI lineage: Eukaryota > Metazoa > Chordata > Mammalia > Carnivora > Hyaenidae > Hyaena > Hyaena hyaena. Next base: position 350,191 of record NW_024081716.1, on the reverse strand, counting down.
TCTATTTTGGCTAATTAACTCAATGTCAGTTATTTCTTAATTGCACTTACTAACTTTTTAAAAAACAAATGTTCTAGAGGAAAAAATTCCACAAAATTTTGTTGCATCAAATCTGCACAGACTGCTATCCCTGGGCAGAAGCACCAACACCAATGGCCAGACCCCTGGAGAAATCAGCACAATCCTCTCTGTGAAGGTGAGGCTGTTGCAATTACATAGAGAGTCTACCAGTGTGTGTGTGTACGTGTGTGTGTGTGTGTGTGTGTGTGTGTTTTCAAATTGCAGCATAACCAGTGCAAATCCTTTCTTTTCAGAAAGGCCCTTTGTCAACCTCATTTCACAAAATGGCCTTTTAGAAGGAAACTCTGAGATCACCCTTTCCAAAACATCTCCCTCCCCCCCCCAAACATTTCATAGATCAGAAACAGGGATCCCCAGAAGCTGGGTGAGGTGACATAGGTGCAGCCACATAGATGCAGAGTTTATTACTAGAACGATGCCCTGGGTCTTGCTCTGCCTTGCCTTTTCCATGTGATCTTGGTACATTCCACCTCCTTTGGGAGACTGTTTCCTTAGTAGTAAAATGAATGTAAACCCATCTCCACTGTCAGGATGAAAGCAGGTAACTACACAGGTGTCTTTCCAGAACACACACTCAAAAACATATTGATTTCAGAGCCCATGCCTAGCGGAGGGAGAGGAGCCCTCAACCATCTGCGAATTATCCTCATTATCCATCAAGAGTCATGGCAGGTTATTTTTCAGCAGGCTTCCTTCTTGTTAATAACAGCATATACATTCATCGAAAGCTCACAACGTGCCAAGTTGTGTGGGAGGCATTAGGCGCCTGTGCCCATCCATGTTCTTGTTTTCCCCTTCTCTCTGTGCCCACAGTGGAACCCCATCTTTGAGCCACTACTCCAGTCCACTGTAATCACTGGACTGTGATATGATGCTCCCCCCACCCCCACTTTCCAGATCTGACCCTTCTTCCTGTGATCCTTGCTCTCTTTCCCCAGCTGCCAGTTCAAGGGAGAGAAATCTCAGAAGCAAGATGGAAGGAGCCTGGGTCGCTGAGAAACACAGTGGAGAAAGTGTGCTCTGAGTGGCTGAGCTTGGGGATTGAAATGTTACAGTAATTAGTGATACCTACCCACCTAAAGCACTGCTGTGTCTGTGAGTGACTCACACATACTACCTCGTGCATCCTCACAAATCTTTCCATCCTGAATTCAGAGGAAAAAAGTTGAAGCACAGAGAGGTTAAGTGACCTGCCCAGGTTCTCACAGCTGGGGCAGGGCAGACTTTGGGCCTATGCTGGCCCTAGAGCACACTTTTCATAGCACTCTAGAGACTTTGGCAGCAAGGAGCTAGAGACACCATCTGTTTCGTTTGGAGTACTCAGGCTTCTTCCCTTCTGCCTCCACCCCTTCCTTACAGACTTCTTTCGCACTTACTAAAAGTCCACTCTGTGCAAGGAAGTGGACCATGCAATTGTTTGAACTGTAAGGGTGCATCAGCCATGGTCCCTGCTTCGAAACATTAATTGCCTCATGGCGAAAGAGACAGGAGGATGGATAATTACTACATTGTGTAGCCAGGGCTTGGACGGGATAAACAGAGTGTTGTGGGGACACAGATGAGGAACATGGTGACTCAGGTCTAGCTGTTTCAGACAGATGGCTCCTTCGGAAGCCCAGCATATACAGGCCTGGACTGTCCTGGAGCCAGGGTCAGGGACAGGTGCTGATGCAGAGCCAGCAGTATCCCCAAGATCCCAGCTCCCCCTGTCATCTGATCCAGGCAGTGAGGCCACTTCCCTTCTTCTTACCATGAACACAGACGGACACCAGGCAGTTTATCTCCTCTTCTCAAGAGCCTTCTAAAAACAGACTGACGGGATGTAACAACTTCAGGGAGTGGCGTCTCCTCAAGCTTCAGACGACCTCTCCAAGGCAGCTCATGTCCCTTTTCCAGAATGGGGCCAGGAAGCTGGCAGTGTTCAAGTCATTGCTATCAGGGAGCACTTAAAAAAAACACACAAAAAAACAGCCTTCTCCAAAACCAGGGAGGTATCTCCAAAATCTAAGAGCTCAGTCCTTGGAATCCAAGCCACCTCGAGTATCTCTTACTTCAAGTTTAGAAGCTGAGGGTCAAGGTCAAGTGTTTAGAGATTGACCTGGGAGTCCACAAAATGGATAGGGGTTACGTGATCACTGTCGGGGGTGTGTGAGTATCACCCAAGGAGAAGACTAGGAAATCAGTGGCTTCAAGGAGCAGCATTCCCTAATCAACGCAGAAGTGACTTTATTTTCCAGAATCACTGGAATCCAGGATCTGGAAGAAAGGTCAAAAAAATAAGTGCACTTTATTGGAGGTACGTTCATGTTGCTAAGGGCTTGCACATCCTGGGATCTTCTGTGGAGAGCCACATGGCCATGTTCTTTCTGCGTGATGATGGGATTTCTCCTGTGTGCAGCGGGGTCTTCCATGGATGCCCCCGATTAGTTTTGGGTTAATGGATATTGAGTAGAGGTGGGAAATGAGTCCTGGAGTCAGGCCATCAGAGTTAACCTCCCAGCTCAGACTCCCAGTGTCTTATTGTGCTGTGAAATTGGGCAAGTTACCTCATCTCCCTTGTTCTGCCTCCATGACATGGCGAAAATAAATTGCCTCATACTCGCATTATGGACATGAAGTGAGACATTGTCTGTGAAATCACCCAGCTGAATGCCTGTGTGCAAATGTTAGTTCCTTTCTCTCATTTATGGAATGCAAGTGTACGTTATAGGCCTTATGTTTAATTATGAGTATAATTCCTTTTAAAATCATAGTATTTGCATATACAGGGAATGGTAGCAAGTCCAGTGTGTTGTCATTCTGCAGGGGTCTCATGCACATCTACTTGTAGCCCTGGGAAGTATGTGTGGTCTTTATTTTATGGACTAAGAGGCTAAGGTTCTCACAGGGCACTTGACTTCCCTATGTCAATGGCTTGAGCCATGTGTGCTGTTACAATTGTTAATTTCTTTCCCCTTCTTGTTCATGATGGGTCCAGCAGAGCTGCATAGCAGGGAATGCTCCCTTTGGAGCCAATGCTGTGTGGCTGGCTAACGAGCTTACACACCCCATCTCATGGACCTCACTTTGGGGACGTCCGTGGGTACCTGGGCCCACCACCCTAGGACACCACTGAGTCATCATTCCTTCGCTGTCTTGGGCTCAGTCCCAGTTCTCAGCGAAGTTCTCTCATCTCCCCCACGTGTCTGAAGGAAAAGAATCATCCCATTTTCCCCCACATCCAGCGTGGGCACTGGGCCAGAAATGGAATCAAGCTCTTCCCAAAATGGCCAGCTTAAGTCAACTTCAGAGCATGGGCAGAGTCATTAAGACAGTGCAAAGTAGGCTCTTTTCCTATTCCTGGCAGACCCCCAGGGGCACAATTTGAAAGTGGGAGGAGGTTAAATGCAGGAAGACAAGTAATTAAACACAACTCAAGGGGCGCCTGGGTGGCTCAGTCGGTTAAGCGTCTGACTTTGGCTCGGGTCATGATCTTGCGTGGTTCGTGGGTTCAAGCCCTGCGTTGGGCTTTGTGCTGACAGCCAGCTCAGAGCCCGGAGCCTGCTTCAGATTCTGTGTCTCTCTCTCTCTCTGAGCCTCCCCTGCTGACGCTGCCTCTCTCTCTCTCAGAAATAAATAAAAAAAACATTTAAAATTTTTAAAAATAAAAAAATAAACACAACTCAAAAATAGTAACACAAAGTACAGACTGCGTAGAGAAAGAGGCATTGTACTAATTATTTATTGCTAGGAAGGACTTTCTTTTCCTCCTTATAAGCTGAGATTCCATTTTCTTTGAGGATGCATGTTTGTTCACAGGGTGCGTGTGGGTGGGCACATTTGCATGTGTACCTACACTCCACAATTAGGTCACATTGAAGATAACAGCCGCCTTCTGAACAAGGCGGTGGCTAGAAAAGCAAGCCTACAACCCTTGGGGAGGAAGGCCTCCGGGGCTCTGAATGGTGTCTTCAGGTCAACTTAACCCATGGTTGGAGACCTATATGACCAGAGTCCTGCTCTTTATCCTCCACTGAAGACCCACATTCACCTCTCCACAGGTAGCCATGGGGACGGAAGACCTTCCTAAAGAGATGATAGCCAGGAGTACAGACAGATGACCAGCAGGAAAGTGAGAAGTATCCCACTGCTGATTTGGGGAAACATGAACGGCGGGCTGAAGAGAAGATAGGAAAAGTATCCTTCCTAAGATAAACTATGCAGTGGTTTTCAAACTGCAGAACAAAACTGATAGGGAAGGCAGTGAAATTGATAGGCAATGAGCAATAGAGTTGCTCATGACCAGCTTTAAATGTAAAAAAAAAAAATAATAATGAAAGAAAGACATAGAATAAACTAGAATGTATTGAATGATGTTAAGAATAACTTTTGTTCTTAAAACTTGTATGTGATGTAAACTATACTCTGAAAGCCCATAACTAAAATAAGCTATCTCTTGAAAGAGTAAGGTAAATATATCAGCAGTATTGAGCACAATGAGTCTACTGCTATTCTTATTTTGGAAAGTTACTGCCTATTTAAACATTTACTTTTTTTTTTTTTCTTAAAAAGGCTTTGATTCAACAATTGAGAGTCTACACTTTCTGGAACCCAGGGTAGGCTCCAGAGCTACTAAGCTACATGAAATACATCCATGACCTAGAGGAGCTGACCATTTGCTGAATAAGGATTGGCTTGAAATAGACATGACAGGGACAGCAGTAATTATTGCCTGAGTATTCACAACTTTCCACCTTCTACCATGGCCGTGGTGTGTAAGATCCTTGCCTGTTGACTCAGCATCAACAAAGGTTGACGATATGTGGGATGTCAAAATTAATTTCACTTGTTTCTTTTTGCCTTGTGCAAGGTGACCACCAGAAAATTCACAATTACATATGTGTCAGATATTATATTGCTATTGGCCTATGCTACTGTAGACTATTGCATAACCATTACATGAATAAGATCCATCTATAGACACTGTCAAGGATGAGTGAGATATAAACTTACAATTGAGAAAGACAGTTATAACCTAAATTCATAACCCATTAAAAAAAAAAAGCTATATACACATTACCAAGAGAAAGATGAGGAAAAGTATGTGAAAGGGTCCCAGAAGTTTGGGACAAGAGTGTGCTCAGATGTCGCAGCTGAGCAGTGGTCAACAGGGAAGTCCTTGCAAGGTGTGGTCAGGAAACGTTGATGGAACAGTGAATCCCCCTGGGGGGTTGTTGGGCTTGGGGAAGGGGGGAATGTGGGAATTTTATATTTCGCTATGATTTCTTTTCTGTAGATTTTAGGATAATAGCAACCTCTTGAATAGAAGAAATTGATCATAGGACAGATGATCTTTGCTGATGAGCTGACTCGGGTTCTGGAAATTGCATCAAGCCTGTGTCAACTATTGGCCCATTTCATCTGGCTCCCAAGCACTGCCTTCTCTAGAATGTTATTCCATGGAGGGGGCTTCATGCCCCATTTGATAAATGCATTGTCGATAGCTCAAGCCAACTGAAATAGTAATGAGGGAAACTGCTACTTCTGCCAAGAATTGAGAACTGGATGAGGCTGGTGAGTGTTTCCTGAAGCCAAAGGCAGGTTTCCTATAATTAGAAGCAATTTGCTAGAAAGTTTACCAGGCTCTTCCAAAGCATACAATATGGCAAATTGTTAAAGGTTTCTTTATTTTTCCTTTCCTTTTTGTGACACATCACAGATGGAGAGCGTGGAGTTCTCCCTTTTCCTGGGCTAGAGCTGTTATTTCAGAGGATCATGCCTTTGCCGAGTCAGTGGAGTGGGAAGAAGAAAACCAACTTTTTGTCTCATTGTGGGAAATGGGAGCAAATTCGGAATCTTATTCTAAACACTCTGACGCTCAAGTCCTGTCCAACTGTCTCCACTGAGAGACCTCAGCTTTAGCCAAGCAGGATCTAGCAAGTGAAATATATACCAAGACCAAACTCATCAAGTTTCCATTTGGTGTATAAAGAAAATAGGAAAGTCAGATTGCATTTACACAACGAGCTATTCCCATTTCTGTATTCCGGAAGCCAGCCACAAAAGCCAGAGGTGCTGGGATGGGTAGACTAACATGGGTAGGATCGACCACGTAGTATATTCCCAGCTCTGTGGCAGACACCTTGCCCATTCTGTACAATGTAGCCCTTGCTATCTATCACCCCACACCCCCACCAGTCCACCAGCCCTGTGGTAGGTCCTATCACTATTTCCAATTTATGGACAAAACTGACACCTAGCAAAGCTAAGAAATTTTCCTAGGATCAGAGGTAATGTTCGGATACACACAGGTCTGTTTGACTCCTAAATCAGTGCTCTTTCCACTACACCCATCTGCCATGCTGTTGGAGCCTGTCTTAAGCTGGTGGAAGGCTGGCTATCAATTCCAAGGCTGACTATGGAGGATTCACAGATCCTCCCAACCTGTGGCCTCCAAGAGAGGGAAATTGGAGCAGGCTTGCGCCTCCTCCTGGTCTAGGAGCTCTAGGTCTATGGCATTTAGAATGTCCACCTTCCTGGGAGCCTTCTCGTCCAACTTCAGCTGCCCACTCTATTCGACAACCTAAGTCCTTGTGCAGCCTGGAAAGTCCTTGACTCCGGATGCCACTGTTCCCAGCCCTGTGCTCTAACTACAGGCATACTGTGCTCCAGAGCACTGGAAGTTGGCCTCCACAATTCTGATGTCCTATCAGTCGAGTGGAGAGAGAATGGCGGTCAGTGCGGGGAACATGCAGGGTGTGTGTAGAATAAGGCTCAGATGAGTGGTGGCTTAGACCGTGAGATGTTCTGGATGCACCACCCATCCATCCTTCCATTACCCATCTGTCCACCCATCCGTCCATCTGTCCATCCATCCAGCTATTCAACCAGGCTCTATCTGAGACAGAACAGATAATAATTGAGGTAACAGCCCGAAATGAAAAGAGATTGTGTTAGGTTGCTGGAATAATAGGATCTTTATCTTCATATTTTTAATAACAATTTTTTCCGGTTGTTTTTAAAAATACGTCTGGAGACTTAAAAAACTGCGAAGATTGGCAGAAGAAGTGTGGGCTTAGACACAGAAAGACACATGCTGCATGATCTTGCTTATATATGCAGTCTAAAAATGTAGAACTCATGGGAGCAGAGAGTGGAGTGGTAGCTGAGAAGGGGAGGGAGTTGGTCAAATGGTATAAACTTTCAATACAAGATGAATAAGTTCCAGTGATCTGCTGGATAGCATGGTGACTACAGCTAATAATAATGTATTTTATACTTAAAACCTGCTAAGGGAGTAGATCTTACAGATTCTCACTACACACACGAACAGGAGCAATATAAAGTGATGGAAAGATGAACAAGCCAAATTGGAGGTATTGCTTCACAACGTATTCATATATCAGAACATCACATTGTACACCTTCAATACATGTAATGATTATGTGTCAATCATACCTCAATAAACCTGGAGAAAAGAGAAGGAAAAAGTGTGGGCTTGGGCAATAGAGAGGTACCAAGTCAAACCCTGGCTGTGCCTTCTCCAGCTGGGGGCATCTTTCTCTCCTTGGTTCCTTGTCTGCCCCATGAGGGAAGCAATATTCATGTCCTCAGCAGTGAGATCCAAACCAGACAGCGCAAACCTAGGGCTACCCGGGGGAAGGCTTGGGATGCATTTGTCGAATGGGTAAAAAAGGAAGTGTCTACAGCATGGTGTGTGGGGTGTGCGTTATGCTAAAATGATGAATTCCAATGGATTCTGTGACCAAAGTCCACCTTTTAATTTTTGTGATTAGGTGACAAGTAGATTACCCACAGGATGGAGGCTTTGCCTTTTGGAACGCTAGGGAGAAGGCAGGTGATGGTGCCCCAATGTCTTGTTTTTTAATTTTTTAAATGTTTGTTCATTTTTTGAAAGAGAGACAGAGTGTGAGTGGGGGCGAGACAGAGAGAGAGAAGGAGACACAGGATCTGAAGCAAGCTCCAGGCTCTGAGCTGTCAGCACAGGGCCCGACGGCGGGGCTGGAACTCACCAACCACAAGATCATGACCTGAGCCGAAATCGGGCGGTTAATCTACTGACCCACCGAGGCGCCCCTTCAGTGCCTTGTTTTAAACCTCTTTATCAAGACGGGCACATTTTCAGTCTGATTTGCCTTTGAAACTCAGCACGTTCACTTGACCCAGGAGGTTAAGTGCTATTGGGGCCCTGGCTGAACGCTATCCCAGGAATGGAAAGATTTAGCGGGCTGTGTGGTCCTTCCGGAGCTTTCATCTGCTTACAAGCTTTCCCACCCTCGAACCAGCTGGAAAGCGGCCTCTTTGGGTCCCTGGAGAAGGCTGCTCACTAGGATTCTGCTGAGCTTCTTGACCAGGAAGTAGGGGTCTCACGTCTTGGGAGGCTCATGGTAAACCCAACTGAGCAGGTGATGAAAGAGACAAAGGGCAAGATGAGGTGGTGATGAAGATGTCACACAGGCCTCTGGGTCCTCAGCTCTACTGGGACGGCCCCACTTTTGAGTCTGCCCAATGGGGTAGCACAGGCCCTTGGAGAACCCCGGTGGATTAGACTCTGGGCAGGATCCAGGGAGCTAGCTCCATCTCGTTAATGGTGATTCTGACTCTACAGACCTTCTACTCACCTTTTCTTCAGCCCCAGCTGTAGGCCTAGTGGGCCACGTGGGGGCAGTGGCAGTGGGCGTCAAGCAGGAAGGAGGTTTCTAGTAAAGCATGGACGAGTCACAGGTGCACCTACAGGTATGTCTTTGTCGTGGTGAGAAACTGGAGGCTGCCAAAATGTCCCCAAATAGGAGAGTGCCGAAACTTCGTATTCCAGCCCTCTTATGCATGCCACATGCCTGTTAGGATGAATGAGCTCCCCCTGCTTGTTCTAATAATACAATTTGTCCCAGATATATTAGTGAGGAGCAAAAACGTATCCTATCATAACAAGCATAACAAAAATATTGAGAGAGGGTACCCGCGAGGCGATGCTGTGAATGCCAAAAACCAATCTGTGTCCCCAAATCATACATTTACATACATTCATACACGTGATTGTAAGTGTGCAACAAACAAACTTGTAGCAATAGACAAAACTGCTTACTTCTGCTCCTGGGAGGAACAGAGTAGGGTGGAAAGGATGGGAGAAGGAAGGGAGGCTCATTCTTTTATCGTTTACATATATATACTTACTTTTTAAACAGTTTTATTGAGATGCAATTTACATACCATAACAATTTTCCATTTAAAGTATACTGTCCAGGGGCGCCTGGGTGGCTTGGTTGGTTAAGCGTTCGACTTTCGCTTAGGTCATGATCTCACGGTTCGTGGGTTCGAGCCCCGGGTTGGGCTCTGTGCTGACTGCCAGCTCAGAGCCTGGAGCCTGTTTCAGTCTGTGACTCCCTTTCTCTCTGACCCTCCCCTGCTCATGCTGTCTCTCTCTCTGTCTCCTAGAAATAAATAAAACATTTAAAAAAATAATAAAGTATACTGTCCAGAGGTGCCTGGGTGGCTCAGTAAGTTAAGCATCCGACTTTGGTTCAGGTCATGATCTCACAGTTTGTGTTTGAGCCCTGCGTTGGGCTCTGTGCTGACAGCCAGCTCAGAGCCTGGAGCCTGCTTTGGATTCTGTGTCTCCCTCCCTCCCTCTGCCACTCTGCTGCTCTCTCTCTCTTTCTCTCTTTTTCCAATGTAAATAAACATTTAAAAAAAGTATACCATCCAATGTTTTTAGTGTATTTAGAGTTGTACAACCATTACCATAACCTAATTTTAGGACATCTGCATGGGTCCAATAAGAATCTCATTCTTACCCATGAGCAGTCACATGCTACCTCCCCTCCCCGCTAGCCCAAGGCAATCACTAATCTACTTTCTGTTTATCAATTTTCCTTTTTAGACATTATGTATAAATGTATTTTTATATTGAGTTTTTCGCTTTTACAAGTATGTACGCTTGTGTAATTAAATAAACAAATGGCATTTTGTTAAAAAAAGACAACAACACAACAGGGCACAGATGTTTCTGGGGGCCCCGGGCCGGGGGGATCGTGGGAGAAATGAATTCACAAGCCTCTGGAAGGAAAGCAACCAGGGGCCAGATGCTGGGCTGGGTGCTTGATATAGGCCTCTTTTTAGCCCTCCACAAAATCGTATGATGTTATTGCTATGAGTTGAATTGAGTCCCCCAAAAAGATACATTGAAGGGACTTTATTTGGAAATAGGGTCTTTGAAAAAATCCTAAAATGGAGTCATTAGAGAGGGACTACCCAATATTATCCAATACTAAGAAGGGAGAGGCAGACGCACATAGGGAAAATGTCATATGACGGCGGAGGTACAGATTGGAGTAATACATCTATGAGCCCAAGAATGCCAGGAACTGCCAGCGACACCAGAAGGTAGGACAGAGGCAAGGAATAAATAAGCTCTCCCTTCAGGCCTTCGGAGGGAACCTGACCCGGCTGTGCCTCGATTTTGAACTTGTCGCCTTCAGAACTGTGTGAGAGTGAATCTCTGGTGTGGAAAGCCACCTAGCTTGTGGTCTTTGTTACAGCAGCCCTAGGAATCGGAGATAGTTATTGCTCCCATTTTGCAGAAACGTAAACTGGGGCTCAGACCGGGAAAGGAGTGGGTCCGGGTGACACTGTCACGAGGTGGCTGTGCTGGGTTCAAATGCGGTTAGGTGGGGAGCAGGTGGTCTGTCTGGGCCCATGGGATTCTTTCCAGCGCCCCCACCGACAACGGTGCCCCTCGTTACACTCCATCAGGTAGTCCTGTGAATCTATTTCACTCGCCTCCCATGATGTGCTCGAGGAGGGTAAATAAGAGAGAGGAATATGCCTAAGGCCTTTGCCTCCGGAAGCAGATGGCATTGTAGGGAAAAGCGCCTTCTGCTTGCTTCTTAGGCACATTCCACCTTTGACACACTTTCGCCTCCCTACCTGCGACTGGGTCAGGCGTACCAAGTCCCGAGAAAGGAAGAAAACGTTTTTTTCCTCTGGCTGCCTTTCTGGAAGCTGGTTATGTGTGTTGGGGGTGCGGATGGGGATGGGGATAGGAAGCAGGGAACATTCCATCAAGATTCCCCGACCTCTGGCGGAACTGGGACCCCGCAGCCAAAGAGCAGGTCCAGGATCTGAGACCAACCCCCAGGGTGTCCTGTCCCTCATTCTGAGTGTACCTAGTCAGTAGGCAGTTATGAGCCACCCAGGATGACCAGAAGGCAGAAGGTGGCTCTTACCGATACAAGGTGTTCCACATTTAATCCTCACTGCGAGGCCGTGAATTTATTACTCATTTTACAGTCCTGGAAATGGAGGCTCAGAGAGGGGAAGTAAGTTGCCCAAGCGCACACAGCTAATAAGAGGCAGAAGCAGGAATGGAGTTAGGCAGTGTGTCTTCAAGGCTAACTAAGCTCTGTGACTTTCCCCTGCACTTTGGAACCAGGCAGCCTGTGTTGAAAGCCCCTGCAGATTCAGAGGCATCAGGCTTTGGGCTATAAAATTTGGATAATATTCACATCTACCATCAGGTCGTCAGGAAGAGTGACCAAATGCTTCCCTCAGTGAGCATGTGGCATGCATCAGGAGTTTACAGAGGGGGCAGTTATCATCCAGTCCCTGTCCTCCTTCTGAAACGTCTCTCTCTTTGTCCTGGCTCCTCATCAAGTTCAAGGTCTGGGAAGGGAGGATCCATCTCTCATAATTCTTCATCTCCCCCAACTGATAGGCACATAGTAGGTCCTCAGGATAGTCCTGCGGAGGCAACGTGATGATGTCAAGGAGCCTTGGGATTTGGCTTCAGGTAAGAGGGGCTTGCCAAGGGATCTTGATGGTTTCTGGTGGTTAATTTACGTCTCAGTTTCCTCAACTGTAAAATGGGCCGATAATGCCTCCTTTTTAAGATTGTTTGAAGGACAAGGGCAGATCTCACGTGGAAACAGTACCTGCAAAAGCAAGTGCCCATTCAGTCTGTATTTTACTTTCCCTTTCTTCCTTTTGTTCCTACCCCCTTCTAAGCTTCAGTTTCCTCATCTATAAAAGAAGGCGAAGGGGCGCCAGGGTGGCTCAGTCGGTTGGGCATCCAACTTCGGCTCAGGTCATGATCTCACGGCTCGTGAGTTTGTGCCCCACATCGGGCTCTGTGCTGACAGCTCAGAGCCTGGAGCCTGCTTCAGATTCTGTGTCTCCCTCTCTCTCTGCCCCTCTCCCATTCACGCTCTGTCTTTCAAAAATAAATAAACATGAAAAAATTTTAAAATAAAAAAAATAAAAGAAGGTGAATCATAGGTCTAGCTCCCGGGGCTAGGATAAAAGCCTCATATAAACTCTAAGGCACTGGACACATCAATCAAAATTGAACTGAAAGAAAACATCTAGAAGCACAAAAAATCACTTGATTTTCCTGCCAGAGAGAATTGGGTCTATTTCCCGCCTACCTCCAATCAGAGAAGCCAGGAGCTAAAGGATATAATGCTTTCTTGGCAAGAAAAGAATGAAGTCCTGCAGAAAGAACATTCTAACACACCTTTGCAGATTATTTTATCAAGTGAGAAATGGTTTCAGCTGAAGCTGTCTGAATAAATTACTGGCAGTCAGAGGGTAAGGAAATTGAGCTGTGAATGCATTTATATAATGTATTTAAATGTCAAACTTTGCTCCTGCTCTGTATATCTTTGTGGTTTTTAGACATAAGATATTTTACCAGATTCTCCTTCCCTCAGGAGGTAGTTGTGTAGGTTAGGAAAAGGCCCCAGACAAATCCTGAAGTAGAATATAAATTCTTCCCCCCTCCAGGTTGTTTTTTTTCGTAAGGCGGAAAAAATATGCTTTACTGTTGAAATACAAGTTGAGGGACATAATTTTTGAAGCTGAGCTGGAAAATATTTGAAGGTAGCCTTGGGATGCTCTTCTCTTTTTCCTTGATAAACTCCTACACATACATCAAAGCCTGGATTGAAGTTGTTCTGCTCTGTGAACCCCCTCTGACCTGCTGCTATTGCTAGTGGACCACTCTGTCCTTGAACCACCCTTTATCAATCCCTCTGTCACAGCACATGATACCCTAGCTCCTTGTCTGCCTCTCACTAGAAGTTGTAACCTCCTTGAGGGCAAGAGCTACTTTTGATCCTTGTCGGTGTCACAGAGCCTGTCTGTCATCTAGCAGGTGCTTAGCTAGGGACTTAATGAGTGATGTACCTGCATTCATTATAATAGATAAGTGAACACAAAGATATGGAGAAATATGGGCTAGAAGATTATTCTGAAGAAGAGGGATGGATGGGTCAAGAGGTGGCTCATAACATTCTTGAAAAGCCACCAGAAATGGACAATTTTAAGCAACAATCTATTACATCCTATGGAAGTTGATCATATTGAATGTGAAGTTAACAAATAAAGTAAAAGGAGAAACAATCAATACTCACACTGTAAACCTCCCAACTCTCCACAAATCACCGAAAACGTGACTTTGTGTATCCAATCTCATGGATGGATTTTCTCTATTATCTTTGGTAGTGAACCTCAATTTTCCAGTCAGTTTTCTCCTTGAAGAAGCAAGATTTTATTATTCCTCAAGAGTCTTGTCTTCACAGCACTAGGTTCCACTCAGTTGTGGTGGCTGAGAAGCCCATGAAATCTTTCCCACTCTTTCTGTCAGTGTGGGGCCCACACACAGATCATGTCAGGTGAGGGGCCCTCCCTGCATAGGGCACGTATTCCGGAGCTAAGTGATATTTGATATTATGTCACTGGATCAAGGGACGAGGAGTATTTCCATACTTGTTTGTCTTTTCATATAAAAAAATACTACTTAACACTGTAGTTCTTTAAAATGTATATATACCACATAATGTGTAAACATCACACATGCATTTGCAAATGACAGAAACCTCATATAAAGTAGCTTAAGAATAAGAGAGAAATTTTCCATCTTATTTCATCGAACTTCCCAAAGGGCAAGACTGGAGTGGACCTTAGGGATGGCTGGGTCTTCTCTCTCTCTCTCTCTCTCTCTCATTCTCCCTCTCTGCCCACCCATCCCCCACAGGAGGCAGGGTTTGCACACCTGTTGGAGAACATGGCTCCTGCCAGTCATGGAGTCACATTTTCCCGGCTCCAGAACTGGAGTCGCGATGAAAACTCTTCCCTGTGGTTCCAGCAGAAAATGCCCAGGAAGGACTCTGACTGCTTCAATTTAGGTGACATTCTTATCTGGATGGTAACAAGGTGAATGATTAGGTCCTGGACAGATATGGTATTAGCTATGACAATACATGATTTGCGAGACTTCAGGTAGATCCTGAAATCTAAACTTAAAAAAAAATTTAATCTCATCATAGTTAATATACAGTGTTATGTTCATTTCGGGTGTACAGTGTAGTGATTCAACACTTCTGTACAACACTCAGTGCTCATCACAAGTGCCCTCCTGAATCCCCATCACCTATTTCACCCATCCCCCCCACCACCTCCCATCTGGTAACCACCTGTTTGTTCCCTAGAGTTAAGAGTTTGTTTTTTGGTTTGTCTCTCTCTTTTTTTCTTTTGTTGATTTGTTTTGTTTTTTAAGTTCCACATATGAATGAAATCATGGTATGGATCGTTCTTTGACTGGCTCATTTTGCTTCGCATACTTCCCAGATTTGTCCATGTTGTTGCAAATAGCAAGAGTTCATTCCTTTCTATGGCTGAATAATATTCCATTATGTATGGGTATATAATGGTCTGTCTGTCAATGGATGCTTAACCTCATTTCCATAATTTGGCTATTGTAAGTGATGCTGCAATAAACGTGGGGGTGCATGTGTCCCTTTGAATCAGAAGTTTTGTATTCCTTGGGTAAATACCTAGTAGTGCAATTGCTGCATCATAATGTAATTTTATTTTTAATGTCATAAGGAACCTCCATACTATCTTCCACAGGGGCTGCACCAGTTTGCATTCCTACCAGCAGTGCCCAAGGGTTCCTATTTCTCCACATTCGCACCAACATGTGTTGTTACGTGTGTTTTTCATTTTAGCCTTGGAATTTTAACTTTTAAAAATTCCATATGTGATTCTGATGTGCATTCTCAGTTGAAAATCACTGAGCTATATGTATTAAATAGGTTATTTAATATAGTATATCAAGTAATATAGTATAATATACTATCGTCTTATGCTATATTCTATATATTATACTATGTTACTTGATACTATTATTATAATATAGTATTATATTACATAGTATATTATATAGTATAACATATTATAATATACTATAATATAGTCAAACAATTATAGTGTATCAAGTAGTATATTCAAAGATCCCAAAGTGGCCAAAGAAATGAGCTAATCTCTATATCCCATCTATAATAGCACTACTCTGTGCTAAGTTTAAATATGCAGACAAATAAGATGTTGACCCCACCCAGTAAGGAGCTGCTGTTTAATGAGAGAGACAGATACAAATAAAAGAGGACAGCTGGGTATACAGTCTTGGTTATCTAAGTAGGCAGAGAAGGGGGCACAAAATGTTTGGCATCATTAGGGGAAGTCATTCTTGATGAGAGGGCATTTGAACTGGGTCTTACAGGATAAATAGAATCTCGCTACTTCAGTCAGGCAAAGAAAGAGTACTTAGCCGCAAAGGAACTGGATGTTCAAGAATCTGGTTGCGTAGTTCTTGAGCGTCACTTTTAAAGTCAGGCTTCATACGTTCAAATCCCATCCCTCCCACTTAGCAGGCACGTGACCCCACAGAGAGACTCAAGTTATATACCGTGTATGTGCCTTAACCTTTTCCTTTATAAAATGGAATGAGCAGCCTCTTTCTCATGGGTTATTATGAAGATCACAGTAGCTGGTATTATAAAATTGGATTGCACACCCAAACTTTAAATCATACAAATCTAGGTGTATTATTGCTTGTTAATTGTGATCTTGGCCAAGTTACCATTCTAGTCTCAGTTCCCTTATGTTAAAGATGTGGATCATAACAGTACAGATTTCAAGCTATTTCTGGAGCCTGAGTGAGAAATAATTCATGGAAGGTATTTGCCTAAGATCTGTTGCATGGAGAACACTAAATACACATTGCAAACCATTATGGAATATTTACTTCGCAAAGTGTTTAGTACCCGGTTTGTCACCTAATAGGTGTTCAATGTCTTCCTCCCATTACAGTGAAGCCTCCTGGGCTGTGGCTAGGAGTTGCCATTGAAAATCAAACCAACCCACAAATCTCCACCAAGATGCTGAGAGGGGCCGGGAGAGTAGCCCCCAAATCCATCCCTGTAAGGGTTGCATATTGGAGGGGTAGAAGGGGAGGTTGGCTCCATTCGACTCCGCTGGGCTTTCTCAGGTCTCAGTCATAGGGCCAGAGTCCAATGAATGGAAGGCTATCACACAAGGGCTTTCATTCTGTGGGAGAGAATTAAAGCCCGTTAGAAGAAAATACTTCAATCGGCTGGCTCATTCCTCACGGAGAGGCGTCCTGGCACACGTAACGGAATTACTAAACAGTGGGCACGGCACGGCCCTCCTTTCCTTGGGGTACTGGGAAACTACAAGGAATGTTCGCATGGCCCGTACCAATAGGCCCCTGAATTATGCTAATAAGCAGCCAGGCCTGCAGGGAATGAGCGGGCACGAAGTCAGGAAGGGGCCGGCTCCACGTCCACAGGCTTAAGTGACTTGTTCTATTTTCCAAGGCTTGGATTCAGACCAGGAAGAGAGAAGGGAAAATCAGATGGTCCAAGCACGGCCTCAAAGACCCCAACACAGGTGACTTTTGCCCCTTGAGCCAAACCTCATCAAACAGAGGACAGTAATGTCTAGCGAGTGCCTTCCCTTTGTCAGGCTCCAGATTACCGTGGCCCCTCTGAACCCTGAGACGCTGAGATAAGCAGGAAAGCAACCTGCCCAAGGTCAGAGTCACATTCTCACCAGGATCTGCCAAGTGCCAAGGCTTGGGCTCTTTCATTGGCAGAAAGCTGGCTATGACTCAGTCGCTTGTTTTGGAGTTATCTACATGCGGGGGCTGTGGCCTGTTAGTCATGTGACCCTGAGAGTCCTGATTATCCCCATCTGTGAAATGGGAACATCAATGCCTATTTCAAATCTTTTTTTAACGTTTATTTAGTTTTGAGAGAAAGACAGAGCACGAACTGGGGAGAGGTAGAGAGAGAGGGAGACGCAGGATGTGAAGCAGGCTCCAGGCTCTGAGCTGTCAGCACAGAGCCCGACTTGGGGCTCGAACTCACAAACCAGGAGATCATGACCTGAGCTAAAGTTGGACATTTAGCTGCCTGAGCCACCCAGGTGCCCCTAGCAATGCCTATTTCAAAGGATCATGGTGGGGATTTTATTGCAAGAAGGGCTATGAAAATACTGTGAAATCTCTATATTCCCTGCCCACACATGCAGAGATGATTTTATGCTGCTTTCCCAGAGGGACTCAGAAACAGAGAGAGAGGGTGGCAAAGAGGGCGAAGAATTAACCCTTAATGGAAGCAGTGTCTCCTTATCAGGCACCTCCAGAAGGCTTAGCAAAATCTTGGCACACAAGCCTGTAAAGGGAACGCAAGGCAGGGCACTCATAAGCCAGCACTGTGACCCCTTCCGACATGGTGTCAGCAGACCAGGATTTCACAGTATTCACAGCTCCTGGGCCAGCATGGTGACACATTCACCTGGCCGTGCCTGTGGGAATGAACAATGGAACTGAAGTTCCAAGTAAGGCCAAAAACCTGCTGCGTGCAGGGTGGAGGACGGCAGATGAGACCTCTCCCTGCGTCCCCATGGCTTAGAGACCACCCGTGTGCGGCTGGTGGTGGTGGATTTTTTTAACGAATTATTCTCTGAAGGCGTCCTTACGTGTTTCCCGCTTCCTGAGGGTCCCAAGCAGGTTCTTCCTCACTTGTGCTTGGGATACTTTATTCTCCTGCCCAAGTGCCTTTCTTTTCCTATAAAACCAAGTGAGAAGTGTGGGCAAGTAAAGTGTGTGTGTGTTTATTTTTTTTAATGTTTATTATTGACAGACAGAGACAGAGCATGAGCATGGGAGGGACAGTGAGGGAGGGAGACACAGAATCCGAAGCGGGCTCCAGGCTCTGAGCTGTCAGCACAGAGCCCGACGTGGGGCTCGAACCCACGAAACTGTGAGCTCATGACCTGAGCCGAAGTCAGACACTTAACCAACTGAGCCACCCAGGCGCCCCAAAGTGTGCGTGTGTTTTAAGCTGAAAACCTTTCTCGAGCCGTCGAGTGAGGAACAAGTCCCAAAGCCGTGGGGCTCTGCCAGCAGGGAGAGGCTGGGGTCCTGGACCACCTCGCACAGAGCAGCCTCTGCACTGGGCCCCAGGAAATGGGGAGAGGCCGGTTAGTCAGAAGTCCCGTGGGGTGGGGACCCACCGGGACACCGTCGCCAATCACAGCCCGGAGGCGGGAGAGTTTAATCTCCTTCAAGAAATCCTTAGGGTGTAAAAAGTCGGGTGTGATATTATAAAAGCCCTGCCGAGAGGTTTTAATGGGAACGGACACATCGGGAGCATTCTCTAGCTCCAATTTTCTCATTATAAAACTGACCGGAGTGTAAGAAACACCCAATGCATATTTAATATCTCTAATATGTGGCTGCCTTTTAGCCTCCGGAGAAGGACAGGTATTCATTTTCATAAATTACTTTTTAACTATTTTTTTCCAAAGGGGGAGGGAGGGGGAAAGAAAACAGAGACAAAACAGATGCCTTCAGCCCTTTGATCAGCCCCACTGCAGACAAGCCCGCTGCCCGCTAGCACCTCTTTAACTACAGCTTGCCAGGAAGAAAATGAATGGTTTGAACTCTGCAATTACAGTGCCGGCTGAAGGCCTGTCATCGGAGCCGGACGGACCTGGTCCCGACCAGCTCTGCTACCCCCAGAATTACAACCAGCGGGGCAGAGAGTTAAAGACCCCCTGTGGCCGGCGGCTTCCACGGGGCCCAGCCAGCCATGGCCACCGGACCCCCTGCCCGCGTCTCACCCCCACCCCCCTGTTGCTATAAATATAGAAAACGAAGACCATATACCCTGGCTCGGCCAGGCCAGACAGAAGAGAGAGAAGCCGGAGACAGAGGCCTTATCTCATGCCCGGGAGTCGGGGAATGCAGCGGGAAAGGGAGGGGAGGGCGGAGGAGGCAGAAGGTCAGATTTCTGGAGGGTCCTGTGCAGAATGGGAACAGCCCACAGAATCCGCTGTCAGTGTGCAGGCTGCTTGGGGGGACAGTGAACACCACCGTCTACGGCCTTGTGGCAGAAGGGAAAAGAGGAGAGGGTAAGGGGAGGCAAGCCCTTAGCCTCAGGCTCTGCCCTAGGCAATTTATGCGCCGGGTCCCATTATATTTGGCCAATATCTGAACATACATCTACCGTGCCAGGCATGTGATAGAAGGCTGGGAAACAGTCGGCTAGGTAAACAACGGATAGCCACAGTTTTAGAAGACAAAACTGAAATCCATAGAAGGCGGTGACCTGCTCAAGGTCACCGGGTGGGAGGGCTCAAGGCAGGATTCGGGTCCAGAGGGGCCCGCCCACCAAGCCTGTTCTCCCTGGAAGTGTGTGCTGTCTGTGTGTGCAGGGGTGGCGGACTTCCCAAGCCGGGAGTATGGGTCGGAGACTGTGAGCCGACTCCCGGGGCTGACCCTGGGGCAAGACCCTTGCCTCAAGAGCAGAATTTCAGAGGGCATTGGAAAAAAAAAGAAAACACCCCGGCGATCAAGGTTAATAGTATTTTAATCCAGTATTTTCTAATGCAAAAGTAACGCAAAAATCCATGATGAACAAAACGCCGAATCTTAAAATACACACAGAACTGGTTCTACTGATTCTGCTTCGGCTCAGCCTCCCACATGACGTGGCATGACACCGCAGACTTGATGTGCTGTGGGACCCCGGGCATCCCCTTTCCCTCGCTGGGCCTCAGTTTCCCAGTCTGCCACAAAGGAGCGGACCGAAGGCTCCTGGGCCCCTTCCAGCTCGGACACGCCGGTGTAAGGGTTCAAGCCACAGCCTGGCCCATCCGTGGCTTCGGCGGCGGGTGCGGGCGCTGCAGAGGCGTCGGCAGGTCTGAGGCTGTGAGGCTGGGGAAGGGCCGCGGAGGAGCCCTCACTCCCAGACGCCGCTCCCCCGCCTGTCCCTGCGCAGCATCTGGGTTGAGTTTCACAAGTGCCTCCCCAAGAATGTGAAGAAAGGCACCGGGAACCGAGGTCAACTGCAGACAAGATGCGGGTACATTTTTGGCTCCGTGGGGCTGGGATGGCTTGGGGGGAGTTCTGCTGGCTTCTCATGGCGACGGTGATGACAGCCTGTCATGAAGTCCCTCACGGCTCCAGCCTGTCCTCCTGGGATGCCAGTTCTTGGGGTCACTCCTCTTCATTCATGTGGCTTTTTCATTTTCCCCCTGCCTCCATTAGCAGAAATTCTTTTATTTTAAGAACAATGAGAGGGACAGCTGGGGAACTGGTAGAGTTATTTGCCGAAATTCTTCTGACATTTGCTCATTGCTTTGTAATTACATTTCTGATTTTGTCTTCTCCCACAAATTTGTACAATAGATTGGTTCCAGACATTCACTAGCTCATTCATTCATTCGATTACTTAAATAAAATCTACTAATACCTCCTGAGGGGACTAACCCTGGTCAAGCGCCCCTTGGCACAATGCACCATGTCCAGCCATCGCCCACTTATCCATCCACTGACCCACCCGGTTCCAATTCCTGTCAAGCACCTATTATGTCCCAGCTACATGTAAGCTCTGGATTTACACGATGGAGCAAACCAGCCACATGACTACTAGCCTTGCGGGGCTGAAGACAGGCTGGAGAAAGACGGGTATTAACCAAACAGTAATAGGCACAGTGTAACCACCATCTCTTTGTTGGTTCACGGAATCTGTCAACTTGACCTGGCCATGGGGAGCTCAAATATTTGATTAAACAGTATTCCCAGGTGTGTCTGGGAGGACGCTTCCAGATAAGACTAGCATTGGTAGGATGAGCAAAGTGGGTTGCCCTTTCCAACACGTGTGGGCCTGATCCAATCAGTGGAAAGTCTGAGTGGAACAAATAAGCAAAGGAAGGGAGAATTTACTCTCTGTCTGCCTGACTGCTGAGCAGGGACATATCTCTTCTCCTGCCCTCGCACTGTGACTCACCCCATCAGCTCTCCTGGTTCCCAGGCCTGTGGACCCAGACTGGAACCATATCACTGGCTTTGATGGGCCTCCAGCTTAAAATGACAGATTGTGGGACTTCTTAGCCTCCAAAATCATGTGAGCCAATTCCTCAGAATAAATCTCTGTATATATATATATATATACATATATATATATATATAAGATGTGTGTGTGTGTGTGTGTGCGTGCATGCTCTGTTTTTTGTTTTTGTTTTTGTTTTGTCTTGTCTCCGGAGAATTCTAATATAACCTCTGAAAAGAGCCAGGAAGAAAAAACACACAGGGCTCTGAAAGCATGCGACAAGCGAATCAACTCGGTCCAAGAGTCAAGGGGAGGCTTCTCCCAGGAAGTTGTAATACACCTGGCATGTGAGAAATGGCCGGCAGTGAACTACGTGAAGAGGGAGAGGGAAGGTCATCTGGTACAGAGAATAGCATGTGCAAACGTCCTGAGGTAGGCGTATGGATAAACAGGAGAAATTGGAACAAGGCTCAGTGGCTAGAGCGCAGAGATCCACACGACTGGATGTGGGATGAGGCTGATGAGGCACAAAAAGGCCAGATCACACAAGGTTTCACAGGCCCTGTGGAGGGGGTTGGGCCTTGCCATCATGGTCTTGACTGTGCTAGTTGTTACCGTTACTATTGTTACCATGACTTTTCAGATGAAGAAAATAAGGCCCAGAGAGATTCATTCATTCATCCCTTAAATATTTACTGAGCACCTGCTATATTTCAGGCACTGTCCTGGGAGCTGGGGAAATAGCTGTGAGTGGATGGGCAGGATCTCGCTTTTCATGCACGCACATGCCACAGGCAAGGTGAGGACCTGGGCCTGCGTGTCCCAGAGGCTCTGCTGCTTGTCTGTCTTATGGCTTCCTGGGCCCTGCCCTGGGACGAAAGATGCCCAGCGCCCTCCCCATCAGGTGCTCAGGGTACAATGGTGAGCTAGGGGACCACAAACCTCCCCTCTGTGGTTTGTTCAGGGGGCTCAGACCCAGCATGCCCCTCCCCCTCCCCCAGATGTCACGGCCACACTCCAAATCTCCGAAGAGAGAACCTGAAACCTACAGCACAGTAGCAGACGAAAGCTTCCTAGACCTACAGCTACTGGCCCGATCTGGACCCCCTCCCGATCTTATTTTCATTTATGAGGACTAAAAATGGTCACAAGCCCTTCTCTGCTCTCTGCAAGAGGTAGAGGCTATTTCTCCTCTTCCTTACTCTGTCCTGGGGCTTTACTTTGACCAATGTGATCAGTGTGGCGGAAATGACAAGTGCCAGTCTTGTCCTCCATGCTCCGGGAAGCAACGCCTTGAGGTGAAGACGGTCGGGCTAACTGCTGAAGGAGGGGTGACGATGGGGATGGGGAGGGGGCAGAGGACCCCAAGGACCCAGCTGAGCAGGTGGAAGGCAATACCACCAGCAACCCAAGGCCAGACCAGCAGAGGAAGTGTGCTGTGAAGCCTCCGATTCATAACAGTACTAGATCGTTCTATTTTAAGCCACAAAGTTTGGGGTGGTTTGTTGCCCATGAGAGATAAGTGAAACCCCACTGTATGCACCTCAGGAAGAAATGTAAAGAATGATCTACGGAGTCAGGACATGTGTTGTGTTCACTCAGCATTCATTTCCCTTTCTTCTGCTAAACACACCCCAATTTTTTTCCAGCGCTCGTGGTGGCGGGCCACCCCTCCCCGCCCTCAGGTGTAACGAGTGAGGCTGAACTTCCTCCGGCTGGGGGGTGGGCAGTTAATCCAGGACTGGCCAATCAGAGCACGGCTTCTCCCTGGCCGTGGGGATTGGTTCAGAGACGAGCACATGATCTGGTCCGAGCCAATCAGAGTCTTCCCCAGAACATTTCTACAAATGATCGGGAAAGGTGCGCTCTTTCTGGCTATATCTGAACCTGAGAGGAGGTGAGCCTGGTGCTGGTAACGGTTATCTTACCACCACATGGAGACGACCTGTCGGAGAATGGAGCTCATCCCAAGGAAAACAGAGCCACCAGATGACCCAAGGCTTTTCCTGTGGTGGTTGTGAAAATGTGCCCCTCAGATCTGTTGCCATGGAGCATAGCAGACTGATAGACCCTCCGCATCCTCCACCGCATTTGCTCCTGGGGCCAAGCTTTGTCCCCCCCATGTCAAGAAGTTGCTTTGCAGTCCCAGGCTCTTTTCACCCAGCCTGTCTTCTTTCCTTCTCTCCTTCACAGGCTCAGACCTGAATCACCTCGAACCTTCCCAGGTGCACCTGTCTCTTGTGGGCCTATACCCATTTTGGCATCTGCTTCCTCACAGGAGTTGAACTGACCCTTTTACTGCCTTTTATTACTTCCTTCAGTCAGTTTGAGACGGATTTCTGTCACTTTCAATTGAACGATTTCTGAAAATCACAATACTCCTGCTAAGGAACGCGGGTCTTGTCCAGAAGGTGAGAAAGACACTAGGGGTTTTAAGTAGCGGCCGTGGTCAAATCTCTGTGGTGGGGCCCTCCTTGTGCACTGTGAGGGGTGGGCTGGAAGGGGAGACTGGAGGAGGGGTGCCAGCCAGGGGCTATGGAATAGTCACGGGGACGGGATGTATAAGTCAAGGCAGGCAGTGGAGTGGTGGATGGAAGGGAGAGGATGGATTTGGAAGCAAGTCTTGGAACCAAGGATTTGATGATGGGTTGGAAAGCAGGATGGACGGAGTGAAGAGGGAGAAGCAGAAAGAGCCTCCTAGTGGTCAACTGTGCAAACTACAATAATGATGAGGCCACTTCACTGAGAGCTGCTTGAGAACTCTCTTTCTTAATGTCGCAACAGCCCTCCGAGGTAGTTAACATGGTTATCCCATTTTAAAGATGAGAAGACCGAGGCTGAGAGAAGGTACAAAAGCTTGGCCAATGTCTGACAGCAAATGGCACTGCTGGGATTTGAACCCAGGACCATCAGGGCCCTAGTGTGCTCACCGACCACCCTGTGCCTCACCATCAACGGTGCCCTTTCTCCTGCTGCTCCCTGAGCTGCCACCTCCCAGGCCATCCTAGATTCACCCTGTCTGAACGGACAGAGGAACAGACATTTTTCACCTTCTTTGTTCTTTTTCCTAAATCATCGATTGTACTCTTTATTTTTTTTTTTAATGTTTTATTTATTTCTAGGAGACAGAGAGAGAGACAGCGTGAGCAGGGGAGGGTCAGAGAGAGAGGGAGACACAGACTCTGAAATAGGCTCCAGGCTCTGAGCTGGCAGTCAGCACAGAGCCCGACGCGGGGCTCGAACCCACGAACCGCGAGATCATGACCTAAGCGAAAGTCGGACGCGTAACCGACTAAGCCACCCAGGCACCCCTCGATTGTACTCTTTAAATAGCTAGTTCATCTGCTGGAGAGAGAATAAGAATTAAAAAAAAAGAAAAGAAAAAGACCTTTTGGAAATGTATTTACTTCACTGTGGTATTATCATTGTTGTTGTGTATTTCACTCACTCCCCATAACAAGAGTTAGCAGCACTTTTTAAATGTTTATCAAATTATTATTATTAAAAATTATATTATTAAAATATTATTTTTGAGAGAGAGAGACAGAGTGTAAGCAGGGGAGAGGCAGAGAGAGAGAGGGAGAGAGGGAGACAGAATCTGAAGCAGGCTCCAGGCTCTCAGCTGTCAGCACAGAGCCCGACGCGGGGCCTGACCTCATGAACCGTGAGATCATGACCTGAGCCGAAGTCAGACGCCTAACTGAGCCACCCAGGTGTCCCTAGCAGCATTTTTAAATGAACGGCAGTCCCTTGATCCCAGTGCCGCCACTTTCCTGCATCCATCAGGACATGGCCTTACCTGTCAGAGGCATCTGACTTTGGAAACGAACCACTATACGATTTTGCACTCTTGGAAAGGAAAGCGATCTTGCAAAGAGAGCCATTCTCCTCTCCTTTGGCAGCCGAGGATGTGAACATCACTGCCTGCACCTTTTGACAAACACGGGAGCCAAGTCCTCCCTGCGTGTCCCATCCTCTCCAAATGGATCCCTTGTTGATTTTGCTCTGGGTGTTTTGCTCTTCATTCCCCACACATCACTGTGCATCTTTTTTGTCAGGAGACTGACTCCTCTGATGCCCAGGTATTCAGCTGGCCTCTCCACAAAACGGGGATGTGAAAACTTAGAGGCAAACGAGCAAATCATCACGATCAGCGGTGATAAGAAAAGAAATGGAGCAAAATGGTTTCATGGGGAACGGATGCAAACCAGGTTCACAGCGGAGAGACGACTGGCCCGTCTTGTTCTGGCAAGGGAACGAATTGGCTGCATAGAGATCCTGTCTACCAGGTGCACTGAGACAATTCCTTCTCGAATCCCCATTCGATTCTAATGGCTGTCGTGGCTGTGAGTTAGCTCAACAGAGTAGGCACACACTGACCATAGGCAAAACAACCACACAGGGCATTACAGGTGATTTTGCGTGAATGTAAGGGAAGGAAGAGGGTAGGAAGGAGGAAGCATGGAAGAGAACATGAGTGAGGACCACCTGTCGTGTTAGGCACACCCACACTGTCTCACTAACAAGTCCCAGGGACCTGCCAGTGAGATGTTGTCACCTAAGGTTTGCAGGTGAAGGGAGCAGCCTTCAGAGAGGTGAGGACACCCTTTTCGTAAAGGTGGAGCAAAGCTTTGAGTTCAGCACTGTGTGACTCCAAGCCTGACGCTCTGCTTTCCACCAGACAGGAGCGGACATCACCTAATTGGTGATGCATCTCTGAAGATCTGACCGGGGGTGCCAGGGTAGCTCAGGGGGTTAAGCGTCTGTCTCTTGATCTCAGCTCAGGTCTTGATCTCAGGGTCCTGAGTTCAGGCCTGTGTTGGGCTCTTCTTCGGGTGTGAAGCCTACTTAAATGAAAGGAGGGAAGGAAGGGAGGGAGGGAGGGAGGGAGGATGGAAGGAAGGAAAGACCTGGCCAGAAGATTATCTCACAAATTTTCTCCTAAAAATGAAACATAAGCCAATGCACCAGCACAGCCCTGTAAAGATGACTTTCAGGGGTCGCCTGGGTGGCTCAGTTGGTTAAGCATCCAACTTCGGCTCAGGTCATGATCTCACAGTTCATGGGTTCGAGCCCCGCGCCAGGCTCTGTGCTGACAGCTCAGAGCCTGGAGCCTGCTTCAGATTCTGTGTCTCTGTCTCTCTCTGCCCCTCCTCCACTCATGCTCTGTTTCTCTCTGTCTCAAAAATAAATAAACATAAAGAGAAAAAAATTAAAAAAAAAAAAAAAGATGACGTTCGGATTCCCCCAGGCCTTCCCACGATGTCCCCCAGCCTGGCAATGACTGCATTTTCACTGCTGTGCCTCCACTGTACAGGCTGGCCCCCTCCAGGCATGCACACACCCCGCAGAGCCCTGGAGGGCCCCACAAGAGCTCACATACAGTCTTCTTGTCTTCTGCTGCAGCCACATCTCAAGGCCCACTGTGACTAAGTCACTTGGTACCCTGGTCCCACATTGGCTCTGTGGGCGCTCCAGTCGGGCCCAGGGATTCCTCTGGCCGAAGCAGTCTCCCAGTCGCATCACTAGCCCTGGACACGCAGCGCCAGTGCCCGAGCTGTGCCTGCGGGACAAAGCCAAGGGCTCGTGGCCAGCGCCTTCCCGAGACTCGGGCATGCAAAGCCGCGTCCTTGTTCTCCTCTAGGGATAAACAGGCCACCGAAAATCTCATGAAATTGGTGCCTCACGGGCCTGCCCGGGCTTTCCCCAAACAGGCCCAGGCGTGTCTGAATTCCAGAGTGGGCTCAGCTAGAATTCTCGCCCTCCACCTTGGTCTCTAGGAACTAATTCTCCATCTACTCTGTCACATGAGCTTCAGAATAATCCAGGAAGTTGACCAGAAGCATAGTTCTTTCTCGGTTGCAAATGGGAAGGCCAAGGCTCAGAAGGCGGCATTGGGGGAGGGTCAAGGTCAGGTTCCCCGTCTTGTGAGAGCAAGGCTCCCACCCTTCTGTGCGTTCTTCCTTCCCTTCCCCTCCTGGAGGCTGTGGCCCCAGCATGAGTCTGGAGTCGGACACCCTACCTTCCAATTCAGCCCCGGCTCCCTAGTCAGTTCCTGGACGGCCCCCGGCCTCATCTCTTTGTCTGTAAAACAGAGGGGGAAACCCTCCCTACCTCTAAAGGCTGCCACAAGGGTTAAATGGACCAATACCTACCGGGAAGGAAGGATCCGAGTTCCAGGCACAGAGGAACCGCTCACTGGCCCTCACCTCCCCCGCCCCCGACAGGCCAGACGCAATGAGGTCCCAACCGAAGCATATAGCTCTGAACGAACACCCGTTCACCTCTCATTTGAGGAAAGGGTCCCCCTCCCAACACCGTTGCTGTAAAACGGGAGTAAAAATATATCTTATTTTACGGAGTTCTTGTAAGCATTAAAATAAATGTGACGATAGTTTCGGGACCCCACGGAAGGCTAATCAATTATTATTGTCATCACCAGCTGTCACCAGGTGTCACTAGACTCCCTATTCGAACATTCTTCCAAATGTGAGAAAAAGCCTAGACCTTCCCTGCTCCGAGGGCCCAGATAGGGGCATGCCCATTCGCCAACCTCAGCTTCTCCACGTGGCAGAGGGGTACTTCCCTTTCTAACAGATGGGCAAACGGAAGCTCAGAAGGATGGCTCAAGCAGCCCAAGGTTGCGTGGCCTGTGATGGGGCAGCCGGAGGGGCAGAAATCCATTCCGTCGGACTCTCCCATGCAGACAGATCCAGGAACCTGAGAGCTCTTGGACGGCGCCTCAACACAGCCCCTTCTGACCACACTCCACCAGGACTTTTATTAAAAACCAGGCCAGGGGTTGGTAAGAGGTGAAAGAAAGAAATAAATGGTCCAAAGGTAGCCTGTTAGAAACTGCCCCCAAATGGGGGAGGCCGGGCAGAGGCTCCTTGAAGAGGGATGTGCGGGTAAGGAGGGCAGTGACGGGTCTAAGGTGGCCGGCCCCTCTTGCCCCAGTGCCCTTGGGGCGGCAGAGAGAGCTGAACCCAGAAGTAGAACAAATACCTCGGCTGTGGCCACGCTGGCTGCCTCTTTGTCGGACAACGGCGCCCTCTTCTGGCGGCACAAAGAGAAGCAGCTTTAAGGAGCCGTCTTCAGCTACAAGGTCTGGGCATTTACTGCAAACAATTGGGACAATAACACGGATGATGACAGTAACACAAATAGGAACGCTGCATAAGGCGGAAGAAGAAAGGCTTCCACGGAGCACTTAGTGCCAGGCACCGAGCTCGTGTTTTGCAGGCGTGCTTTCTTTTTCTCTTGAGCGCTAAGGTTTTTGTTAATTTACAGAAGAGTGAAATCCAGAGGGGTGAATGCCCTTGTCCCAGGTGAAGACGGGCATGGATTGCATGGATTCATATGCCTGCCACCGGCCTGCGCTCTATAGCTTGGGGAAAGGCGCCTGGGGGGCCCATTTCATTTATGTCCCAGTTCGAGTCATGACAACATGGTCCATTTTTTTAAATCCCATGCTGGGTGGCTTCAGTGCAGCTTTGCGATAGGACACAAAAGCGAGGTCCCCAGCCTGTACGGTTTGCTAGATGTAGCAAATAAATACACAGAACGCACAGTTAAAATTGAATTCCATGTGAACAACACATTGTTAGGGTAAAAACACCCCCAATATTGCCGAGGACGCACTTCCCCTTAAGCAAATTAACTGTTTAGCTGACATTTGAATTTAAGTAGGTGTCCTGAATTTTACCCAGGCTCTCTCCCTAGATTAGGAGACCGAGGCTGGCATGTCCCAGTTGAGGGACCTTTAAGCCACACCACGTCTGAGCTTCAGCTGAAGTTTAGCAGAAACAACTTCAGGAAAAAACAAAGGAAGGAACTTCTGCCTTCAAGAGTCACCATGATAACCTGGTATCCTCCGGGCAGTCATGATTCCTTGGGGACGTCACCTAACCTTCTCTTGGACTTGGGACCCTCAGGAGCCAGGGAGGCCGAGGCCTGGGTCATTCAGCAGGTGACAGAGGGCCTGGGTCAGCTTCTTCTTGATCCTTCCTGATCCTTCCAGCCTTCCCCTCCGGATCACAAGATGTTGGTGCCTGCCTCTGACAGCCACCTCACAGAACTGTGTCCAAAGGCATAAAGGGGGTGGGGGTGGCTCCCGTCCCAGTCGACTTTCCCTCGGTGTCTCGAATTGGGTCAGAAGAGGCTGGGGAAAGGAGTGTCCGACATTGTCGGCCTCAGTAGCACTAGAGCGTCTCTACCTGCAAAGAAAAGACAAGAACAATAGCTGTTGGTTAAGAGCAGATACATGACACTCACCCCATGCGGGAGCCGGGTTGTGGGGCCCGTCATGGAAGGTTAGAGTGCAGAGCGTGTGGGCCGTGCTCAGGGCGCGCTCGCTGAGCCCCAGCTGTGGGTGCTGGGCTGTGGCGGTCCTTGTTTGAGCACCTCCAGGTCAGCGCCTGATGCAAGGCAGGTGGTCTGGAAATGACGGACAAATGAGTGGGGAAGGGACAGGGACAGCGGAGCTGGGCTCAGGTTGGGGTGCCGAGACCCCCGTGTAGGAAAATACAAGGGTGACTGCATGAGGCATTTCTAAGCAGCACGAAGTGAAGGCTGTGATTTGGGGGAGTTTGGAAAGTCTCCCATTGGCCAGGTCACTGGTGCTCTGGGCCACTACAAACGTTCCCTCTCTCCACGGGCTGTTCTGGGGTAGGAGGTGGAGCAGCCGCATTGTGGGAGGAGGATCCAAGCCAACTGCCAAGAAAATAGGACTTTGTTAGAGCTGAAGAGGGAAGGGGTTTTCATTCAATTAGTGAAAAAAATAAACCCCATGGATTCATGTCTTATCGCCTTCTCCAAGCTGCACCTCCGAGTCAAGCCTGCACCACATGCACCTGCCCCCCCAGGCCTACCCCCAAGGGCTACTCCTTGCCCCCACCCCAAATCAGGCCCTCTAGTCTCATTATTATATTCAGG
Organism: Hyaena hyaena; assembly: GCF_003009895.1. Classification (NCBI taxonomy): domain Eukaryota; kingdom Metazoa; phylum Chordata; class Mammalia; order Carnivora; family Hyaenidae; genus Hyaena; species Hyaena hyaena. The sequence goes on along the minus strand of NW_024081716.1, from coordinate 319,976 downwards.
TAGTGTAGAGATTATTAATTTGTCTTCCTCTGGCCAGCTTGGAGGGAAAAATGGACTTGACATGAACGTCCTTCCCATCAGCAGAAGATTGGTTCAATAACTATACTCTCAGCATTCTGTGGAAAACTACACAGCCAGTAAAATGAGTGGGCTGGTCCAACTTGCAAATTTGGAATGCTTCCAAGACATCTTCTTAAGTGGGCTGGAGCGAATATATCACATGGTATCGTTTTTGTCTGAAAACGTTATGCGTCTGTGGTGTACATGTATACATATGAGTGCATCCACACACTAGGCGTGCTGGAAGAATGTACTAGAAGCTGATGACACTGATTTCCTCGAGAAAATGGCTGGAGGATGGGAGGGAGAAATCACTTTGATCGTGTATTACTGTTCCATTTGAATTTTTAGTATAATGCATGGGTGTTCGTTAAATAATAATACGTGGTAACATTTATTAAAAGCACTTAGTATGGGCCAGGCAAGGCCTAGAAACCCCACATGTATTATCACATGCAGCCACCTTCCACCTGTGGAGCGGCCATGTGGCCTTGGTTCTGGGCAGACCGCTGACCAGCTGGGGACTACATTACCCAGCATGCCTTGCACCCATTGGTGGCCCCATGATTGGTTCTCACCAGTGAAACGTCTGACGTTGTTAGGATGGAGCTCTTAAGAACCGGGGTACCCGGGGCGCCTGGGTGGCTTAGTCGGTTGGGCGTCCGACTTTCACTTAGGTCATGATCTCGCGGTTCGTGGGTTCGAGCCCCGCGTCGGGCTCTGTGCTGACTGCCAGCTCAGAGCCTGGAGCCTGTTTCAGTCTGTGACTCCCTCTCTCTGACCCTCCCCTGCTCACGCTGTCTCTCTCTCTCTCTCTCCTGGAAATAAATAAAACATTAAAAAAAAAAAAAAAAAAGAACCGGGGTACCCTCTGCAGTCCCTTCTCCTTCCACAATAGGATGCAGAGGATTTGCAGACCTTCGAGGGAGATGGACCACACAATGAGAGGCACCTAGTCTCCCGAATTACCTCAAGGAAGGAAGCCTCCTGCCAACCAGGATCCCCCACACTGGACAATGACTGAAGACATCAATAGTTCTGTGGAATTAATTCCATGGTGAACACATAGAATTGTCGAGTTTATTTCTTCTAGCAGCCAGTGTCACTCTCACTCACACACCAAAGCTTAAAGGATCTTAGGTGCAGAGAGAACTGGCCGGCGCCCCACAGTGGGCATAGGAAGCCCTGTTAGGAAGTTCCCTAGGGGAGACCAGTGGTGTCAGGGAAAGAAAGAGACAGAATCTAGATGTGTGTAGACTGGGAAGTGCAGGGATATGGGAGAGGAGCAGATCAAGAGGCTCAAATCCTTCTCCTTCCCAACATCTGTATGATGCAGATACTACTATTGAAACAACACCGAGGGAGAACAGGTGTACTAGTTAACGTCCGGCCAGAAGCCCAGCCTTGGAGTCAGTATGGATTTCTGTCACCTGTCATGTCAGAACTTCTTGTTCATTTCCCCCCATTGTCTTCAGATTGTCATTTTATAGTTGGCTTGTTGGAATTGGGATCCAAGTAAAGGATCCAATATTGCCTCTTTTGGATATGTCTCTTAGTTCTCTTTTATGTGCAACAATTCTCCCCCCCCCCCACCTGCCTGCCATTCATTTCTTGAAAAAGCAGGGTCATTTTTCTTGTAGAATTTCTTATATTATGGTTTTGGCTGATCAACTGCTGTTGCTTACAAGTTTCTTTCTCTGACACATATCCTGGAAACTTAGAAGCTTAATTAAATCCCAGGTGAGTGACTTTTTTTGGCAAGAATACCTTACAGGTGGTGCTGTGTACTTCCTATTGTGTCTGGAGACATTTCATGTCAGGGTGTCCCCACTTTGGTGACATTAAACTGTCCAATGAGTTGATGTAGTGTCAGCCTAATTGCACCATCTAGTGCAAGTTAGCGCATCAATCCGTCCCTTGAGAGATTTAGCAGACATTAATGACCGTTGCCAAGATGGAGTGTTTTATTTGCAAAAAGTTCATTTTCTGACTCCATCATTCCTCCTGCATTTTCTAGTTTTGATTCTACTAAAGAGAAAACTATTTCTTCATCAGCCATTTGCTTATCCTGAAAGATGGTCTGTGGAGAAAAGATAAGCAAGATAAACGTTTCATTCTTTCCCTTCATTTATCACTTTTCAGAATAATGAGCTGATCTCCTAGCAACCTCCAAAAGGAAGTAATAACATCATTATCCTTTTGCTGTATTTCGACCCATCGCAGCCGGTATTTTTTCTGATGCTAAAATTATCCCATCTTTAGACAGGAGAGGAGTCCTTCAGATTGGCTCCTCTCCCATTCTAGATGTCTTTGATAGCCTCTTACTTTCAGGCAGGATGAGATATTTCATACTCATCTTCCACATTCCCCGTCCCAGACCTGGATTCGTAGGAGCACACACGAGGGGCAGTGGGCTGTTATGCCTGTGTTATGACTGCTAAGTGGACACTTGTTAAGTGGACCTTGGGATGCTGGATGGTGAGCCGCCATTCAACAACAGACTCCAAGAGAAAATAATGTAGAGAAATTTATTACTCATAGGTTCTGGAAGAGGTACTGGGTGTGTGCCTTGATGGGTTCTGGGGCTAGGGCCACATTAGTCAATTCACACCAAAAGAGTGCCATTTTGGCAAGCCCCCTGGGGGTCCTATCTAAGGGACTCAGAAGGCACGCAGACAGTGGGAGGTGGGGAGACTGCTCATCACAAAGGCTGTTGGGAAGTCAAGTTGAGGACTTACATTTGCATGTGACTTACAGCTGCTATGCAGGGCAGAGCTTGCAGAAGGGCTAGTGTCCATGTAAGGACCCCCACGCTGCTTGGCCAAACAGAATGGAGGCTGAGACAGCAATATCACAGAGAAGCTGCTAGATTCTTGATGTAAGGATTCTGGCTAAATTGATCCTTTCAGTTTCTGGCTGAACACAGGCCAGGGTGATCAGACATCCCCTGGTGGGTGGAGGGATGAATAACTCAACTGGATATTGAAGGTGGGGGGTTCTGGTTAGATTCACTTAGCAGGATTCTTGCAAAAATTGGATAATGCAGAGGTGAACGTGAAAGACCAAGTCCTCACTGAAAAAGAGCTCAGAGAAGCCTGCACAGAATTTGGTCAAGGGGAGAAATTTTGTCACCACTCTGCCCCCATCAACACCTGAGTGCTCTGGTCTTGAATTATCTTCAGCTTCTCCACTTTTGACCTGTCAGATTCATGTTCTGCCTGCCCTACAGCAGCAATTTTCTCAGCAACACTGTATTTCCCTTGAGAATATGAACTTTGGTCTTGATATTTACTCATTCATTTATGCATTCAGTCAACAAATGATTGGTGTGAGGAACCATCTAGGCTTCCAGAACCTGGAGTACCTGGGGGTGTTCCCTAAATGGCTAGTAAGGAAAGACCAAGTAGGGGCATGAGTGAATGGATGAATGGATGGACACATGGAGGAAAAATGGCAGAAGAGGCAGCCATGATGGTGAGACTCCCCCACCCCCAGAACTGCCCAATCTCTTCCAGCAGGCAGGGAGACAAGCCACAACCCCTGAAGGCACCATGGGCTTTCTGAGTCCCACAGGGCAATGGGAGAAGTCATTGCAGGGAATGTCAATTGACAAGAACAGCAGCCTGATGCATCCATGATGTTATCTCCCACCTACCGTCAGGAGCCTGCAAACCAGACAGCATGGACAAGAGGTGATTGCTGTTCCCAGGACGTCAGTCAGAGCCACTGTGGACATTGATGACTTCCCAGAGCTGGCTCTATACTCACTCAGTTTCTGAAGGCAACCCTGTGGTTGATGGGCAGGAACCAGAGCCATAGGGAGGACACCTCCAGCCAATGGCCACAAGTGGCGCAGAGATGAGGCCTCTCCCTCCAACACAGGGCAGCTGTAGGTGCCCCAAGGGCTATGATTTACAGAGATGGCAAACTGCAGAAGGACGGGCCTGGGTGTTGAGGAGTGATCAGATTTTGCCTGATCAAAGAAAAGAGAGAGGAAGGGAATTGTATTATTATCTCTGGTGCATAGACAAGAAGACAGAGGCCTAGTGAGGTGAAGACCTCGGCCAGGAGCACCCAGCTCATAGGTGATACAGCTGATCCTTCAACAACATGCTTTAGAACAGAGTGGGCCCACCTGTATGCGAATATTTTCCCAATAATTACACTTCTTTATTGTAAATCTATTTTCCTTATGATTTTCTTAATAAGGCTTCCTTTTCTCTCACTTACTTTATTGTAAGAATACAGTACATAACATACATAACATACAAAATAGGTGATAATTGCCTGTTTATGTTATGGGTAGGGGTTTTGGTCAACAGTAAGCTATTGGTAGTTAAGTTGGGGGGGGAGTCAAAAGTCAAACGTGGATTTTTGATTGTGTGGGGAGTTAGTACCTCAACCCCCGTGTTGTTCAAGGATCAACTATAGTGAGGACGTGAATCATGGCTGCTTCCCGAGCAGGCCCTGCTGAGAACTTACAAGGCAGGCCAGGTGGGAGTAAGGGCTGCCTCTGCCAGAGAAACTGCTAGAACCAGCCTGTAATCACCACTCCCCTTCACCAGCTGGGTCCAGTTGAAGCTCAGGGTTCCTCTTACTGACTTGAGCTAGGGTCTGAGAAACAACCATGTCTCCAGTTATGCTCTACTTTAAAGATATTCATGAAACCAAGAGCTTTCATCTGCATTCACACTACCCATTTAGAAGCAAAAATACAATTTTTAATGAGATTATTTACTTAAAGACAAATTATAAAATACTAGCCACCATCAACACAAAAGATACAGCACTTCTGTTAATTCAGCTACACAGTCTCATTGAAGGCATAACACATGACAATCAGTAGGAACAAATTTTAGGTTCTTCAATAGGAAGATGAAATACCATTGAAACGTGAAGTCTTATCATTTAATTCATTCCGGTTAGGATCTCATTTTTTTTTTAAAGGACAATATTTTAAAGTTCTTGTGGAAGAACAAATGTCAAAAACGGTAAAATATTCTTGAAAACAGAAAATAGGTAAACTCATTCTAAAGCCAGTGTAATAAAAATTGTATGGCGTGACCACAGGAAAAACAACAATACAATAGACAACAAAGCTACAATAAGGCGAACACCGAGAGAACGATCATGCAGGAGACCATATTTAGAAACATACCCCAAGTTGACACAGAAAGTTAATCTTCCAAGTGGTGAGATTTCATTTCCGTGAGAAGTAAATGGTAGTTTACATCCCAGAGAAAACAAAAACTAGACTCTATTAATCACACTAGATTTTTTGAAAAGGTTCAAAGTGCATTCAGAAGCTGAGTGCAAAAAACAAAACGAAAATAGGAGATGACATTTTAGGAAAATAACTTCGGATGGAGATGAACTTCTTAAACAAGTCAGGAAACCAGGTGCCTTACCGAGTAGGAGAAACCGACCTGGATTCACAAGATGCTTCAATTTTGTGAAAAGTACCGCACGTAAAGTCAGAAGGTTTGGGGAAAACATCGCACCTATGACAAGCAGAGAGTCAATTTCCCCCAATATATGAAGAACTCTTATAAATTGATAAGAGGCAACTGATGCGATCTACAAATGAGCAAAGGCCAGGGAAGTGCAGAACGAAATGGGATACTGTTGGGGCACCTGGGTGGCTCTGTCGGTTAAGTATCTGACTCTTGAGTTTGGCTCAGGTTACGATCTCAGGGTTCGTGAGTTTGAGCCCAATGTCGGGCTCTACACTGATAGTGAGGAACCTGCTTGGAATTCTCTCTCTTTCCCTCTTTCTCTGACTCTGACCTGCTCTCTCTCTCTCTCTCTCTCTGTCACTCTCAAAATGAATAACCTTTAAAAAAGTGATGAATCTGATTCTGATGTGGGGCAATAGTCATTCTCATACAACAGATGTGGAAGCGCTAACCGCTACACCATTTTGGAAGGAATCTGGAAGGATTTATTATGGCTTCATACACACTTACCTTTGGACCCAGAAATCCTACTCTTGAAAACCTACCCTCTAGATTATAAAAATTCATATTTCTAGGGCACTTGGGTGGCTCAGTTGGTTAAGTGTCTGACTTTGGCTCAGGTCATGATCTCATGGTTCATGGGTTCCAGCCCCGCATCAGGCTCTGTGCTGAGCATTTGCTCACAGCCTGGAGCCTGTATCAGATTCTGTGTCTCGTTCTTCCTCTGCCCCTCCTCCCCTCACACTCTGTCTCTCAAAAATAAATAAAATGCAAAAAAAAAAATCATATTTCAACATTGACTGTGGAGACAGAGGAGGAGGAATTCTCCCAGAATGCATCTGGATGGTCCTTGGTGTGTTGGGTAAATAAACCCGAGTAATCCTTCCAATGGATTATTTTGCACCTAATACAGAGCAGGAGGCAGATCTGTCTACACAAACCAGAGAAATGGCCCTAATCATTCAGTAAAAATAGCAAATGGAAGAGAAACATATGAGGCAGCTTTTCATGTCCAACAAAAGCCCTAACAAATGTGAATATCTGGATGAGCACCGAGGAATATTCAAGAAGCTAAACTCCAAGCCTGCTCAGAGCCGACGATTCCACACCCCCAAGCTCAATCAGAGTTTGCCCCTCAGGCATGGCCACGTTGGTAGCACTTCCACCACGGAAACCAGAAAATGCTGGACATTTCAGGCTTTACCCCCTAGAAGCCAAATATTAAACCGGTATCAACATGTTATTACCATAAGGGGCTGAAAGGAGGGGGTGGTGGTGCAGGCCTTGTCTCCAAGAGCACTTACTCAAAGACGTGCTTGCTCCCTACTCAGGAACGCATGGACCCGGATTAATTTTACGGCACACGGGAGAGTGCCTGAGAGGCTATTCTGCATCCTCACCACTGGAGGGCAGTGTTACCACAGCACCCGGAAGAGCTGGACAGCAGTTCCTGGCCTCTGCCTGGAAGCCAGCAGCCCCTCTGCCCTGGGGGCCCTGGGACCCTCCCCTCGGGGGTGGAGGAGAAGAGAGGGCGGGAGGACTCAACCCGTAGTGGCCTTAAACTCAAAGAGCATTGATTTCAAGAGTGGGAATTCTGATCGTAGCCACTCAGCACAGTGCCATTTAAGCCAAGCGGTTCCACTTCCAAGCCATCTGACAGGTCACTGCCGTCCTGTGAGCCTCCGGTATCCTCCTCTGTAAAGCAGGGAGGCTATTAGTATTGACTTAGTGTTGTGATGATTAAATAAGCTGGTGCCTGGCATGCGGTGAGCCCTCCTCAACGTCAGCTGCCGTCGTTACTGCCGTTTCCACCAAGCAGGGATGATCCATCCCATTCTGCAGCTCACACACAACTCTGAGGTCTGTGCTATTATCTTCCATATCACAGAGGAGAAGACTAAGGGCCATCGAAGACAAGTGACTGTCCCCAGGCTCTACCGTGATCAGGGACCCGCAGGAACTTGAATCTGGTCTAGGGACCATGGCAAGGCTCTCCTCCCTAACTCAGCTCAGCAGGGGTGATAGAGAGGAGGGTCTGCAGCTCTTGCTCTGGGGTCTGAGCCCCACCCCCTGCCCCCGTCCCTCTCCACCTCCACCTGCATGGGTTACCTAGCGCGGCATCCCCTGCCCCGAGTCACAACCCTTCCCTGTAAAGCGAGACTTGTGGTCGCAGACTCCTGGTGAGGCTCGGTGACAGTGAGTACGCCGGGCTCCCAAAGAGGCCACGCGTTCGTGCCTTCATTCAACTTGCGTGTATTGTGCTCCAAAGAGAAACGAGGCCCAGCGGCAGCGCTGTCCAAGGACCCCCAGGTTTTGCCCTAATGGGTAAAATTGCCTCTGAAGTCTGAATTTCCTCCCCTTGGCATTTCGGGGGTAGGCAAGGTGACTTTCAGCACCCCCCTCCATCCTTCCCATCACATGCTCACACGCACGCACAGGCGCACTCACAGGGAGAGGCTGGGCCTTCATTTGTGGGGCACGGGTGCCTGTCCACCTGTAGCAGCTCAGCGGCGAGCACAGCCCCAGGCTGACACCGCAGGCCCGCAGGGCTACAGCGTTCCTGAGCCTCACCCACACTTAGGAAGCCATCGTGTCGGGCAAAAGTCAGGGCATCCAACACCGTCCACCTGGAAGCACCCCCCAGCTCACAGGGGCACAACCCGGTGGTGGCCACACCCATTTCCTAGCCTGGCTTTGTCGTCTGCAAGCCGAGGACAGTGCCAGCCCCTCCCAACACCACGGCGGTGAGGAACCTAAGGGGGTCTGCAGGGCGAGCACTTAGCAGATGGCCTAGAGCCGGTGAGCACTGGTGGAGGAGTCCACGCAGACAGCCGCATCGCCCATCTTCCCCGCTCAGCTCACAGCTCCTGTTCCCAGCGGACGATCGCCTCCCCCCTGCCATGCCTCGTAATAAGCGGGTGCTCGGGCCCCCCACCTGCAGCGCTGCCCTGAGGACGGAACAGGACAGAGGCACCAGTGACCCTCACACAGGCTGGCAGTGCAAAGGCGCAAACGCAACCTCCCGCAGACCCCCAGCTCCAGCCTTGCAAGTGCTTGGGCCCAAACCTCTCGCAGCCTTGACTCTTTCTCTCCCACCCAGCATCTGGTCAGTCAGCAAATGTAGCAGCTCAAACTCCAGCCTGGGCACTGCTCCCAAGTAGGATGCCCCCCATCTGTGAGCCACATTATCCCCCGGCCTGGGCCCCCTCAACTGCCCCCAGGGGACCAAAGTTGTGCTCTTTCTGAGTCATCCTGTCTCTCCTCTGCTCAGCGCGCCCCAGGGGCTCCCATCTATCTTGAAATAAAATCCAAAGTCCTCACCTAGTCCTACAAGGGCCTTCCCATCTGTCCCGATACTGCTCTCAGGTCTCGGTCTCTTTATTTCTTTTATTACTTTCTCTTTAAATTGGGATATAACTGATATACAACATTACATTAGTTTCACCTGTATAGCAGAAAGATTCAGTATTTGTATATGTTGCAAAATGACCACGGTAAGTCTAGTTAATATCTGTCACCACAATAGTTAGAATTATTTTTACTGCGATGAGAACTTCTAAGATCTACTTTCTTAGCAAGTTTCAAATGTACAACACAGCCTTGCTAACATCGTCACCATGTTGTCTATTACGTCCTCAAGACCTATTTATTTTGGAACCGGAAGTCCAGAGGTACCAGCCTCTTATCCTCTCCTCAAACACTTTGCATACTCTGTTCTCTCTGTCTAGCAGGCCCTTCCTCACACAGCCACAGACGGGCTCATTCAGGGGTCTGCTGACAGTCCCATGGCAAAGCTGCCCCTTGAAGATGAGGAGCGGCATCGAAGGGTGGGCAGCATGGGGAATTGCAAAACCTTGAAGAAAACGGGCTCCACACAGACAGTCAGAACGCAAGTTTGGGGCACCACGTTCTAGAGGAAATAGAAATCCCAATTTTCTTCTTTTTTTTTTTTTTAATGTTTTTAAATGTTTTATTTATTTCTGAGAGAGAGAGAGACAGCGTGAACAGGGGAGGGTCAGAGAGAGAGGGAGACACAGAATCTGAAGCAGGCTCCAGGCTCTGAGCTAGCTGTCAGCACAGAGCCTGACGCAGGGCTCGAACCCACGAGCCGTGAGATCATGACCTGAGCTGAAGTCGGACGCTTAACCGACTGAGCCACCCAGGGGCTCCGTCCCATAAATCCCAATTTTCATGTGAAATTGCCCGGCTGTTAAATGTTGTTCATCACATCTGCAAGCTCGTTTCTGATCCTCAAGGTACAATCCGTGGCCAGCCACCACATCATACAAACAGCAGTAAGAGAAAGCAAAAGTTTACATAGGGCAACATGGTTTTACTTTTTCTCCCGCCCCTCCCCAACACCTCTCTCTTTCTTTTGGGTATGGGATGAGGTGTACCCCCAAGATTTCATGTATGGAAGTCCTAACCTTTAGTACCTCCGAATGTGACTGCATTTGGAGATGGGATCTTTAAAGAGGCAATTATGTTAAAACTAGATCACTGAGTGGGGCCATTGTCCAACGTGACAGGTGTCCTTATAGGAAGAAATTACCACACAGATACATAGAGGAAGGTCACGTGAAGACACAGGAAGAAGATGGAAGACTGTCCAGACGCCAAGGAGGGAGGCCTCGGTATAAACTAAACCTTCCGCCACTTTGGCGTTGGACTTCCAGCCTTCAGAATTGTGAAAAGATAAATTCCTATTGTTGAAGCCTCTCCCCACCCCCGTCTTGTTACTGGTTATGGCAGCCCCCACAAGCTAATTCATTCTGTCTCTCTCTCTCTCTTTCTGTTTTCCTCCTCTATCTGGCGGGACAGAAAGTGATTGAATTAAAGAGGAAAGAATGGGCACAGGGTGAGTGGGAGGCAGGTTTGTCTCCAGGAAGGATTATAATGAGCACAGACCCACCACCACACACTTCCCACCGTCGGGGATGGAGGGAAGACATTCCATTCTTGGAGATTCTACTCAGGGACAGATTTGGAATTTACTTGGGAACATGAGGACACACGGCAGCAACAAAGATGTTCTCTAACTGGATGGCTCCAAGACCATGAGGAGGTGGGGTGGAGGCTCAGAAGAATGCAGATGGGGAAAAAAGAGGAGGGGAGGGATGCTGTGCTCTGTGTGCCAAGACCTTTTGCCTGTCGCCCCCACCCCCACCCCCCAAATCTCTAACATTTTACTCAAGCTCAGAAAATGGTGCATGGGAGTGGATTTCTTGGATAGGATTTGTAACCAAAATCAGGCGAGGACAACCCCCTCCCCCCACCCCCGTTGCAGAAACGGAGCAGACGGTTAGAGGCAGGAAAACCTCAATCAGCAGCATCTCAGGCTACATCCTGCGGGACCAGAACCAATTCCCCCACTCTTCCCCGAGTTGGGTGGCTCCTTATCCCCATTTTATATAGGAGGAAACTGAGGCTTTAAGCGGGCTAAGCCAGCTTGTTGCCAGCGAGCGGCAGAGCTGGGATTCGGTGCTGGCTCCCATGCACCGCCCTGGCATCATGGTCGGCGGTGGCGTTTGCCCAGCGCCGACCTTTTGAGAATTCCCAGCAAACCCAGGCAGGAGCTGCAGCAGGAAAACAAAGGGACGGCTCGATGGCTGGCTGCAGAGGAGCGGCTGGCCACCAGGGGGCAGCACACGCTCGCAGCAGCTGAGGGACCGCCTTTGTCCGGGTGAGGCCCCCTTCCCGCACCCGGCCATCGCCGGAGGCCCCGTTCCTCCAGGCCCGCGGGCCACCAGCTACCGCGGGCAGGCCTCCCGCCCGCTGCACGCCGCAGCTCCGCTCTGCGTCACCCGGCCCTCCCTCCTTTTCTGGTGGGCGAATGGATCGCATTTCTTGTCATCTCCCAGGGCCTGGCTCAAAGATCTTTCCAGTCTCTGGGCTTTCATGGAGACTTCATCGCGTGCACACACAGGCAGATGGATGATGCTTCGTAGCCGGGGCCCAGCGCCCCCTCCATCAGCCCTCTCTCGGTTGTGAAAGCATCTCTCATGTGCAGTAAGTGGGGCGCAAATCTAGATAACCGCACTCCCACCGCGAGCCCCGTTCTGTCCATCGGGGACCCAGAAGCCGTCCTTCCTAGAAACCTGCAAGCTGCCTGGCCTCCTGGGCCAGGAGAGCAGCCAGAGCCTGTATCTGTCCCTGCGCCGACCACTCGAGCCTCGGGAAGGTGTGTTTAGGGACAGAGACCTGTTGGGACAGGACCACATCTGAGTCATCCCTGTGCCCCTAGGCCCACCTTGACCTTGGTGGCTGCCGGTCAGTCCTTCCTTGGGTTCCCAGGGCCGCCCTGGGGCCTGGAGGCGCTCCTCAGGTGTGCCCACCCTCCCGCAGCCGGCCTTTCCGCTGGAGGGGGCCGGGGTGCCTGGGCCAGGACCCACCGCGAGCTCTGCGCTGGGAAAGATGCGCTGTCAGTCAACGTACCAGGCATCTCAACTGGGGCCACGCCCCCTGCCTTCCCCACTCGCAGACACAAAAGTGCGGCTCGCTCTGTAGAGAAGGTTCCCCCGCTGCTGGAAAACACCCTTTCTGTGCCTGTCCTCATCTCCCCTTCAAACAGCCTTGCCCAGTGGAAAGTCTGCCTCGCCCATTCCGCGGATGAGGAAACTGAGACAGAGGGCGGGGCAGGGGCCCCTGCAGGCTCCGCCTCCACCTCCTAGAGGTGTGCCCCTCCTCCTGGAGACTGCCTGACCCCTTCCTCCTGGCCTTGGCCTCCAGCCTCAAGTACTTTCCCCTTGTGTCTTATGCCTCCCCATCCTGTTTCTTCAGAGGGCCCAACGCTGGCCACCCAGGCTAGTCTCTCCTTTCTCCTGTGACTGCGGCTGCCTGTCTCCCCTCTCGGCCCAGCCTCAAGTGTAGGAACCCTGTTCATCGTCTTCACCGTGGTCTTCCTTACACATAGCACTTTGCCCCGCACCTGGCCAAGGGGGTTGAATGAATGACTCAAATTTCACAGCAAGCCCAGGGAGCATGTGACATCCGCCGGTCTTCCCCGTCACCCCCAGGCCAGGAAGGGGGGCTCAGATGGAGAAGAAGGGCCTCTTCCGGATACGCCAGAATGAAGAAATCTACCAAAGTGCATTTGGTTATAGGGTGTATAGAGGTAAGTGGCACGTCTGTAAATCGCACACATTTGGCGTGGGTTAATAGCAGAAATGGAATGGGCTCAAATCATCGACTTAGTAACACACATCTGGGTGTGCGAGCCACGTGTGGACAAAGGTCATGGCATGAGGCTCTGGAGTGTCTGTGCTCCTGTTCCCGCAGGTGCCCAGTGAGCCAAGGACGCACACGGAGCAGAGGGCGGGTCTGAGGCTGTGGTGTCTGGACACCAAGCAGGCTGCCCTGGTCGTGGGCCCCCTCCTCCTGCTAATGAGATCATGAAAATAACCATACTCACTACAGGCATTACAGTGAGCCATGGGGACGAGCCTGCTGTGACCTTGCTAGCTGCGCCCAAGGGGTCATCGGGAGGTTCGTGGTGACCTTGGGTTGTTAATGGAGGGACTGTGCACGGATGGGTGGGGTTTGGAGCCCCTACGGTGCTGCAGGCCTGCTGTGACACCCACTTTCACATTGTCCTGTGGGCTTGAGTCTGGATTGCCCCTCCTGTCTGGCTTATTCCCATGTGTGAAGGAGAGGAAGCCAGAAAGGGAAAGGAAAGGGTCAGCACAGAGAGGGGGACCAGCTTGCTTTGGTCTCACAGTGGCAGTGGCAGGGAGAGAATTGCCACCAGGTCTCTCGATCAGCAGCACAGCTGCCAGGGTTGTGCACTGCGTCCCCAGGCTCACCCTGCGTGGAGCCCAGTCTTGGCAGGCCTTTGTCTCAAGCCCCAGTCACGTGACTTGAATTATTCCTCCAAGGTGACTGTCCGGGGCCGCTGCTGGTGACATCTCTGGCTTTTGATTTACCATGCTTCCTGCCAGAAGGCTGCTGGTGTGAGAGCCAGAAGGTGCTCACAAGAGCCCATGGCAGTGTCCGTGCCCTCTGCGCTCATTTGTGGAGCCCACAGCACCTGCCAGGCAGTGGACATAAAGCCCCATAAGTTCAAACCTCAATTCTGCGTCTTGCTAGCTGTGTGATGCCGGGGAAACCACTCTACCCCTCTAGACATTTTCCACTTGTAAAATGGGGTCGACCTCTCACAGCAGTTTGCCCAGGCAGCTGAGGAATGATACACAAAATATGACGGCGAATGACACAGTCAGTGCAACAAAGGCCCTGAGCTCCTGGCCCCCAGCCTAGTGCTGTCTCCAGGTCGGAAGGGTGGACATACAGGGAGGGCCAAGTTGTGGGTCCTCTGAACGCTGGACACTGACTTTGGATGTTACCCGGGAGCCATGGTGGGTTGGGAGAGAAGTACTCAGAGTTGCTTTTTCTGGAAAGGCCTGTGGGGCATGGATCAGAAGGGTGAGGCAGGCCACACCGGAAGTGCCCAGGAGTCCCCAGGGTGACGGATGGAGCAGGTGAACCCAGGAGCCAGCCAAGGCCCAAAGGGCTTCCCTGTTTCCATTTCTGATCCTATTACGCTCCCATTTGTGCCCCAGCCCTGAACGCCCACACAGTCTGGCACCCTGTTGCTTGGGGGCTTCCTCACTCAGCTTTGACCTAAACCTTTGCTCCTACCCATTTCTGCCCATCCTTTATGAAACACCGGGACACAAACATTGCCCTTTATTTAGTTATTTACAAAAAAAAATTTTTATGACTTTATTTTCAGAGAGAGACAGAGACAGAGAGTGAGCGGGGGAGGGGCAGAGAGAGGGAGACACAGAATCTGAAGCAGGCTCCAGGCTCTGAGCTGTCAGCACAGAGCCTGGTGCGGGGCTTGAACCCACCGACTGTGAGATCGTGACTGGAGCTGAAGTCGGCCGCTTCACCAACTGAGCCACCCAGGTGCCCCAAACATTGTCTTTTAAACATGGCATCAAGAAAGAGCCCTCAGCAAAACGCCGCCCTGCGCTGGACACTCTGCCCTTCCTGTCACTCACATAGTACCTGGGGCTAGAATGACTGTCTCAAAGATGCCTCATCCCCAGGGTCTATGAATGTCACATCACACAGGGCAGGGGACTTTGCAGATGTCATTGAGTTGAGGATCTTGAGATGGGGAAATGATCCGAGGGAGGGGGGGCAGTGTCATCCCAGGGGTCTTTGTGAAAGAGGGGGCAGGAGAAAGATTTGAACAGGTCTTTGAAGACAGAGAAAGGAGCTACAAGCCTAGGCATGCATGCAGCCTCTGGGGGCTAGAAAAGGCAAAGAAACGTCCTGCGTGCTATGGTCTGCGTGTGCCCCCCGCCCCCAGGCCAAATTCCTATGTTGAAATCCTAACCCCCAACACGCTGGTATTAGGAGGCGGAGACTTTGGGAGGTGATTAGTTCATGTCACCCTCGTGAGTGGGATGAGAGCATTTATAAGAGACCCCGAGCGCTCTCTGGTAGTGCCCACTGCCGAGGACACAATGAGAAGTCTGTGGCCCCTGAAGAGGGCCCCGCCCAATGGCGTTGTCATCATGATCTTGGACCTCAAAGTTTCTGTTCTTTCTACACAGAATCAGTCCATGGCATTTGGTTACTGCAGCTCAAGAGGACTAAGACCCTCTTCCTGGGGCCTCGGGAAGGGCCACGGCCCTTCTGATGCCTTGTGATTTTAGCCAGATACCTGCTTTGTACTTGTGACCTCTAGGTCCACAGGACAATAAATGCGTTCTGTTTTAAGTCCGTCACTTCGTGGAAAGTCGTGACAGCAGCCACAGGAAGCTAATGCACTCCTTCCCCTCTCTGGGCCTCTGTTTCCCCACCGAGGCTGCGGAGGCGGGGAAGCTTTATGCACAGGCACAAAGTGGAAGTCAAAGTCGAGCAGAAGTAAAACAGGCCTCTGTGAGGGGGCCTGGACCTCCTCTGTGCCACCGTGGACCAGGCCCGGTGGACATCCCAAACTCCGAGGGCTGCCCCTTCTAGTTGTGGAGGTGGGTGAAGTGAGCAGGTGTGAGAGGGGCAAGGCAGACTGTCAGGGTCTGTGGGCAAGGCCTGAGCGAAGGCACTGACGGCGGGGGAGCCCGTCCATGTCACCAGGTGAGAAAGTGGGCCCCTGTGACCGATCGCCGGGGCTCTGCTCGGAGAAGTCAGGATGATGGATTTTCAAGTGAAATCTCTCCGTCCGTAGATATTGCCAACCAATTAGGAAAGAATGAAGCCCTGAGCCCGCTAAACCAAACACATCTGCACCCAGCCTGGCCTCCAACCTGTCATTCAAACCCTGGCCTTTGGTGTCCACATGTTTGGGCTGGAATCCTCTCTCTGCCACAGCTGAGTCACCTGGGCAACTGGCCCGATGATGGGCAACTCTGAGCCCCAGTGTCCTCATTTGCGAAAAAGGGGTGAGAATGCTTACCTCCCTGGGTGGGGGAAAAGATTCACGTAAAGTGCTTGTGAAGGGCACAGAGTACGGAATGAGCTGGTTACTAGATGTTTCTTGGTATTTTTATTACCGTTATTCTGCCGTGAGCGGGGAAGACCTTTTTCTAGCCTTCTACACCCTGTGCTGGTCCTTCCTGTGGGAAGGGCCTCTATGCCAACCACTTGGAGCCTGAACTCAGAGAAGAGAGCCGTGCAGTTGGCTGTCCCCGCCGTCCCTCCTCCAGGCGTGTGAAGTGTCGTGAGCTCGTCACCCAGAGCCCGGTGCAGGGGCTGGAGGCAGGAGGGTCCTCAAAGAGCCAGGCCGCGTACCCTGAATTCCAGTCGCCACCTTGCCACAGCAGTGCCCTGTCCTGCCCTTTTCTTTCCTTTTATTTTAAGAAAAATAAATGTTTTTATTATACCATCACTTATTCCTTCTCTAACACACTTCTTTTTAAAAGAACTTTTATTTAAATTATTAGTTAGCATACAGTGTAGTATTCGTTTCAGGAGGAGAATTCAGTGTTTCCTCCTTTACTGGTAAAGCCCAGTCTCAGGCCAACAAGTGCCCTACTTGAGGCCCATCCCCCATCTAGCCCATCCCCCCCCCACCTCCCTCCAGCAGATCTCAGTATTCTCTGTATTCAAGAGTCTCTTATACCCTACTCCTTTATTTGTTGTTTAAAAAAAATTTTAAGGTTTTTAAAATTTCTTTTGAGAGAGACAGTGTGAGCTAGGGAGGGACAGAGAGAGAGGGAGAATGAGTCCCAGGCAGGCTCTGCACTGTCATCGCAGAGCCCAAGGACGCAGGGCTGGATCTCACAGACTCTGGGGTCACGACCAGAGCCGAAATCAAGAGTCAGACGCTTACCTGACTGAGCCCCGCAGATGCCCGCATTAAAGCAGCATTCCCAAACCTCTGACGGCCAGTCTGGGATCAGCCTCGCAGCCCCCGGTCCCCCAAACCCCAAAGAAATTTGGTGAGCTCAGGGTTTCCCCCAATTTAACTCGGACGCTACCGCCAGTATCTCCTATTGTTTGTATGTGTTTCTGCCAGTTGACTCGTTTTTTAATACTTCTGCAAAACAAGGGTTTTGATGAGCTAATTATTTTTTTTGTTTGTTTCTGTTAAAAAAAATGTCCCTGTTAAAAATTCACAAACTCATCCAAGTTATGATGGGACATCGTCCAGCCGGCTCCCACCAGGTCAGGCAGCCCCTCCGGTTGGTTGAGGTAAAGGGCGGCGTGATCTCATTACCGCTGCTCCTCACTGGCAGTTTCCCCCAGCTTGGGTTCCCCCACCACACACACAGGCACTTGCAGACCCCAGAGGGAACAGGGAAGGGAGGCCCCAGGAGAAACCCAGAACGCTCCTTCAGGCATCCTTATCGGAGCTTGATTTTGTAAAACTGGATTTTACAGTGTGTTGGAGTAATTCATTCATGCCTTCTGCCTGGAGCACGGTTCCCAGTCCTTTCATTGAAATGCAATGTGTGAACTAAACATGCGGCTTCGGCAGCTCCCCATTTTCTGTGGGACTGAGTCCAAACCGTGGGCATGGCATTCAAGGCTCTTCGCAGCCGTCACTTCGCAGCACCCTCTCCCCCTGCTGAGCACCCCCTTGAGTCTCTGTGTTCCAGCACCATCCAGCCACTGACGGTCACCCTTGTGTGATGTCTGCGCTGCAGTCACTGTGGGGAGAAACCCCTTAGACTTCATTTGCTAAGCACACTTCTTTTTCAATCTCCAAAACCCTACTCAGCACCACTTTCTTCGTGGAGGTCCCCTCCCCTGATTCCTCCCCTGAGCTCAGTCTCCCCAGAAGAGTTGCTTATTCCTTCTCCCCTACCAAATGTCCCAAATCCTACAGCTTTTTGGCATCTTTTTTGCCAGCTCTGTGGGCTCAGCCCACAACACCTGCTACCCTGCTGATGACGAGAGCCCCCAAATGGGTGTCCCTCCACCCCCTCCACACCTCCTACCTCCTCTAATCTGATCTCCATAGCAGTCAGAGTGATCATGGAAAAACTCTGGTCAGAGCATGCTGCTCCCCCGTTTAAAAGTTTCCAGCAGCTTCCATTTTACACAGAGTATAATCCAAGCTCTTGTAAGAGCTCCCCAAAACCTGGCGTGATCTGGTCCCCACCCACCTCCCTGGCCTCCCCTTCCTCCCCTTTCCCCCAGCACAGCGGCCTATTCTTCTTACCCCAGAGTTTGTAGCTGCTGTTCCCTTCTGGGGTGTTCTGTGCCTACTGCCTTCCACACATGGGCTCCCACCTACCCCGTCTTATACACACACGTACTCTCTTCGCCCATCTGCCACTCGGGACTCACCTGAACAGGCATCCCCTGGGGAGGCCCTCAGTGCCCACCCCCCTCCATGACTGGGTGGTCCTGGATGGCAAGGATTATATCATGTTGATTTGTATGTCCCCAGACTGGGGACAGGATGAGACCTAGACTATGTGTGGGGACAGATTCACGGGACCCCCACAGGAAGATGCAGCTCTCTGATGATGCTGACCATCTAGCCTCCCATGGGCGGGTCCCAAACAAACATGAGTACCGCTGGCCTGGTTCTCGGGGGCTGGGCAAGGACACCCCCTGCCTGTACATCAAGGAGTGGATTTACAAAACAGTGGCCCGTGCATCCTTTTGAGTCACAGTGAGCATAACCTGGTGAAACAAGTGTGAGTTCAATGAGCCTAAGAGTCAGGACAAGCCAGGCTGGAGGCTGGGCTCTGTCCTGGTTCAGTGCGGCCTGGGGCAAGTGTCCTAAGTCACTTCCGACTTGGGGCTGGCACACATCAACTTCACAGAACCTGAGCGTCCTCCACCCCCTGGAATGGGAGTGATGATACGCTTCACACTGGAAGGGTGAAATGAGACGTACAGCAAAGCCGCTCGCGTGGCCCCGCCCACAGGCCTTAGGATGCCAATGACTCCCACGGGGCCCAAGCTTTCCTGCCTTCGGGGGCCCCTTCCTCATAAAATAATTCAAAAACTGAATTTTATGACTATATTGGTATAAAGATAAATATAATTCCAGCTGGATAATATTCATTTTTCCCTCTTACTGGGAAATAAATTGCAGGTGCCTGGGTGGCTCACGTGGTTGAGCATCCGACTTCGGCTCAGGTCATGATCTCACAGTGAGTGAGTTTGAGCCCCACATTGGCCTCTGTGCTGACAGCTCAAAGCCTGGAGCCTGCTGTGGATTCTGTGTCTCCCTCTCTTTCTACTCCTCCTCCCCTGCTCATGCTCATGCTCATGCTCATGCTCTGTCTCTCTCTCTCTCTCTCTCTCTTTCAAAAACAAATAATAAACATTAAAAAAAGACAATAAATTGAGGGCCCCTGGATGGCTCAGTCATTTAAGTGCCCAACTCTTGATTTCGGCTCAGGTCATGATCTCATGGTTCATGAGTGTTAGCTCCGCATCGGGCTCTGTGCTGTCAGCTTGGGATTCTCTCTCTCCCTTTTTCTCTAACCCCCCCCATTTGCTCTCCCTTGCAAAAATAAATAAACTTAAAAAAATAAACTTTTAATGGAAACATTTCCATGTAAGCATATCTACTTCCCTCCCCTCCACAAATAAAATAAATGAATTAAAAATAAAATTAATGGAAACATTTCCATGTAAGAATATCTGCTCCCCTCCCCTCCACCCTACATTTCACATTCTACTTGATCCCCACCTGCACTGGCCCAGACTCTGCCATGGGCTCTGATGTTAGCAAGAGGGCTGACGAGTCAGCCAGGGCAGCTGTAACCGAGTGCATAAGCCTGCCCGAATAGCAGGCCTGCTTTTAACTGACTCAGTGTTTGCTGGACATCTGCCCTTGCCGGTGCTGATACACATGTTATGTTGGTGGAAATAACTTCCCTGGTGGGCTCAGTAGTGTCTGCCAAAACCTCGCGTCCACTTAGAACCTCAGAATGGAGCCTTATTTGGAAATAGGATCATTTTACATTTCTTTAGACCTCCAGATGAAATCGTCCTAGCTCAAGTCAATGATTGATGTCCTTATAAAGAGGGGACAGGACACAGAGACACAGAGAACGTGACATGAGGGTGAAGGGAGAGATTGAGAGACGTGTCTCTACGCCAAGCAATATCAGAGGTTGTCAGCAGCGCTTTCTCGCAGCTCCCAGAAGCCAACAGAGAGGCCAGGGACGTTATCTCTCTCACAGCCTCCAGAAGGAACCAGCACCTGCAGAGTGGGCCTCCAGAGCGTGAAAGAATACATTTCTGTAGTCTGAAGTCACCCAGTCTGTGGTTAGTTTGTTACAGCAGCGCTTGCTGTGAATGCACTGTGCTCAGCCTCACAGCAGCCCTGCCGGTGACGAAGCAGACGTCAGGACAGGGAGGCTCAGAAAGTTCCAGAAGGTTGCCCCAAATTACCCTGCCCTCCCTCCCGACTCGGGCTACAGCAGGCCCAGCATGCAGAGACTTGGATCACGGGGTGGACGGGTGGCGGGAGGAAGGGGGGCCGGGAGGTGGTCTGGAAGGGGTGGGAGATGAGACTGGCAGGTGAGACAGGGCCCTGCCACCGAGGGGAAGTTGCATTCTGCAGCAGGTGACGCGGATAACTGGCAGCGCCAAGGAGCCGCCTGGAAAATGCTTACACGTGACGTTGAATGAAGAAACAATGTGAAAGCCAAACTGATTCTGCAGCAAGAGCTCAGCTGTGCAGAACCAGAGCGGCCCGCGGACAAAGCCTGCAAAATACGCACCCTGGAAGGCTCCGGGTGCTGGATTTGTGGCAGATTTTGGCCACGGGTTTTCCAAAACATTCCCCGTGTTGCGTTTGAGTGGTCGTGGTGGTCTTGATGGGGAAGACACGAAGAGGGATCCTTCCCCTGCTCCTGAGAACGACAAAAACTAGAAAGCTAAGAAAACTGGAGCCCAGAAACATAGCCTCCCCCTCTGGATTCTGCCACCAAGCTCCCCTTCCCCTGGGGGCATCAGCCCTGCAGGAGCCCTGCCCTGCTGGGAGCCGCCTCCCTAGACAAGCCCAATCCACCATCAGTTGGGGGGGGGGGGCGGTAAGGGGGCGGGAGAAGCAACCAAGGTGGCTGAGCTGAGTGGAAATCCCCTTGGGCTCCACGGTGGAGGCGCTGCGTTTGCACAAGCTGTATTTTTCCAGTGTGCCTGTCGCTTGCTCATTACTGTTTTCCTTGACTTTGCCTGGGGAGCTCATCTGCAAGGTGTTGGGTGAATCTCATGATGCGGGTAGCTGAACCTTTTGGTGTCAGAGCCCCCAGCAGAGGGATGAGAGTCTTCAAGGCCATGTCAATTCCTTCCGGAGGGCATGAGGGTGCATTCTTCTCTCTACCATCATCCACCTCTGCAGAGTGACAGCTATGTATGGAGCCTCCACTGTGGGCCCGCTGTAGTTCTAGGCATGGAGATCCAAAGGTGGACAAGATTTGTGTGGCCTCTGGTCTTGGGGGGCTCACAGGCTAATGTGAGTGATCGCCACACAGGATGTTTAATCACAAATATTGGGGCACCTGGGTGGCTCAGGTGGTTAAGCGTCTGACTTCGGCTCAGGTCATGATCTCAGAGTTCATGAGTTCGAGCCCCGTGTCAGGCTCTGTGCTGACATCTCAGAGCCTGGAGCCTGCTTCAGATTCTGTGTCTCCCTCTCTCTCTGCCCCTCTCCCACTCATGCTCTGCCTCTCTCTCTCAAAAACTAAATAGTAAAACATTTTTTTTAAATTACAAATGTCAAGAAACGGAGACATGAGAGCCCGTGAGGCCAGTTTCTCTGGGAAAGGGGAGTTTGAACTAAGAGCTGAGGGGTGGGGCGGTGTTGGGTCAAGAGTGGAGGAAGGGAGGTGGCTTTGTGGGAATAGCATCGAGGCAAAGGAACAGTGCATGCAAAGGTGCTGCCCGAGGCAGGAGGGAATGTAGCACACGCAAGGAAGAGAAAGGCAGTGTAGCCTGGGCAGAGAAAGTGATTAAAAGGGGAGGTCGGAGATGGGGCTCCAGTGAAGGGGGTGAAGGAAGGAAGGATCAGGCCACCCAGGTCCCGGTAGGGTCGGCAGTGGTTTTGGTCTCTGGCTGAAAACAGTGAGACACAACAAAGAAGTTTAAACAGCAGAGTGACATGATCCGATTTTAACCAGACTGGGGACCTACAACCCAGGCTGGAGTCCCCAACACACCGTGTGCCTGGGGGTGAGTCACCGCATTGCTCCAAGTCAAGTTTTCTCCCTTGTAAAGTGGCGGTCAACAGGGCCACCTCGCTGGACCTTTACCATTTAGTTGGATGTCTACGTAATGCCGTGCCGCGTGGGTAGAAACTTCCTCCCTATGGATGAGGAAACAGAGGCTCTGGGAGATGAAGGGACTTGCCCAGGGACACAAAGCAGGAAAGCAACAGAGGTTGGCATGAGCCCGAGTAGTCTGCCATTATCACAAACTGCCCTGATTCTCTCTTCCAATCCAGCTTCATCAGATGCACGGGAAAAAGACCAGGGAGCCTCTGTGTGTGTGTGTGTGTGTGTGTGTGTGTGTGCGCGCGTTCGTGCGTGCGAATCGCGTGTGCATGTGTGTGTGTCTAGTTATTTTTGGCGGCAAGGGAACTTAATTAAGAATTGAGTTCACAGCTTCCCGCTGAGAGTTGGCCAGGGTGCAAGGTGGAGAAAGGGAGTAGAAAGCAGGGCAGACGGTGGGCAAGGACACCAAAATAATGAAGTGGAACCTTAGGGCTTTCCAGGGAGGAAAGCAGGGGGCCCGGATGCTATTCTGGGCCCTTGTCATGCATCACAGACCCAGTGTGCTAATATTCTGTATTGGCAGGCAGAATTCTTTCTGAGCCTGAGTTGGAGCAGAGGCTGGCAGGCCGTCACCCTTGGTGATGGCAGAGACTGTGTCGTTGGACAGAGGGGGTTGAGGTAGAGACTGTTTTGGAAAGAACCCTGGGGTCGATCCAGAAAGAGCCCTGGACCTGGAGCCCACCCCCTTCCTCCAGCGACTCCATGTCTCTCCACCTGCCACCATGTCGTCTCTCCTGGACCTTGCCCTGTGACCTCCTGAGCTCTGGACGCCCCGGACCCTTGCCCCCTGGTTAGGATTTCAGAACGTTTCCTGGAACATCCACCCAAGAAAGGCGGCTGTGCGACGAATCCAGTTTGGACACAGGGTTTGTTTTAGCCTCTGCCATCTTAGAAAAATGTGCACCTGTACTGTGAAAAGGGGAGGTTGCCTGTAGAGAGCACAGCTGCGTGCCGGGCCCTGAGCTACATGCAGGGAGTGCAGCGGGAAGAGGGCAGGGGCAGAGGCAGGCCGATGGCGAGCACTGCACAACGATGACATTATTGGGTGGTGATTAGAGCCGTGCAAGAGGGTCAGCGAGATGGGGAGGGTGGCGACCTCATACTGGGCACTCAGTGAGACCTCATAGCCAAGGAGGAGGCCACCAGGGAAGGAGAGGGAGGCATTTGCCAGAGAAAGGACCTGGTCCTGGGAGAGCCCGGGTGCCCAGCATTTGCAGGACTGGAGCTCAGCCCACAGCACAGGCGAGGTGGGCCACAGGAAGGCTGAGCCAAGTGGGGTCAGAGGACAGTCATCTTGAAGGTCATGGACTTTTTCCTAAGGGCCAGGGGTCACAAAGTGGGGAGAGGTTGTGGGTGTCCATAGGAGGTCATTGTTATTGATTGGTTGCTGCTGCTGGAGCCACTCCATTGAACAAGAATGACTCCTGGGAGGTGGTCCAAAAGCACCTTTATTTTTGTCTCCTGCATTAGTGGGGCAGCCCCTGTGCATCTCTAGGGTATTAGAGATGGACTCAGGCTGTGTGAGTCCCAGGCTGCAAGCTCAATGCTGGAACTAACAGTTGCTGCTCGCCCTTGCCACTCACCAGCCAGCCTTTCATGTCCCAGCAGGGGTGGGAGCAGGGAGAGGAAAGGAGAAGCAATTGTTTCGACCTGACAAATGGCTTCCCATTCTGTGGCTGGGGTGGGGGTTCAAGCCTACTTTTTCTATGAGAGTGCCTCTGTGGTTCTCAGGAGGCTCCCAGGCGAGAACTCTGCTGGCTGTAACTCCTATAATAGCGATGGCTCTCTTTTGGCTGGCGGCTTATCTCTTCAGGCGTTTGTTTCTGGACCATCTCTCATTCAGTGCTAGCTGCCTCTTCCTGTACAGCAGAATGTTAGGCCACTCCCAGCTGGCCTTCTCTGCTGCCGGGACCACATCTAATCCAAGAGAGCACTCACATGTTCTTTGGCCTGCCTTGAAGAAAGTCAGTTACATCATAATCACCATCACACCCCCCCCCCCACCACCATCATGACCATCAACATCACCATCATCATCATTACCATCATCATCACCATCAACATCACCATCATCACCTTCACCACCCTCGTCGGCATTACTATCATTGTCACCATCAATGTCATCATCATCACAGTCAACATCATATACATCATCTTCCCTTTCTCCTCCTCCCTCTCTTCTTCCTCCTCTCCTCCTTCTTCTCCTCCTCCACCTCCTTCATCATCATCATCATCATCACCACCATCATCACCTCCACCACCCTCGTCCACATTATTATCATTGTCACCATCAATGTCATCATCACCACAATCACCGTCATCATATTCATCGTCTTCCCTTTCTCCTCCTCCCCCTCTTCTTCTTCCTCTCCTCCTTCTCCTCCTCCTCCTTCTTCATCATCATCAACACTGATCTAAACCAGGAGTTGGCAAACATTCTTTTAAAGGACCAGATAGTAAATATCTTAGGATTTATGGGCCATTTGGCCTCTGTCACAACTACTCCATTGTCTCTGCAGTCCATTTTGAGCCCACAGGAACATATAATAAGAGTTGGCCGTGTTCTAATAAAACTTTGCAAAACAATAGGCAAGCTATAGTTTGCGGATTCCAGACCTAAACAGGCTTTGGCAATGCTGTCTCTCCCTCTGCATGAGAGTGAGACACCCATGCCCTTCTCTGTCACAGGTCACAAACCCACCTTGCTATAGACCCTCAGCTTAGGCAAATCCTCAAACATACACAACAGCAGAAAGACTACCAGTGATTCCCCTGTGCCTCCCACTTTGCTTCAGTAACCATTCTACCATTCTTAAGACCATCTTAAGAGGAAAAAATGAATGGCAGTGGTGGGGGCTAGGAGACAGCTATCTAGGATGTAAGAGTAAAAAGGGAAAAAAAAAAGAGCTCCCAAGAAATATCTTCTCTCTGCCGGAGAGGCTTGTAACTGTCTCTTTAAGTCATTTCAGAGGCTCTGAAGGTTTGAGGTCAGAGAACTCCTAGATCTTCAAACCCTGAGGCAGAGAGATTTTCTGACACAGCTGCCCTGGCCCTGTCTGGCTTCCTAGAAGGGCTGAGGAGAGCTGCCAGGATGAAGTTTCTTTGTAAGTTAAGTGACTTCTTTGATTCTCTCTGATGGCAGCATCTTGGAGCCATCGAAGGTCTGGGGGCAGCTGTGAATTTGAACACGAGAGCCACCATCTGTGTGACCTTGGGCAGGCACTTTGCTTCTTGAGCCCATTTTCACATAGCACAATGGGTGAATAACCTGCCCCCAGAGGGTAGTTGCAAGAATTAAGTAAAATAATACACCTCATGTAATGTTTTCTAAAGTAGTTGTGGATTCGGTGAGGGTGTAAACATGAAGCTGTGGTTTCTCTCCCATCCCTGCTTTCTGTTGTGTGTTGTTAGCACCTGCTTTTCTATCCTTTGTCAACATCTCTGGCAGATGATGGATACTTACGAGTTCCATTTCCTTGGATCCATCCAAGTCTGCTTTCTTTTGATTTCTCTCCACTACAAAACCACTAACTACCCTCATTTATTCATTGAACAATGCACATCGATATCTGTTTCTTGCCCCTTGGCGCAGAAATGAAGTGGGAAGGTTTCCTGCCATCTCAGAGCTTGGGATCCAGGAAGGCAGTTACCCATAGCCAACTGAATGGGGTCCTCAGATGTCCAAGGTTAGACTGCCCTTGAGGCATTACTAAGAAGGACAGAATCGGCACCACAAAACCATTCCCAGCCTATCCCACACCTTCCAGGCTACCCAAGCAGAAGATAAGAAAGCAAGGCAGAAGAGATCTTTGGCATTTTGAGCCATCGTCTGAGTTCAGAGTGCGGGAGCTTCATCTGCCCCTCCTCCAGGAACCAAAAATGTGCCCATGGGAGAAGTGTTCCAGCATCTTCCACACAGAGGCCATCAAAGCCCAATCAGTGTTGACCAGAAGAGCAGTGGTGATCAAGAGATCAAGGTGAACAAGAGCAGAAACTTTTGCACTCTTCCCTCTCCTTCTCTTTCTTGACCTTAGAAAAGGGAGCAGACAGGGGCGCCTGTGTGGCTTAGTCGGTTAAGCGTCCGACTTTCGCTTAGGTCATGATCTCGCAGTTCGTGGGTTTGAGCCCCACGTCGGGCTCTGTGCTGACTGCCAGCTCAGAGCCTGGAGCCTGTTTCAGTCTGTGACTCCCTCTCTCTCTGACCCTCCCCTGCTCACGCTGTCTCTCTCTCTCTCCTAGAAATAAATAAAACATTAAAAAACATAAAAAAAATAAAAAAAGTAAAGGGAGCAGACAGAGACCTTTCAGAGAGATGGCAACAGCTCTCTGTCCTACAAGGTCAGGGAGAGAAGGAACCAAAGACCGGTCTGTAGCCTCTCCCCATTCTTGAGTCCCCCAAGCCTCCAGTCTGACCGGTCATAAGGAAAACAGAGGAAAGAGGGAAGAGATGGAACTTAAATCAGAGAAGAAGGTGTAGTTCTAAACATTTGAGACCAGACTTCGATTGCCTACAGTGTTTGGATAGCTCTGAGTATCAGCCAAGCACCTTTGAATGTCATCCCATTCAAACCTCATCACCGACCTATGTGTGAGGCAGGACTAATTTAGTGGCTAGTTAAGGAAAACTGACTCGAACTAGGCTGAGCAGAAAAAGGACTTATTACTCACATAATCGGGGAAGAGTAAGGAGTTAGCTCTTGAAAGAGGGCCTGCAAGTGCCAGGGCCCGATCTCCGGCCCTCTTTCTCTCTCTGTCTCTGTCTCTCCCCCAGTTTCTCACCCATGATTAGTTTATATTATTTATTTATCCAACAACTCTAGGCAACGACTTGGATGTCGGTATTAATTTATAATTGCTGCTGTAACAAATGACCACAAACTTGATGGCTGAAAACAGCACAGATTTATTCTTATCGTTGTAGGGGGTCAGAAGTCCACAGTGCATCTCACTCGGCTAAAATCAAAGTGTTGGCAGACTTATGATCCTCTGAGGGATCTGGAGGAGAATCCCTGGCCTTTTCCAGCTTCTAGGTGCTTCCTGTTTTGCTTGGCTTGTGGCCCCTTCCTCCATCTCTAAAGCAGCAGTGGCCAGCTGAGTCCTCACGTGGCACTAATTCTGTTCCTTCTTTTTCTTTTAAGGAACCTTACGGTGACATTAGGATCATCCAAATCTCCAATAATCTCCCAGTGTTAAAGGCTGCCAAACAGTAAATTTATTTCCATCTGCAACCTTAATTCCACTTTGCCATATAAGGTCACATATTCACAGGTTCTGGGGATTAGGGTGTGGTCACCTTCAGGGGCCATTATTCTGTCCGCATCGCAACAGGCATCTAACAGGCATCTAACAGGCATCGCAAGCTTGACAAGTCCACATCTAAACTTCTGCTCTCCTCCCCCCTCCACCCCCAACCCACAAACCAGGACCACCCACAACCAGCCCAGTCTGAGCTGAGGACGAGTCCCTCCTTCAGTTGCCAAAGTCACAGAGACTTGGGCCCCCTCTTTCTCACAAGCTGCCTCCAATCTGCCAGCCACTCCTGCTAGCTCTACTGTCAGAGCTTCTCACTTCTCACCAGCCCAGACCAGCTACCATCCTCACTTGTCTGGAAGATTGCGAAAGCCTCCTCTCGGGACTCCCTGATTCTACCCTTGCCCCCACAGTCTACTTCCAGCAGGACAGAGAAAGGGGTCCTTTGAAAACCTAGGTTAGATCAGGTGGCCCTTGGTAGGTAAACCCATTCGCCTCTTGCACTTACTGAGAGGGAATCAGGAATCAGAGAGATGGATATCAAATGCCACATCATTACGGACAAATCTGTGCTAGAGAACTTGGCTTTGGTGTGATGAAGGGTTTGTTAAAGCTCCCCTGAATTGAATTTACTTGCCCTAACTTCAGGCAGAATTCCACTAAGGTAGCCAAGCAAGTAGACAAAAATACTCTTTCTGAAGTCAGGCAGATGTGAAGGAAGGCGAGCAGACAGCCCTGAGCCAACATCACCTCCCCAACTTTCTAGCTGGAAGAGAGAATAACAGGGGGGGAAGGAGGTCATGAGTGCCCTGGGGATGGCCTTTCACAGTGAAACAACACAAGTCCCTTTTCAGCTCCTGAATGATGTCTTGGTATGAAAGTGACTCATTTTCATGGCCCAGAGAAGGTTCATTTCTATACCTGGATTTGTCTGGGAAGTGAGATGGATGTGGACGGTGGGAGCATGGGTACTAGAGAATGTTGTGGAGAGTGACACTCTATAATATATGGAGGTGTGGGAGACATTTCTGACATGACTTCCATTGTTCCCACCTCCTGATGGTCACACTCTGGTGGAATGGACCCAGGGGCTTGCCGATAATGAATAGAACATAGCAAAAATGATGGAATGCCACTTATAAAATAAGGTTACACAAGACTGTGACTTCTGGCCCACATTTGCTCTCTTTTTTTCCCTCCTCCTCCTCCTTCTTCTCCTTTTTCTTCTTCCTCTTCCTAGCTCTTCCTTCATGCTTCACCTGGTGGAGCAAGTATCATGTGAGACCCACATGTCAAGGAACTAAGAGTGACCTCCAGTCAACAGCCAGTGAAGAACTGAGGCCCACAGTCCAACAACCCATGAGAGACTGAGCCCTGTCAGCCACTATGATAGTGAGCTTGGTGGCAGATCCATTCCTAGTTGAGGCTCGAGATGTCTACAGCCCTGGAGAACAACTTGATTGCAGCCTGTGAGAGACCGGAAGCAGAGGCCCCTGCTTAACCATGTCCAGGTTCCTGACCCACCGAAACTGAGATAATAAATTGTGTTATTTTAAGCCATTATGTTGTGGAGAATTTGTTATACAGTGTTGGATAACTAACACCTAATTCCTTAGCACAGTGCTTGGCACATAAATGCTTATAAAACAGACACCAATTTTGTTATATCTGACTCCAAAACCATTCTCCCCAGCTATCTCTCAAGAGTTCCTGAGAGATACTTCTAAGGTGAGAGATGTTTTCCAAATGTCTTACTTTCTTCAGTTCTCAGCTATCTGTGAGTCTCAGAAAATTGAGGAGCAGAGGGAGGAGATATGCTCTTCCTCCCTCTAGCTTGGGGGGCGCTAGGAGACTGAAACTGAAGTGAACTGGTATTTTTTCTTCCTACAGTGATTGTGCTGGTCCTGAATCCTACTCATCTGATGAATTTAGTTGCAGCCCAAATTCAACCCTAGCTGGATAGCTCCAAAGTGGTACCAGATAAAAACAGCACGTTCCACATAGAAACAAGCCTCTCATCTCACAGTTGCTATAGAAATAAGGGAACAGGTGACTAATAGGAAAGCTTTGCCTGGATCTTGGTAAACGGATCCAGCCTTGATGCCTGGGAGATTGCTCACACACAAAATCCGCTGAAGCTCTATTCAGATGAGCAATTCTAAGAAATCTGGCTCCCCTCAGTTCCCAGAAATGTTGTGCATAAACTCATAACACATATCACACTCTGAAGGTGTCTATGAAGTTATTCTTTGTGACTAATAAGGATTTTCCTAGGGGATCCATTCCATCCCTCCTTGGGCTGTACCAGTGATTTCTTCCCAATGGGCACATGCCCAAGGCTGCCAGTAAGGCTTCATTCTGGGATCCTGCCGAATATACTTGGAAAGAGAAGCATTTTTAAATGGCTTAGTAATAGGGACCTCTGGGTGGCTCAGTCGGTTAATCATCCAACTATTGATTTCAGCTCGAGTCATGATCTCATGGTTTGTGAGATCAAGCTCCACTTCATGCGCCATGCTGACAATGCTGAGCCTACTTGAAATTCCCTCTCCTTCTCTCTCTGTCCCTGCCCTGCTTGCACTCTCTCTCAAAATAAATAAATAGACTTAAAATTTTTTTAAACAATTAAATAGCTTGGTAATAGAATGTAAGTATGGGATTGCTTGGGGACTTCCATATCAGGATAAACTTCCTAGAAGAGAGGCAGCATAGAAACATAGCAGAAGGAAAGGGAGGGAGGGGAAGGCAAGTCTTCACAATACCACTTGAACATTTAGATCCATGTGCCTCTGACCAGATTTCAAGCCTAGACTCATTGGTCCCATGAGTAAACCAATTTCATTTTTGCTTAATTCTGTTTGGGTTGAGTTCTGTCCATTGTATGTGTGTGTGTGTGTGTGTGAGAGAGAGAGAGAGAGAGAGAGAGAGAGAGAGAACTGTTAAGGATTGGATTGTGTTCATCAAAAGATATGTTGAAATCCTCACCCCGGTAGTTCAGAATTTTATTTGAAAATAGGTTCGTTGTAGATATCATTAGTTAAGAGGAAGTCACACTGGAGTAGGCTGATGTCCAATATGGCTGATGTCTTGTTAAGAAGAGGATGTGGGGGTCTCAGGAGAATGTTTCTACTTGATGGCGGAGCTGAGATTAAACTGATGCCACTGCCAGCCAAGGCATACCGAAGATTGCCAGCCAACCCCCGAAGCTAGGAAGATGCAAGGAAGGATTCCACTCAGAGCTGAAGAGGGAGCATGACCTGTTGACACTTTGATTTCAGGCTTCTGGCCTCCAGAACTGGGAAAGTATTAATATCTGTGGTTTTACATACTGAGTGTGTTATATTCTGTAAATATGGCAGCCTTAGAAAGCTAATCCAATACCTGGCTGATAGAAACATCATGAAAGCCAAGATCTGGCACCAGAGTCTGTGATGGGATTCCTTGCCCTCTGTGTCTCTCTAGCTGTGTGACTCTGGGCAAGTCTCTTCACCTTATCGCCTTGTCTGCAAAATGAGGAGCAAATTGCTCCTGCAGAGCTGTGGCATGTGCTTGGGTTGCTGTTCGAGAAGGGACCTAGCGGTGTCTATGACTCAACAGCCCTTCCCTGAAAGAACTGTGAGGGGCACGTGCTAACAGATCTGTTTTAAAAATGAAGACTCACTTCTCGGTTTTTGTCTTCTTTTTCTGTTCATTTGGTGTATATTTAGATTCATTTAGACCTATTTTTCTTGCCTTCATCTCCATTTCTGAGGATCTTCTTGTAGGAACTTTCGTATCACGCCCAGTCTCGTTTCCCAGGAAAGGCAGTTTCTTTCATTTCCCCAAACGCAGCCTTCTTCATTATGTGGGGGACTGACGAGCAACAGAAGCTGTCAGACTGACAGACTCCAGCAAGGGGACTCAGTCTCCGGTTGCAGGTTTTAATTTATCTGGGCAAGTTCCTCATTGAGAGCAAGTAAAGGAAGACAGAAACGTAACTTTTTTTTTTTAAATATTGTTATTATTTCTAGGAGAGAGAGAGAGACAGCATGAGCAGGGGAGGATCAGAGAGAGAGGGAGACACAGACTCTGAAATAGGCTCCAGGCTCTGAGCTGGCAGTCAGCACAGAGCCCGACGCGGGGCTCGAACCCATGAACTGCGAGATCATGACCTAAGCAAAAGTCAGACGCTTAACCGACTAAGCCACCCAGGCGCCCCAGAAATGTAACTTTTGACATTTTCTCCAATTGTTTACCTGTTTGCACAACCTTGTTCTCAATGGGATGGGGTGCGGGCACTGACGTTATTGAAGCTCCTTATTCTGGGTCTCGGGGAAGCCTAGGGGGAGCTATGTTTTTTTAGGAGTTGATGGAATGGGACATTCTGGCAATGGGCATTTCATGGGAGAATAAGAGGGTAGGGAGCAGGGAGGACCCCACACAAGTACAACTGCTGGACTGGAGTTTTAAAAAGATGATGGTTCTAAGGGAACCTGGGTGGCTCACCCAGTTAAGCATGGGACTTCTGCTCAGGTCATGATTTCACAGCTCATGAGGTCGAGCCCCACATCAGGTTCTCTGCTGTCAGCCTGCTTCAGATCCTCTGTCCCCCTCTCTCTCTGCCCCTCCCTGACTCATTCTCTCTCTCTCTCTCAAAATAAATAAATAAACATAAAATAATGGTGGTTCCAGAGGGCCTATTCACATCCTTCTAATGTTAGCCACTTCAAAAAATCTTATTATCCTGTGTTATATTTTTCTGCCCTTGCCAGCCTCTCTCTGTATGCTCAGTATTTTGCAATAGAGCAGCCCACAGATAAATGACATTATCAGGCTCTAACCACGATCATGCATTTTTTTAAGTCAAACTGATCCGAATTAATCAATGCAGACTTCATCATTTCCCCCTCCACTGCATTTCAAACCAGGCACGAAGTTCTGAGATCAAGTCTGTTGGTGCCACCAAGTGATGGAGCACTGGTTGGAACATCAGCGTGTAGGCTGTGGGAATCATTTGATGGCTAGTATATTTGTGCATGTTTTATATTCCATCTGCTCTGTGTGTGTGTGTGTGTATGTGTATCACTACTGTTCTCAGTAAAACTCAGATTGGCCAGACATCCTTGTGTCTATATAGATCTCATTGTCATGAGCCACCGTCCTATGGCTTTAAGAAGACTAGACTCTTTCATTAGACTTCTGCCAGTTTCTGAGGGCTCAGACACCCATGACTTCTCTGCCTTGGCTCCTATGACAACTCAGACACAAAACTCAGTGCCAGCATTGGTGTCCAGAGGAAACCCATTTAGGCAAGACAGTTTGAGAATCTCTATCGACCTCAGTGAAGATGCGTGGGTAATGGATTTGGGGACAAGTGTAACATTTGCCCACACTCTCTGCTAGTGTGTTCTCTTATCTCCGTATAGGATCAAAACAAATTTCTCAACCTTTTTTATTCATAGAAGCCAAAGAAGATCTTCTGTGGTTTAAATATCCTGGGGGGGTGGGGCCCTCATCCTCCAACCTAGGTGGTTCAGGTAAGTACAATTAGATGTTTCC
The DNA here is from genome assembly GCF_003009895.1 of Hyaena hyaena. Classification (NCBI taxonomy): domain Eukaryota; kingdom Metazoa; phylum Chordata; class Mammalia; order Carnivora; family Hyaenidae; genus Hyaena; species Hyaena hyaena. The sequence goes on along the minus strand of NW_024081716.1, from coordinate 286,975 downwards.
TTCTGGAGGAATATCAGTGAATAAAAATGACTGTTTTTATTTTCACATTAGTAAATATGTCCATGTATTAGTTTGCTAGAACTGTTGTAACAAAATGTCAGGTGGCTTGAACAGCAGAGATTTACAGTTCTGGAACCTAGAAATCTGAGATCAAAGGCTTGGTAGGTTCAGTTCCTTCTGCAGGTTGTGAGGGAAGGATCTGGTCCAGTCCTCCCTCCTTGGCTTATAGATGACCATCTTTGTGTGCACATAGTGCTCTCTCTGTACGTATGACCTTGCCTCAATTTCTCCTTCGTATAAGGATCCAGTTATATTGGAATAGGGCCCGCCCCCATGATCTGACTTTAACCTGACTATTCCTGTAAAAGCTCGATCCTCAAATAAGGTTATATGCTGAGAGACTGAGGATTAGAACTTCAACATAGGCATTTGAAGCAGGACTCAATTCAAACCATAACAGTTCCATTATCCAGTTTAAGAAATCCATCCTGTGAAGTGACTCAAGTGTTAATGAAGAAAAAGTTGAAAGCTTACGCACATGTCTCCAGTGGTCTCTATGCGAACAGTGGTGCCATTCAGAAGCCGAACCCCACCTTGGACAATCCCAGGAGGGCTGTGTCTCCCTTGGCTAGCAGGTAGGTGGAAGCTGTGCTCTGCAGAGGCCCTCTTCACATGAGATCCTGACCACAGGCATGGCTCCTTCACCAGGGCTTATTTGGGAAGCCAGAGTGTTAACTTTTGCCTTTTGAGTTATTAGTGCTGCACAGATGATTAAAACCTAGCTCTTCAAACTTTAAGTAATTAACACCTTTGGTGATTCTCTCCAAAGAGATATCAGCTTGACTGAACGTGATAAACTTTTAATTAACTCTTATTGTCGGCAACCCAGGATTTCCCTTCAGTGTGGGCTTGTAGAGAGGTGTTCCGTTATGTTGCGAAATATTCTGTCACCTTGCTGAACTGAGGCGAATCCCTACCCCCAGCCTGTCATATAAAAAATGGAAATGACTCCAGATGGCTTGGAGGAGTGACTCCAGTGTAGACCACAGAGAGGGGGAGGTTGGGGATTGTGTCTGCTCCATTGACACCACTCAGCTAAGCTAGTGTCATTTCCTGAGCAGAGGTTATGCCAGGACAGCAGAACTTCTATTTGGTGTTTGAGGGTGAACAACGGACCCGACTAGAATAACTGTAAGAGAAGCTTATACGGGAAGAAAAACTCAGCTTCAGAAAAATTAAGAGACTTGCCAGAGGTCATGTGACTTTAAGCAACTGAGCCAGAACTAAAGACTTAGATTCGAGGCCCCAAAGTTGTTTTGAGCACATAGTACCAGTCCAGCCCTGTCGAGGCTGTCTACTCCCGTCAGCCTGGGTTTTCTTTTGAGAATCACCAGTTCTTCACTCTTAGGTCAAGTGAAGCTGACTTCACCTATTCCTCTATAAGGTTGGGGTTGGACACATGACCCAGCCTGGCTAATCAAAGTCTTGACCATTGGTCTTCATGGGCATGTGAGTCAAACGAAGCCAAGGAAATCTGACAGAGGGCCTCTGTTCCCACGCTGAATTTGGAGGTCATCCTCACCTACGCTTTGGAAGAGCCTGCCTAAGAATGAAAGTATTGCAAAAGAAAATGGTCATGGCTGAAGTCAGAGTTATCCCTAGGCTTATTCAGTTAAATGAGTCAATGCATTCTCTTTTCTGTTTAAGTCTGTTTCAACTGAGTTTTTGATATCTGTGCTCAAAAGAGTAGATATTAATCCAAGTCCTTTTGGTTAAAGCACCCAAAGCACAGGGTTGGGTGGTGCCAGAAGGGAACGATCGAGCAGTCAAGAAACACCAGGGGCAAAAGGTGTTTAAGCTCCAGTGCATGATGGAGGTGATGTGGAGTCTTGCGGGCCTGACTGTGGCTGGAGCATGCTGGCAGGAGGCCTTCTGATAAGTGGGGGGACCATGCAACATAGACCTCGGTCTCCCTTTAGCTGGTGTGTCTTATTTCATAAGCTAAGTTAAAAAACAAATTTGTGGCTCTAACGGTTACAATAGGCAGATTCAGATCACTTCTTGTCTTCATAAGAATGCATTTTCCTCCCCAGCATTCTAACAACCCCTCCATCCATAAGTTTAAGAATTCCCAGGACCTCATTTAAGTTCAAAGGCTCGGCAATGCCTGTTCTAATACCCTTAAAAGAGAAATCAGAAACTGGAAAAATTTAATATCCAAGTGAAGCGCATTTATGGTTGTTGATACAATTTGCATGTCTGGTCATAGTTCTAGTTATTTTATTTATTTTGTTACAAGATAAATACCTTAAAACTCTCATGTTTGGGCTCTACTTTTTTATATTTTATTTTTGTATGTCTTTAGTCTTTAGGAAGATTCCTATGTTTGCTTCTGTGATTACCTATACCTTATTATCTTACATAATGCTTGTGGCCATCTTTCTTCCTTTAGACAATGTCTATTGGTTGTCTACTCTGAGCAGTATATGTTAGACTGCAGTCTCTTCCTCTTCCCTCCTCTCTCCTCCACTGACTTTCAGTCTATGGAGTTATCTTTCTTCTGTTGACCTTTCCGCTTTTAAGTCAGCTTAACCTTTTCTGCTATTTGGTTTTTCAGCTTGAAGTGATGTTCTTTGATTTTCATCTATTCCCTTTAAGGCAGACAATGAATGTATCCCATTCTCCCTCTTACTTCTACCTTCTCCCACTTTAAAAGCTGTGTTATTCTTTTTTTTTTTTTCCATGTTTATTTATTTTTGAGAGAGAGAGAGAGTCTCAGCAGGGGAAGGCAGAGAGAGAAGGAGACACAGAATCTGAAGCAGACTCCAGGCTCTGAGCTGCCAGTACAGAGCCTGACGCGGGGCTCAAACCTGCAAACCATGAGATCATGACCTGAGCTGACGTTTAACAGACTGAGCCACCCAGTCGCCGCAAAAGTTGTGTTATTCTTATTATGTCAAGGTATTTGACATGTGCATGCTATTCCTCTCTCCTTACTCCAGGCTGCTTTTTTCATGTTAGTTCTATAGTTCAATATATTCAATGCTTTCCAGGAGTCATTTGCCAAAGCTGGTGGGGTAAAGTTGGGTATTTCGTAGATTCCTTAAAAAGAGTTCAAGGGTACGGTTGTCCCCAAGTTCTTGCATATTCAAATTATTTTTTTCTCTTGCCTTGAAACTCGAAGTAGTTTAGCTGTACTCAAAATCCTTAGGAGCATCTGGGTGGCTCAGTCGATTAAGCATCTGACTCCTGATCTGGCTCAAGTCCTGATCTCACAGCTTGTGAGATTGAGCACTGCATTGGGTGTGGAGCCTATGTGGGATTCTCTCTCTCCCTCTCTGTCTGCCCCTCCCTCCCTCCCTCTCTCTCCCTTTCTCTCGCTCTCTCAAAATAAATAAACTTTAAAAAATCCTCAACTAGGGGCGCCCGGGTGGCGTAGTTGGTTAAGCGTCCGACTTTCGCTCGGGTCATGATCTCGCGGTTCGTGGGTTCGAGCCCCGCGTCGGGCTCTGTGCTGACTGCCAGCTCGGAGCCTGGAGCCTGTTTCAGTCTGTGACTCCCTCTCTCTCTGACCCTCCCCTGCTCACGCTGTCTCTCTCTCTCTCTCCTAGAAATAAATAAAACATTTAAAAAAAAAAATCCTCAACTCTTCTTTTCATATATCTTGTAGATGCATTCTTGCTCTTGAGCAGACAACTGAACTTTCTAATTTTTGGAAGAAACTGAGGGTTTTGTTTGTTTGTTTGTTTGTGTTTTGACTAGAGATCAGAGAATACTTTTTCCTTATATTTAGTCTAATGATTTCATCAGCATGTTTTGGGTTTAGGCTCCCTTGGTCAATTTGCCCCAAATACATGATATGCCCTTTCAATATGGAGAGGCAGTTCTTTCATTTTGGTATGGTGTTCTCAAATTAAAGTTTTAAATATTGATTATGTCCAAGGGTTTTGTTTCCTTTCTTCTGGAATTCCAGTTCTATGTATGTTGAATCTTCTTTGCTATCTCCTATATCTATAACTTCCTCTCTGATCTTTTTATCTGTATCTCTGTTTTAGAGTCCCAGCTTTGCTTACTTCTACACTCTAGGTCACTTGACAATGTTGAAGAATATTTATTCTCCCTCCTGCATTTTAAAATTTCGTCTTTATTTATGAAATGATTTTGTCTTTTTTTCATTTGTTTGGAAATTTGTTAGCTTCCTTTTGACATATTTCTAGGAGTTTTATGTTTCTGTTCTGTGGTGTCCTTTTATAGATATTTATGTAATTATTTTTTTCATTTAGTTTAGGACATCATACTTTGATTTTCCTCACTTCATGAGATTTCTCCTGTGTTCTTTTGCCTATGGAAATGTCTTTATTCCCATTTTCTATCATTTTTCTTACAGAATTTTTGAAGTCTTTTTTTTTTTTTTTCATATTTGAGTGTGTTGCCATTTCCTGGCAAAAGGGGTAGGGGGAGGGGTTTAGGTGACCTTTTCTGTTTCTTGATTCAAAGATTCTCCGTTCTACTGTGAAGGACAAAACAATTTTTTCCCCAATATATGGCATGTCTCTGTTGAGAGTTAGTTTTCTCTGATCCTCTTCCTTCTCTTGTACAGAAAAATAGGGTGACCAATCTTTCCAGTTGGCTCGGGAATGAGGGTGTGTCTCAGGATTTGGGACTTTCAATATGAAAACTAAGATAGTCCTAGGTAAAAAAAAATATGATGAAAAAAAAAACAACAGTGTGTTCCCATGACTGACTGTCACTCTGGTCCTGTTTCCTTCCAATTCTCCCTCTTTTGCTCAGCCATCACATTTTAAAACTGATCTCAGTACTTCCCAACCGAAGAAAGGTCTCTCCTTCTGGATGAACCTTGTTGATGTATTCTGGGTTCTGTCACTGCTAGACCCCTGCTTCATACTCTGTTCTTCCACAAAGCCCTCACAGCTCTCCCTGCACTGGTCAGGATTTGGCTCTGGCTCTTGTCAACTCAAATACTTGATTCACTTGTAAGTTGAAGTTTGCCGTCTTCTCTTCCTACTTGTAAAGTTATATTTGTTGTAGACCAGGGGTGGGTTTATTCTCTTCTAGGTGGTCTGTGGAGTTTTAGGAGATGTGCAAAATTAAAATTTAGGGTGGTCATCTTTATCCTTCAGGAAGCCAGATGCCAAGAAAGCTGGAAAATTTGATCAATCTACCAATGGGTCTCAAGCTTCGTTCCCATCGTGGACATTTCTGTCACACCCACACCATCGCAGTTGAGCTTTGAGGAGCTGAAGCATCATCCTGCCTCACCCGTCTATCTGGCAATTACTCTTAGGTGGGCAGACTCAGGAAGAACCATTTACCAGGCATCTTGTCATTCCAGAAACTGTGGTAAGTACTTTCATGCCTCCATGCCTTTGCTTATGCTGTTACTTCTGCCTTGAATACCTTTTGCCTACTTCTCCATCTGGAAAAATTCTATGCATCCTTCAAATTCAGCTCAAATGTCAGCCTTCTTTATGAAGCTTCTCCACCTCCTTTCCCCCTATCACCACCAACTCATTCTGTTGTGTTAATGCATCTCTCCTTCTGCTGTGTTATAGCATCACTTGGCTGAAATTCGCATCTTGTAGGGCTTATTCCATTGGACCTAACTTAACATTCTCTCTCTCTCACTAGACCCTGAGGTTGTCAAGGTCAGAGGATGTGCCTGATTTTTCCTGTGCCCTAAACACCCAGCACAGCGCTAGGCATAGAGTAGCTGCTCTCAAAGCGTTACTGAATGAATAAGTAAGTAAATAAAATAGCTTATGCCAGGCTTGCATCTAAGACAGCTCCATGATGTAGAGAGCGATCACACAAAGCACTCTGCGCCATTCACAAAGGCATAGCTGACATTGCAGACTTGGCCCCCAGTAAGGAAGCACTGGGCTCTTTTATTCTGCTTCATTATTATTTTTTTAAAAGAAACAATATGATGTTTCCTTAGTGCTCCCCAAAGCGCACCAATCAGCATACTAATCACCCCGAAGTGTCATCTGAATCTGCCAATTCCATAAATTTGCATATTTTCCAATCAGCTCCTCACTCCCCTCCCCCCCCTTTCATTAGCTATTCTTGGAAGAGCTGCATTCCTTCCATATTGCTCAAACTGACTTGATTTTTATTTCTCTTTGTAAAGACAGATTTGTGAAATGATGAATTAGTCATTGCCAATTTCATGCATTTACGCTTTGTGCGTTAACACCTTATATTTATTCAGCCCCATTCTCCCCTTCTGGCTCCAGATGGTGTGGCAGTGCAGCCCCGAGTGTGGAGGGGAGAAGACTTACTCTCCCTCCCTCCCTCCCTCCCCTTCCCACAGTTTCAGCTCCAGCTCGACTGTGCCAGGTTTGAATGGTGCATCACCCTCTGGCAAACGTGGCTCCGTCTGCAGATTTCACAGCCGCTTAGGAACTGGGAGATGTGAGTGAGACAGTGAGAGCTGTCAGATACAGACTCTTTTCACTCTGGCCACTGTTCCCCAAATAAAGCCACAGTGGGATAATATTTTGATATATTCGCGAATTGTGTGTGTGTGTGTGTGTGTGTGTGTGTGTGTGTGTCCTAAAGCCTGTGGGCCATGGATGTCTCAAGAGGAGACTGACACAATGGAACTCGGGAACAAAAGCATCAAATCCTTAGATTGTTAAAAGCCGGAAGTCCCAGTGAGATAAAAAGATTTGGAAGAAAGTGCCACCGGGTAACACCAGCACTGCTGGCCTTCTTAGGCCTGAAATGGGAGTCTAGATAAATGGGCAAAGCAAGGACTCAGGTGGGTGGGGAAGGGTCAGAGACAAACATGTGGGTGACCCTAGGACAGGAAACAGAGCACAACCCAGGGAAACCCCAGGGAAATCGGGGGGCCCTCTGAGAGTGGACAAGATCTATTCCTTGCTTTCCAGATGAGGCCCGAGGTGGGGGCGGGGGGGGGGGAGGGATGGCAAGTTTGTTCAGTAACTTGTCCCATAGGCACAGTAGAGTAGAAACAGGGACGTGTCACATCTAAATGAGGAAGGACAGAGACCAGCATCCCACATCTTCTGTGATCAGAAATTTTCCTCTTCTCATGAGAGAAGGGCAGCTGATGGGGTAGGACCCGGAAAGAATGTGTCAGGAGTGGGGACGTTACTGACACGTGCAGGGGAGGATGAGCAAGGGTGATACGGAGTGGTGGACACTCGGAGCTCACCAGCATGGCCACAGAACGACTCAGGAACAGGTGACCCACTGCCCATGATGCCACGGCCCCACAGAAGCCTCTGAGAATCAGATGCAGTGGGGGGGGCGGGGGAGTAAGAAAGCCTCTGACTTGGTTCAAGAGACTCTAAATTGATCAGAACTTCTAGAATCAGCTGAAATGACCCACGGCAGACTGAAGACAGATGTCAAGGCCCTTTTTAGGGAAAATAGAAGAGGTTCACACCTTGCATGTCTGTATTGGGCCGGGGCTTTACCAACACCATGTGCCCTCTTGAGCAACAGTACATGCATTGGCTTCAAAGTTTCTGTGAATCCTAGACTCCTGGCTCTCTCTGTGGAGATCATTCAGGGCGACCACATGGTTTACAGTTCTGGACATTTTATGCACTGAGTTGGCCAGAATCCCAGAGCCAGTTTGAAGGAGAGATGGATGTCCTTGGCCTGCAAGCTTTCCAACACCTCCAAAAGCCATGAATCAAATTAGAAACGCTAATCACATGTCTCAACACAGGTGCCCACACAAAAACATTTTACAGTAATATTTTTAAACATCTGTGGTGTGTGTGTGTGTGTGTGTGTGTGTGTGTGAGAGAGAGAGAGAGAGAGAGAGAGAGAGAGAGAGAGAGAGAGAGATCGAGTCTATGTGGAAAATAAAAGGATGGGGGGCACCTGGGTGGCTCAGTCGGATAAGTGTCCAACTTCGGCTCAGGTCATGATCACATGGCTCAGGTCATGACCTCACAGTTCATGGGTTCAAGCCCCGTGTCGGGCTCTGTGCTGAACGCTTACTCAAAGCCTAGAGTCTGCCTCAGATTCTGTGTCTCCTTCTCTCTCTGCCCCTCCCCGCTCACTCTCTGTCTCACTCTATCTCTCAAAAATAAATAAATTTTTAAAAAAAGAAAAGAAAAGGATGGAATGACAAAATCCTTCTGGAAACAGAAGATCTTAAACTTTTGTAGATGGTGGGGTCCCTGCAGGTCATAGGCTCCTCACAGAGCACTGTGAAGAAGGGACATCTGGGCCAGGAAAGATATTACTGGCAGAAATATGATCAGTAATTTCATGTTGCTTGTAAAGCTTAAATATAGTTAATTTGCAGGCTATGAAATATAATGAATTATAAAAGGAATGGCCAAATTAAGCCCAAACGGCTTTTCCTAAGTTTTCTCATTAATTTCGATTTGCTTTGTTTGCATCCTGTGTGTCACTTGTGTCCAGTCTCAGTAAGAACTGGTTTGAAGGGGAAGCAGAAAATCTGTGGAGGAAGTGTCAGCCATTGTTTTCACTCATTAGGCAACATGGAGGTGGAGGTAGGGGAGGGAAAACTAGATTGTTTGATTTGGGAAGCAGTTTGGTTTATTTTGGTAAATGCTCATTGAGCACAAAGCAATATGCCAAGGACCCCAGTCGGCACTGGGGGAACCAAGGTGACCAAGAATGGTCTCCATCCTGAGGAGCCTCAGGGCACGGTGGCCTCTCCATGCTATATCTGACAGAGCCTGGTCCATCAAGGGAGCATTGTGGGGGAAAAGGATGTGAGAGAGAGAGAGAGTGGTAGCAGCAATGAGGCCAGAGTGAATCACAGATGGATCATCTTTTGAGAACCACTGCTCCCACAGCTTACACTGAAGGAAGACGACTTCCCTGCACGTACACACACAAAATCCTGGGACATGGCAGCTCCTGCAAGGTCCAGATGGCCACCCCACTTTGTTCAGAAGGTCTCAACTCCCAGCTGGAGGAGAGAGAGATCCATGCTATGTTAGCAAGCAAACCACCCTAAAGAGAGCTTCATGAAAGCAAGCTATGTAGGACATTCGTTTTCTTTATCACACATTTTAGCAATTTGTCTTTGCTTGCTCAGTCAAGAGTTATTGGTTGAACTCCTACCCAGGTTGGTGCCATGTAGAACTCAACAGATATGTGGTAGACAGAGGCAGGACTGTTCCTGACAGTGTGAACAGTGCATTCCCATGTCCTGGATGGGCAAATCTGGTCGCCATCCCAGTCAGGCTCCCCAGAGCGCCCCTGCTTGGGTCTGACGTGGCTTTGAGAGACAAGGAACTCCCAGGTGCTTGCACTTTCAAAGAGTTGGCTTCGGTTTCCTGAAGGACCCGTGTGGAGCCCAGTGATTGAAATCACACTCAATTTGAGGACACTACTTGGCTTATTTATTCAGACATGAGTCACTTCCCTCAAGGAACCCACTGTCTACCCAAGAGATAAAGAATTGAAGAGTGACAATGACTAGGCCCGGTGGTATTTTCTGCAGGAGAAGGCTGGATTAGTTTTGTCTGCTGGAGATGTAAAGGTGTCTTAAAGGAGGCTATGCCTAAACTGAGTTCTGAAGAATGGATGGGTGTTGGCCAAGCAAAGAAAATATGTGGGAAGGGTGTTTCTAGCAAAAAGAACAGCCTTTACAAAGGCTCAGTGTCATGAGACAATAAGGTGAACTAAGCTGGCAAGGGGTGGGCAGGGAAGAAATACCAGGAAGTCCTGTGTTTCTCTCCCACCCCACAGACCCAGGCCCAGGCAAAGTAAGGATTGGCTGGGATGACCCTTCATAGAAACTTCCCAGAGCCCGTGAAAGCCCAGCTGACTCAGTGCTTCCATATCCAAGTCTTGGGCTTTCATTCAATTATATGCATAAAGATTCACGAAGCATGCCTTCTGTGCTTAGTCCTAGTGTCACAAAGAATAGATGGGAGACAAAGACATGGTCTCTGATGTTGGCTTTCTCCCTAGTCAAGAAGAAAGACAAAGAAAAAAATGGGTCCATAAAAGGTGAAGCACAAGAGGGAGGGATGAGGCCAAAACCAGTAGTCTTTACAGGTGTTGTAGAGAACAAGAATTGTACCCAAGTCCCCTTTCTGGGGACCAATATGATTTCACTTGGTGAAAATGTAGTTGCTGATATTTTTATAAAAAGTGAGCTGTCAAGGGTGCCTGGGTGGCTCAGTCCATTGAGCATCTGGCTTCGGCTCAGGTCATGATCTTATGGTTCATGGGTTCGAGCCCCACATCGGGTTCTGTGCTGACAGCTCAGAGCCTGGGGCCTGTTTCAGATTCTGTGTCTCCCTCTCTCTCTGACCCTCCCCTGCTCAGGCTGTCTCTCTCTCTCTCTCTCAAAAATAAATAAAAATACATTTAAAAATTTTTTAAAAAAGTGAGCTGTCAAAGAAAAAAGCAGATTACAGATCTCTCTTGAAAAGTCCAAAAGTTCTAGCCACCATGGTCTGCGTGCCAACATGGTTCACATGTTTGCCCACAGCCGCATCGCAGGGGCTCCATTCGGATGGGGCATGTCCTTGCCAGTCTACATCGCCTGGTTTTCTTCATTCAATCTCGTCAGCGGTATGGCCTCTGAAGCCACCTGACTTAGAGATCCAACATATACGAACTCCAGCCCAGTGTTTGACGTATAATAGACCTTCCAACAATGGAGACCAGTTTAGTAATAGCAACAGAAATTAGGATTAGTCCCTGGGTTGCTTCACTGAGCAACTCTCATGTTAGTCCTCAAGTATTCTGAATGCCCTCTTGTGCTTTTGAGAATCTGATGACCCCTAAGGCTTTCATTCAAGCATTACAGACAGAAGTGAAATATCCAAGAAGCCCCTGGCCTGCAGTGACAGAGACCATCAAGGACCAAGCTGCCACCGAGGAAGAGAACACTGGGACAGCTTTATAATGGGAACAACATGCATTTGCTCCATGAAGGAACCGCTGCAGTATAAACAGGGCAGCAGCGAAGACCCTCGCTCCACTCTGCAGCGGGCAGAGCACGACTCCAGCCTGGCTGGCATCTAATTTGTAGTGAATGAATGCATTTCCAATAGAGCCAAATACGGCTCCTTGCTTGGGTCCTCTCTCTCCAGACACCTGTTTTGCTCCATCTTCTCCCGCTAATCAGTATCCCTAGGGAGCAGCTCAGCAATTATGACTTTGCTACTACATTGGGGACTCTTATTCCTCTTTACCCCAGCTTTCTCCCTCCATCTGGGTATGTCTGTATCTACCAAGCACATCCCACAGCTCTCTTATCATTGTGTTATGAGCATCAACATTGAGTAGGGCTGTGTTCCCCTGAGTATTCTGTTGGTGGTGTAGAATGATTTTAAAGGCTTTGTGGATGAACATTTTCAGATCTGAACTAACATTAATGAGTAGTATAGACTGAACTGTGTTCTCCCCAAATTTGTATGTTGAAGCTCCAAACTTCATAGTGCCTGTATTTAGAGACAGGGCCCTATAAGGAGGTAATCAGGCTAAATGATGTCAGAACAGTGGGGCCCTCATCCAATCAGGCTGATGTCCTTATAAGAAGAAGAGACACCAGGGTTGTACATGCACAGTGGATGGGCCATGTGGGGACACAGCAAGAAGGTGTCCCTCTGCAAGCCAGGAAAAGAGGCCTCACCAGAAATAAACACTGCCATCACCTTGAACATGGACTTCTGGCCTCTAAAACTATAAGAAAATACATTGCTATGATTTAAGCCATCCCATCTATGGTATTTCATTATGGTGGCTCTTGCAGACCAACACAATGTGTGCCAGAAAAAATAGATAAGTGGCATATCAAAATGCAGTATCACAGATGCTATTGCTCAGAGCAATGCTTAAGTTTTTGAGCTGAAGAAAAATGTTAACCAAAGAATTTGGAGGTACAATGAATGGCGAAACATTGTAAAGATGTCACCCAATTAAAGATTAGGTGACACTGGCTGAGTGGAAAGGTAGCTTTGGAGTAAGATAGCTCTGAGTTTGACTCTTACCTTGCGAGTTTAGGAAAGCCAACCTCTCTTAAGTCAGGGCCCATTGGTCAAGACAGGCAAGAGAAGTTTGTGTTTTAGTTTTCTAAACTAAAGTTTAGTGGGTCCTGCCACTTAACAGCTGTGTGCCCTTGGAAAAATTACTCAATCTTTCTGAAACTCAGATTCCTTATCTCTAAAATGGAAATGATAATAACATCAACCATAAGGTCTTGTTTTGGGAATCAAATGAAGCAATCGCTGTAAAGTACTTAGCACAGTCCCTGGAATAGCTTAAAATGTTTACCATATTATTGGTATTTATTATTGGTGATATTATTTAATAATATTGGTATTATTATTATAATAATTGGTATTATTATAATAATAATTTATTCAACTAGTAAATGCTAGTTGAATAAAAGAGTGAATGAATGTTTAGTCAGATGAATCGATGAGCAGTTGGTGGATAAGTAGGTGGGTGGGTGGGTGGGCTGGTTGAGAGGTGGTTAGATGGAAGGGTGAATGGAGTTTTTGATCAATAAGTGCAGGTATGTATTAAAAAATGAATGAGTTGATTGATAGGTGATGGATGGATGAGCGGATGGATGGATGGACAGATGGAATTTACAATCAATGGAAGTGCATATGTATTTACGAATGAATAAACCAATTGACAGGCGAATAGCTAGATGGATGGGTAAATTTTTTGAATGAGGAATGGTTATGTAGGATGAGTGGGTGAAAGGATAGATGGATAGACTATGACTGATCCATTTGAAACATATCTGTTTCTCTGCATAGCCCAGGGCTCTCGCCTCCAACATAATGGCCAGAACATAGACACTGAAGGTGGCCTTGGGAACAAGAGTTTTACATAACTGTTAAGTGGCAGTTTGAGACTTCCCCTTTGGAAGTAGAAAGCCTGTTGATGGGATCATTGACAGTCTTCTTGTTAAAGACCCAGAAAGGAGAGAGTTGTTTTATGTTGGGAGCATTGGCATTTTCCAGTGTTCTCAGACATTTCACTTCCATCTCTCAGAAGCATATTTGCTTCTAATCGGATAAGCAAAAACACCTTGAGCAGCAATCAGACTCAGCCCCCAGGTACAGTGTTATTTGAACACAGGCCTTGGGTCATCTATCATATCTTTTTAATCACCAAGCGCTACCCCAGAGATAATGAGCCTTTCTGTGGCATCTGGGCAGGTTTTGAGTCAACTGGCAAACGGCCAAGACAGTATCTGCTGCAGGGATTTCATCAGAGCTCCGGTTTATCCCAACGATGCTCTCGGCATCTCCAGAAATGCCAGGGTCTAGGGTGGTCAGATGTTTGTGGCTTCCTCCAAATAGTCTATCTGGAGAGTCAGAGCATCCAGTGGAGACAGTGGTGCAGATAAACTCTCACAAGCTCATAAGTTAGAAAAGAAAAATGTGGTCTGTTACCCACACCTGTTCTCTGTCTCCTCTTCTTCCTTTCTTTCTTTTTTATCCCCCATCCCTATTTCGGTGCTAATTCATCATCACAACTCAAGAATTCCACAGAGGCATAACCGTACTGCCAAATACAGCTTCTACCCACAGCCACACAGCAGAGGCCTGCAGCTTTCTGTGGAAACCCCCACTCCCCTGTCCTCTCTGGTCTTCTCCATGAGAGCCTACAACACACTCCATGCAGGGACTGGACTGGGAAGCAGGCTGACCCGGCTTCCAGCTCCTGGGGCCCTGGCTGACTACCTGATCCTTCGGAATCTCTGTTTCCTTGTCTCTGACATGGTACTAATACATGCTTTCTGATAAGCTGTTTTAAAAGGATGAAATTATATATACCTTGTATGCCTCTTTGCTCATATTAAAAACTTAGAAAAATTCTTAGTTACATTAAGTCGATATTTTTTTAAACATCAGCCAGAGAGCTGTGCCAGACACAAGAGATGTACATGGTGAGCAGAACCGACATGGGTTTTTTTTATTTATTGTCATGGAAGTATTAGCAGATGCTAACATAATAGATATTGCTGTTATAACATTACTGGTTCTCATGCAAAGTGTTGGGTTTGGGGCCGGAGAGTGTGGATAGTGTGATGTAAGCCCACTGTTGTGTGACCCAGCAGTCATTGCCTGCCTCGTCCAACCTTGGTTGTTTTTTTTTTTTTTAAATATTTTAAATGCTTTTATTTATTTTTGAGAGAGAGACAGAGTGTGAATGGGGGAGGGGCAGAGAGAGGGAGACACAGAATCCAAAGCAGGCTCCAGGCTCTGAGCTGTCAGCACAGAGCCTGATGAGGGACTTGAACCCACAAACCATGAGATCATGACCTGAACCGAAGCCAGACACATAACTGACTGAGCCACCTGGGTGCCCCCTGACCTTGGCATTTTTAATCACAGAAGCTAAATACTAATTTTTCCACCTGTTCTTGCTGTTAGGGGCTACATGTGACTGATCTCTGGCCAGTGAGACCTAAGTATAATCTGCTGGTTAGTTTTGGAGAAAGTTGTTGTTTTCTACATAAAAGTGGCACACACAGCACGTCCTATTCCTTTCCCATTCTCTTCCTTTTTGAGTCTGGATGAGATACCTGGACATGCGACTAATATGTGACTCCAGAGTAACAATCAACAATCTACGAGGGGAAGTGGATTGACAGAGAAGTTTGGTCTTTCAAGGTGTTATCAAGCTGCTCCCCCAAGCCTGCACTACCCACCTTCAGGCTTTTTGTTTGAGAAAATCAGTCCCATATATTACTTAAGCTCTTGCCAGCCAGGTGCTTCATTGCTTGCATCCCATAACTTTCTTAACTCATACATCCACCGATGCCAATACTCGGTGATGCTCTGAAGACACAGTGGGACAACAGTGGCTGGGGCTGGCCAATAAAAGCAGCCTCAGGCAAGATGGAACCCGCACACTGGGCAGAATTGACCAAAAGGCTCTGGGCTGGGGCACCTGGATGGCTCAGTTGGTTAAGCACCCAACTCTTGGTTTTGGCTCAGGTCATGATCTCGTGGTTCATGAGTTCGAGTCCCACACTGGGCTCAGCGATCACAGCACGGAACCTGTTTGGGATTCTCTCTCCCTCTCTCTCTACCCCTGCCCCACTCACGTGCTTGCTCCCTCTCAAAATAAATAAGTAAACTTAAAAAAAAAAAAAACAGGCTCTGGGACTAATCCCACATTTCTGTCTCTTGATGAATGTATACCTGATACTCACATTTGGCTCCCTCTTTGCTTAGTATTTAAGACTACAGGGGAACTTGGTTTAAATTATGGATTAGTCAGGGTCCCGACAGGCTACAGACCGCAAACCCAAGGGTTTAGCTGAGGGGATCCAATGGAAAGGCTCTTTATGGATGTGTGGACAGGGTTAACAGAACCCACAGGGGCTGATCCCATTCCTCTGAACCATACCTTCCTAGACCCAAGGAGCAGGGGAAGGGAATCGTGCATGCAGAGCCTGGAGGCAGCTGTGGAAACAAAGAGAGGCCGTATAATAGGAGCCATGGCAGTAGACACAACCAATAAGCAATGAAGCAGGAAGTAGTGGGGGAGGACGTGAATGCCCACCCCTCTTTCCTCTGATGAGAGCATCCCATTGGCTGAGCCCCAGGAAGCCAAAAGGGAGCCAGATACAGTGTGGGCTCAGCCAGGAGGGGGACGAGCAAAGAATGACTAGCGCAATGGCCCTTGATATTTTCATCTTACCATGTCCTCCAGTCATGCAACACCAAGAACACTTCTACCACTAACAATACAAATACAAGAATTAGCACTTCCCGTGTGGCAGGCTAAAAACCAAAATTGTGACATTTCTTATCTCACTGAGTCTTCTCCACAGCCTGCCAATAAAAGACTTAAACTTTGTACTGACTATCAGGTCTCCTTGGTGCCCATCTCTGGCCAGTCACCACTCATGGTAGTCCCCCCAGACAGAATGCCAGGCAGGGGAAAGGGGAAGGGGGTCCCCAGTCACCTTCGTCTAACAGCCTCAGGCATTGTTGTTAGGCTTTATGTAGATATGTCCAGTCACAGGAGTGCAAACTTCTCATGGCAGCAGAATATTTCCAGTGTTCAAGACACTACAGTCTTGCCAAGGGCCTGAATTCCACAGACGCGTTGACATTTTGGCCACCAAGAATGACTGCTGTGGCCACATCCGCCATGTCTCACCCTGGAACGCCTTCCTTCTTCATGAGCATGGTCGTCCTGAGAAGCTCCCGCAAGCAGCTAGGCCCAGGGAGGCAGCCCCTGTAGGACTTTCATGGGTGTTATTTGTGATTTTGTTTACTTACTTTTTAAACAAGCTAGTGTAGGACTTCCTTTTACCTGACTTTAAAGAGCTATTTTCTGTTCCTTAAATAACCCGCGTTTGCCAATTAGTAACTCATAAAGAAAATGAAATTGTGTGAGATGAGGCATAGTGAATTATTCATGGCTGCATTTTCTGCTGTCACCTTCCAATGGTGTCTCCATTGGGGGGGGGGACTTAGTAATGAGAGAGTGAAAAATGGCCCCCTTGTCTCCTTCCCACAGTATAAGCCCATTGACTGTAGTGGTTGAACCATATCACGGCAGAGGAGCAAAATAACGATTATGATAATTATAGTCATCATCGTAGCCAGTGGGGCTTTGTTTTGTTTTGTTTTGTTTCAGTTAGGAAAAAGGAAAATAAGGTGTAAGACTTCTCTCAACCTTCCCTTCTCTATTTATTTGAAAATTGCTTATTGAGAACCCTACCATCTGGCAACTCTCGATTCTTTTGCGACAGCAACGCAGGCAACTTCATCTGCAGGAATCGTCTCATTTGGATCCCTCCCTTTCAGGGCCCCCAGCCCAGCTGGGTGGGGAGCCCGCTTCTGACACTTATCCCACATCCTTGTAATGTCCCTGGTGTCCCCACCACAGAACCCTGAACTTTCTGATGGCCAGGACAGTATCTCATCCACCCTTCTATCCCTCAAGGCTCATAAAGCCTTGAAAAATAGATAAGGAATAAAAGTGATATGAGAAATTGAAGATAAGCTTAATAATTTATTCATTTATTAAATAGCTATCAACCCTACTATATGCCAGAAACTCCTCTAAGCGCTTGAAATACGTCAGAGAACAAGACAGACAAAAATCTCTGCCTTCTTGAAATTCATATTTTAGTAAAAGCAAACAGAAAATAAGCAAAATGAAAAAGGAGAATATAGAGTATGTCAGAAAGTGATAAGTACTATGGAAAAAAAAAACCCCACAGTTCAGGGTTGAAGGGATGGGGCATGATAGAGGGGAGATTACAATGGAAATATGGTGGCCTGTTGGGCCTCACCAAGCCAGTGATGTTTGAGCAATGACTTGAAGGAGGGGAGAGGTTTGGAGAGGGGAATGAGTTCCCCTGTAGAGGCTCTGTGGGTTGGGTGTGTGCCTAGTAAGTATGATAGAATTATTCAACAATGAAAGTTGGGCACTTCGATAGGTTGTGGGTCCCTTTTCATGGAACTACTCAAGCAGAGGATAAAGGGCCATCCACTGTGAATTGTGTGGAAACTTTTCTCACAGCAGACAGGAGGCTGAACAAGCCCACAGCTAATATTGCACTCAATGGTAAAAATTGAAAATGTTTTCCCTCAAAGATCAGGAACACAGCAAGGATGCCCATTCTCACAATTGTACTCATCATGCTACTGGACATAGATCTAGCCAGAGCAATTAGGCAAGAAACAGAAATGAAAGACCAAATTAGAAAGGAAGCAGTAAAATGATTTCTGTTCACACAGATGCAATCTTACATGTACAAACCCTAAAGATCCCCACCCAAAACCAACAAAAATCTGTTAGAACTCACAAATGAATTCAGCAGAGTTGCAAGAACAATCGACACACAAAAATCAGTCGTGTTTCTGTACCCAAACAATGAAAGATGAGAAAGGAAATTACGAAAATAATCATGTTTACGATGCCATCAAAAAGAATAAAATACTGGTAAGAAACGTTACCAAGGAAAGGAAAGATTGTACACTTAAAAGTACAAAACATCGCAGAAAGAAATGCCTGCTCATTCCAGACTAATCCTTGTTCGTAGAATTTCTCAGTTAGTCATCAGGACAATCCAGCAAGATGCTAAAATGGTACAGCTTGCCTGATGAGCCCCTTTCATTTGATGACCTAACCCATGTCCACTCTGTGTGACCTTGGTACCTCTTATTCCCTCCATAATCTATGTCACAGGAGAGGATGTGTGACCCGTGTGGTAGCAATTAGAGCTTTGTCCTGCATTTGACATTTACATGCTTCAGATTTCCACCTCCAGCCAAAATGGGGGGCCCAGGAGCAAATTTAGCCTCCTACTGGAAACAACTAAAAAAATGGACAAAATATATAAAATAACGCCTTTCAGCCTTGGAATTGCCCAGTGCATGACATTTTAAGCTTGGTCCCCTTGGTTGTTACAAGATGGTGCCTACATCTCCCAGGGCTACCTGTCTTTTCATCCATGAGAGAAAGAGAAGGAAGTTCCAGTATCCCAAAGAAGAACACCCATGCGATGGGTCTGACTAATTGGACCAACTGAGGCGACAGGGTGACCACACAGGGCTTCCTCTGGGAGAATGTCGTGTGCTGACCGGCACCGACTCCTGGAACTGGGGGTGCAGTTGGTCTCCCCCTAAGTCCCTCAGCTACACGGAGGAGATGTGGGCTCCTGAATGAAAATTAGACAAGTATCAGAAGAATTACTTACATTAATTCCGGATCAACAACCAATGAGGAAAGCATGACTGGCCATTTCGGCACGTGTTGGGAACCCGTGCTTGTCTCCCTTTCCATTTCTTTGGTCATGGTAAAGAGAAGCAGTTCCTAAGTGTAATCAGACGGGCCGTTGCATGGGAACTCTCTCCCCGCCTCCTCCAAGCATGAGAAAAAACAGGTGGTCAAGCAGACATGATCACTAAGAATTTTCTGGGCCAGGATCAGAGGCATTGGACGTGCCAAGCAATGATAACAGTCAGACGAAAACATCAGCTTTCTCTCTGCCTTGTCAGTTATGAGCAGAGACTTCAGCACCTACTTAAGAGCTGGAGTGTGGAAGCTCTAAAATTAATTTCAGAGGAGGCACAAACCAATGTCCCAGGGCTTGGCCCGGGAAGGGGCAGCAGTCATGTGCCTTTGGGAAACACATCTTAGCATCTTACACGTAATTACCTCTGTTCACATCATAACCACCAGTGGAGGAGTCAGGTCAGCTGTCAATGGCACTTCTAGAGAAAAAGCGACCATATGGTCTTCATGATAGAGTGAATACTACCTCATAGCATGAGAAAAAGTAAGCTGTTGAGGATGAGGATAAGAACAGAATTATAGAGGGGCACCTGGGTGGCTCAGTTGGTTGAGCATCCGACTTGGGCTCAGGTCATGATCTCACAGCTTGTGGGTTTGAGCCCCGCATTGGACTCTGTGCTGACAGCTCAGAGCCTGGAACCTGCTTCGGATTCTGTTTGTGTCTTCTCTGCCCCACCCCTGCTCATGCTCTGTCTCTTTCTCTCAAAAAGAAACATTAAAGACATTTTTTAATAAAAAAAAGAACAGAATTATAGATCATAATGAATTCTTACTATGTGCTAAGCACTGTGACAATATGCATATATGTGCATATTTCAATATATTTTATTATATATAGATATTTAGTCTATATATTTTTTAATTGTGGTAAAATCCACATAACATAAAATTGACCATATTAAAGTGAATTCACGTTGTTATACAACCGATCTCCAGAATTCTTTTCATCTTGTGAAAGTGAAACTATGCCCATTAGACAGTTCCCTATTCTACCCACCCCACCCCCAGCCTCCAGCAACACCCACCTGCTGTTTCTATGAACTTGACCACTCCAGGAAGTCATGTACGTGAAATCATATAGTGTCTGTCTCTTTGTGACTGGCTTATTTCACTTAACGTAATGTCCTCAAGATTCATCCATGTTGTGGCATGTGTCAGAATGTCCTTCCCCTTTAAGGCTGAATAGCATTCCATAGGCTGTATACACCACACCATGTTTATTCATTCATCGATAATTGGACACTCTGGTTGCTTCCACTTATCAGCTACTGTGAATAATGCTACCATGAATGTGGATCTACAAACGCCTCTTCCAGGTCCTGCTTTCAGTTCTCGGGGTGTATACCCAGAAGTGGACATGCTGAATCGTATTCTGTGTCTAGTATTTTGTAGAACTGCCATCCTGTTTGACCGATACACATGTTCTCATTTATTCTCACGACATCCTGTGAGAGACAGAGAATGATGAAGGAATAGACTCAGAGAGACAAAGTGCCATTATACAGATGAAGAAAGTGAGGCTCAAAAGGGTCATCAGTTTTAGGAATTGTGGAGCAATGGTGACGAGCTTGAGTTTGGGGAGTCAAGCACACAGGAAACCACGGTGGGCTCGGACCTCGCGTTTTTCTAGTTCAAACACACCACTCTCTACAAAAAAATGCTCGGGTTTTTTTTTTTTGCTTGTTTTTGTTTTGTCCCTTCCAAGGTTTTATATTTCTATTTCAAATCACTCTAAAAGTGAGTTCTTTTAGTTTATTTCCAACCAAATTACTAAGCAAGCGCAGCTTTATTCCATTTACATAGCAATGATGTTGCACAGAAAATACATTTCAGGGTCTGGTCTAGGCATAAAAGAGAGAAATGGAAGGAGAAGACAGGAAAATCAAGTCGTTTTTGTGAGACATAAAGTTAAAAAATAACCATTTATATTGAACCAAAATCAACAGAGCTGGCTGGTGTGTCAGATGGTTCAGCGGAGAAGAAAGGACTGGAAGTTATTGCATACGGTGCCCTCCACACCCGCTCACATCAATCCTGAAAATTGGGAAGTACATCATCTATTATGCATAATAACAATATCATAATAAATATAAATAATAATAACAATATAGCATCTATATTATAATACATAATAAAGTTTAACACTTGTGCCCCACCTCCCAGTTTAAACAAAGGGAACATTACCAGTATATTAGAGAGCAGTTTGCAACTTCCCCATAATACTCTTCTTCTCATTGCCAAGTAGTAAGTAGTCCATTGTATATATAAACCACATCTTCTTGATCCATTCATCTGTTGATGGAACTGGAGGGTATTATGCTAAATGAAGTAAGTCAGGCAGAGAAAGATAGATACCATATGCTTTCACTCATACGTGGATCTTGAGAAATTTAACAGAAGACCATGGGGGAGGGGAAGGGGGGAAAAGTTACAGAGAGGGAGGGAGACAAATCATAGGAGACTCTTAAATACAGAGAACAAACTGAGGATTGATGGGGGGGTGGGGGAGAGGGGAAAGTGGGTGGTGGGCCTGGAGGAGGGCACTTGTTGGGATGAGCCCTGGGTGTTGTATGGAAGCCAATTTGACAATAAATCATATTAAAGAAAATAAGAATAAGAATAAGAATACCCTTCTCCTTCCCAGCCAACTGAGGCTACCTAAATCCCAGATTTTGTGTTAACCATTCACTTATATGTCTTCCTAGGCTTGTTAAATATCTCTCTGTGCATCCCAAGTCAGTACTTTACACATTTGCAATTTTGACTCTTCAATGGATGAAATCCTGCTGTTTGAACGAATGGAATCATTTTGTGTCATCTTTTCAGTATTTGATCAATATTTTGGTTTTAACATTCATCAAGGTAGCTATATACGGCTGTGGTTCATTTCCATTGTCACATAGTATCTCATAACTTGTCCAGTCTCCTGTCAATGGATGTTTAGGAGGTTTGCATTAATTTGCTATTGTAAACCATGTGGCAACGACCGTCTAGTCTAGGGCATATACCGAGACACGGAATTGCTGGCTCACACAGTGAGCCGTATTAAAACTTAATAAATAATGTCAGAAACTTTCCAAAAGTGTTCCCAGCAGTGTATACTCTTACTAGGAACATAAGTTTCTCTGTCGCTGTCTCATGCTCTCCAATAATAATAACTGATTTTTTAAATGTTTGCAAATGTTTTCGGGTACTGAATGCTATCTGATGGTGGTTTTATTTTGCATTTCCCTGATTACTTATACGATTGATTATCTTTTCATATGCTTCCTGATCATTTGTATTTCCTCATCTCTGAATCGTGTGTTTAGATTTTTTGTCTCTTGTTCTAGTAGGTGACTTGCTTGTGGTGGGTGGTGATGGTGTTTTCTTACGGATGCTTACAGGTTCTGTATCTAATCCACCCACTAAATCTTTTCAGGGTTCAAATAAATTTTCCCTGTTTGTGATTTGTCTTCATTCATGATGGATTCTTAATTTCACATGGTTACATTGAGAGAAATTCTTCTTTATAGCTTGCATTTTTATTTCATATTTTAGAAGTTTCCTTCCCCTAAATTCCTAAAGTCATTCTAAAAGTTTAAAAGTTCCCTTTCCCATTTAAATCTTTAATCCATCCCAAATTGGTTTTTCTATGAGGAAGTTATCCGATTTCATTTTCCCCACATGGTTAACAAACTGTCTCTGTGCTAATTATCGAATTATTCTACGATACCATCTCTGTCATGTATCAATCTTACGTGGGTAGGGCATCTCTTACCCTACCTAGAAGACTAAGGTCTTCTGTTCTTACCCACTGACCTATGTGTTTATCCCTCTGCCACATCAAACAGTCTTGTTATTTGGTAGGGCAAGTTCCCCCTTCTTATTATTCTTCAGAAATTCCTTAGCTGCTCTTGGCCCTTTACTCTTTCATGTTAGAATCAATTTGTCAATGTCTGTTAAAAATTATGCTGGTATTTTTGGGGCGCCTGGGTGGTTCAAGTCTGTTAAGCGTCTGACTTTGGCTCAGGTCATGATCTCATGGTTCGTGAGTTCGAGCACCACATCAGGCTCTGTGCTGATAACTCAGGAGCCTGCTTCAGATTCTGCATCTCCCTGTCTCTCGGCCCCTCCCCTGCTCATGCTAGAATAAACGTTAAAAAAAAAAAATTACGGTGGTATTTTGATGGATAAGGCATCAAATCTAGAGATCAATTTTGGGAAATTGATATACTTAGAATATTGATTTTTTTCTACCTATAAATACAGTATGTCATCCCACTTATTTGGGCCTTTAAAAATGTATATTTAGTGAAGTATAATTGTCTACATATTTTTTTACATAGGGTCCTCGCATATCTTTAGAAATTTTATGCTTTTGGAGGTCTTATCTTTTAAATTAAAAATTTCTAATTATTGCTGGTGTATATATATGCAGCTGATTCTACAATTTGGTGGTATATTCAAGAGTCTTACTAAACATTTTCATTAATAATTTTACATAATTTTTTTAATTACACCTTCTTCATTTCCGTTCCTCACGTTGCTCATTTATTTTCCTCTAGCACAAGACTATTAGTGGAGATAGCAAGTTTCCTTGCTTTATCACAGATAAAAAGGAAACGCTTTTAACATTTCACCATTGAGGAGGACATTTTGAGTAGTTTTCTATTGCCATTGTTGTTTCATTTTACTTGTTTTGTTTTATATAAGCCTCATCAGGCAAAGAAAGTTACCTTTCACTTCTAGAAAAGCTTTGTTTTGTTTTTAAGCACGAAGGTGGCTCAGTTTGGTCCCAAATCCCATTCCTCCATCTAATATGATGAGGAGGTGACTTTTTTTTTCCTCCTTCAATCTGTTAATCTGGTAATTTACATAAATTGGTTTTCTACTGTTAAATCAACCTTGCTTTCTTGACAGAAAACCAACCCAATTTTTTAATCCATTGTCGGATTCTATTTTCTAAATTTGATTTGGGGATTTGTTTTGATTTAGAAATGTTTTCAGTTACATTCTTGAATAAGGTTGGTCCATACTGTCCTGGTTTAGACGTCAAGTTGCAAGAGCTTCAGAAAGTGAGTTGGGGAATGTTTCCTCTTCTCTGAATCTGGTGTGGCATTTGAAATGATCTGTTCCATTATGGGGAAAAAAATTCATTTTATTATCGACTCCCATAATAGTTAATGGGCCTTTCAGTGTTTGTGTTTTTGAGTCATTTTTAATAATTTATCTTTTTCTAGTTCTTATCCAGTATGCCTACTTTGAAATTTATTAAGATAAAATTATTCCTAGGGTATCTTATTTTTCTTGTTTAAATCTCTGCTGAATCTGCATTTGTCTGTTTTCCCATTTTAAGGGCTTTTTAAAATTTGAGGCTTCTGTCTTGTTTGGGATTTGTCAATATTGCTAGAAGCTTATGAATAGTTTTAGAGTTTTAAAAAAACAATTTGGGGTTTTATTATATCCTTTTATCTTTTTTTCTCTTATTTCTCTTATTTTTGCTTTTATTTTTATATCCACGCTTTCTAATTGCTTTGAGTTTATTTGCTTATGCTTTTTCTAATTTCTTAAGTGGAACACATAGTTCATGTGTTCCTCTCTCATTTTCTTATCTTCCAACATAATCATTTAAAGCTATAAAATCCCTTCTGAAAAGCAATTTAACTGCAGCCCGCATTCAGTAACATAGTGTTTTTATTATTACCCGGTTCTAGGTATTTTTAAAATATTCTTTATTTCTGTCTTTATGAAGTCATAAGTTATTCAGAAGTTTCTTTTGTAATTCTAAGCGCCCTCGGATTTTATCCTGTAGGCCAGGGATGTCCAAATCGAGTACATGTGACATCACTGTCCCCCACCACACCTATTCCAGGCATCGTGAATCAGCCCATCTTTCCCATTAGGCCCAGAAGCCTCCCCCGCAGGGCCTTCCAGTGGCCACAGTCCATCAATCTGAGCCCGAAGGCTGGGGAGACCCTCCCGCCGGCCAGCCTCATACTTGTGCTTCAGGAAAATTACTCCGATCTCGAGGCAGTAAAAAAGACCAACTTTCCTCAGCCCTAGACTATTTCATGTTCCATCGCAAAGATACAGATACATCCATTTAGCCCCAAAGGCATTTATTGAGCAATTACTGTGTCTACGGCAGCAAGCTGTACATAATGATTGAAACTGTTGCTGCCCATCTTCCCACCCCCACCCCCACCCCTTCTCCCAAGCGTGATCTCGTTTCCAGCAACTCCGGGAGCGAGCCCAGTGTTATCTCCACTTCACAGATAACGGAACCAGACTTAGAGAAATGAAACAGCGCACCCAAGATTGCCCAGCCAGTGTCAGAGCCCCAAACCCGCAGCCACACTGCTGTGTGGGCGCCGCGCTGCCGCCTCGGAAAAGATTACAAGGTTTTATTTTTTCTCTCTCCCATTTTGTCCACATGCTCAGCAATTGGAGAGTGGGATGAAAATTGATGGATATGCCGTCGATTCGCTTCTCCACTGCGGAAAGTCCATCCAATCTTCAAGCGGCTCTAAATTACATCATGGTTAGTTGACTCAAAGAATCTTGCTTTGGGGGCTTGTTGTCTGTTTCCCTTATCTCTCCGGAGTGCTTTGGCCGACCAAGCGGAATGCTTATCTTGCAGCTTTAGGGCTTTGAAGAAATATATTCTGTTGCCTAAGCGTCCTTCCCTAGGGGCCTGTGTGACACACACTAAATCCACACCAGCCGAGGCAGAGAAGCAGCCGGGGTCGGGGTCAGGTGTGTGCTCTGGGTAAGGCAGCCCGGGGTGTGCACACACATGTCACCCCATAATTCATGGGGCCCCTGACACCTGCTACCGGGTTCCCCCTCCCCCGCTACGCGAAAATAGAGAGCTCCTCTGAACCCTTTCATAAGCCTAAATGGCATAAATGGAAGAAGCAATTACCATTCATTTATATGAAAACAATTTTTTTTAGCCTTCCCAGACCCCCCCCCCCCCAAAAAAAAAAAAACCACGCTCTCCTCGGCTTTTCTGGTACCTTAGGACACATCTTGCTAACGGATGCACGGAATAAATCGAGATAACGCACAAGCGCTCACAGATACAATTCAGAGCCTGGCGGTTGGAGGCTGAGATGAGGTGTGGGTTTCGGGGGAAGGAGCTGCGGGGGGGGGGGGGGCGCTTTCCCCGCTCGGGGGACCCGCTGCCTCTGCAACGGCTCACAGATAAACACTGAGCACCGTTTCCACTTTTTTCCTTTTTCCCAGAAAAGTGCAAATCCTCTTCGGATTTCTTTCCAATAAGCAAAAACAGGTACTAATGTAGGTCTTTTCCCAAAGCGAAGGGGTGTAATGTGAATTTGCAAAAGGTGGGGAATACCCGTATGTGCTGCTCACACACCCACGACTTACACGTGTTATCCCATTTCATCTTTAATCATTAGAACTAGGAGTATTATCCCCGTTTGACCAATAGGGATGGAAAACTGGGGGAGTATACATGATTTACCCAAGGTCACATAGCCATTAAGCAGCAGAGCTGAGATTTAGGACAGATTTATCTGTCAGACTCTGTCTTCTCTTAAAGTAGAAACCTGTGTTTATAAGGCATATGCTACTGCTTCTGCAACTGTACAAGGAGAGAGAGCGGCAGATGATGATATTCAAAAGGTATATCTTTATACACTTATGGGTTTTTCCTAAATGGAAAAAAAAATTATGCTGTATAATTACCGCAAGAACTATGTTGGGATTTGTCCTCAGTCTTGCTAATGTGGCCCTCAGCCTCCACTGTACCTGAGTGCTCATTAGAAATGCAAGTTTTGGGGGCACCTGGGAGACTGTTGCTTAACCATCCAACTCTTGGTTTCCACTCAGGTCATGATCTCACGGTTTGTGGGATCAAGCCCGGTGGCGGGCTCTGCGTTGACAGTGCAGAGCCAGCTTGTGATTCTCTCTCTCTGCCCCTTCGCCCACTTACTCACGCATGCGTTCTCTCAATCTCTCTTTCACAATTAATAAGCATAAAAAAAGAAATGCAAGTTCTTGGACCCCACCTTACACCCACACAGTTAAACAAGAGCCCCAGATGATTTATATATACACTGAATTTTATGATCCCTATAAGATGCCAGAAGGCCTGTTAAATGGCTTTTCTTCCATTTACAACAAGCCCTTTACTTGTATATAGAGACAGGCACATAGGTTTAGGCATGATGTTTGTGTACCCATCTCCACAGCTCAAAAATACCAGCAACAAAAGCAACAAAATCCCATTCCAGAAGAAGATACTCCCGATTATCCGGTTGGATGCATTTATATTTTCTCTTTCCTTCCTTTCCCTTTCTGATCCACGGATTTATTGGTTCATGGATTTATCTGCCTCTTGACTCTTCTTTCTGTCCACCCCCTAAACAAGGTTTCTTAAATGCAAACAGAAGTGTGCAGATTCCTTCCTGAAAATCATCGATGGTCTTCTGTTGTCGGCACAGTAGAGCCTCCACTTCTTTGGCTCCCCATTCGTTGTCCGCCAAATCTGATGCCATGTTCTCCTTTCAACCTCATTTACCCCCCATTTTCCCACCTTATGCCTACTGGTACTTGACTATGCTGGCTGCTCACAGACCCCAGAATCCTGCGTGTCCTGTGCCTTCCCTTGCCCTGCCTTGCCAAATAGCCCTGGCTGGAATCTTCTCTCCCCAACCTACTCTCATGAAAGCATGTCTTCCTCTAAGAAGAAAAAGTATGTCACAAGGCTATTGGGAAGCTCACAAAAGAAAAAGACAGCCACAGTTCCTAGCACATACTATGTGATCGGTCTATACTAATGAAACGAAGGGAGGGGGAGGGAAAGGAGGGGAGAAAGGAAGGAAGAAACAGAAATCAGCTAAGGTTCTGGCATCCTGGGCTGTGAGCTCAGTGCACAGGAAGCAGTCCGTGGGGACACTTAGTCCCAGGTGAAGCCCAAGCGGGATTTTACAGGCAGCTGGGTCATTTGGAAATGTGCAAGCATTCTAAGCCCGCCGTCTTGGAAGCATTTCCCTGACAATTGCAGGGAGCATTCTCTACTCTGATGAATAACCGATGAGACAATCCAGATATTCCGAAGGAGAAATATTTGGCTGGAGTATTCACAGGAGACTCTAGAATCTCTGGTAGGGAGCCTGGTGGCTCGGGCCGGCATAGACAGCTGGGGCTGGGGGCACTCAGGGACGTGGCCCATGAGGAAAAGAATGAGCTGAGTGTGGGTAGGGTCCTAGGCCTCCTCAGCAGGCTGGGCAGACACAAGATGCCCTGGCGGGCACTCTTTATCCATGCCCAGGGCAGATTATGCTGATGAGGGCAAATCTGCACTCTTTCCCGTCCAGCCCGGACGCCAACTCAAAATCCTTCACAACAGAGCTCACCTGCTGGTGGTGGCTTTGACCCACTGTCAAAGGATCCGAGTTAGTACTCTGTAAAACCACAAAACTGGAAAATTTGGGATGGGTCTCCTATTGGTCAGCAGCATCTAACAGAACCATCTGGGAGATGGAAATGGCTATGGGGCAATGCAAATGTTCTGTGGTGCACACTGTCCAACACAGTAGCCGCTCGCCATATGTGGCTGCCGGGCCCTTGAAGTGCAGCTAGTGTGAAAAAATAAATGTTCACTTTTGTTTCATATTTTTACTTTTTTACAATCTTTTTAATGTTTATTTTTAAGAGAGAGAGAGAGTGAGCAGGGGAGGGGCAGAGAGAAAGGGAGACACAGAATCTGAAGCAGGCTCCAGGATCTGAGCTGCCAGCACAGAGCCCAATGCAGGGCTCAAACTTACGACTCTTGAGATCATGACCTGAGCCGAAGTCGGACGTTTAACTGACTGAGTCACCCAGGCGCCCCTACTTTTGTTTCATTTTAATTGATTAAAAGTTAAATTTAAATTGTCACTTCTTTCTCTCTCTCTCTTTCATTTTTTTTTTTTTTTTAATAAGTATAGATATCCAGCATCTGGTGAAAAAACTCTGCTTTCCTCATTATTTACCTTGGTGCCTTTGTGGTCTTTCTTATCCTTGACCTGCTGTGAGATGTTATCACTTAAATCCACCACGTTTTTCCAAGTCTTAGTCTGGCTATTTAAATTTAAATTAGAGGGAGTGGCATGATTCACCTACCAAAA
Organism: Hyaena hyaena; assembly: GCF_003009895.1. Lineage (NCBI taxonomy): Eukaryota > Metazoa > Chordata > Mammalia > Carnivora > Hyaenidae > Hyaena > Hyaena hyaena. The sequence goes on along the minus strand of NW_024081716.1, from coordinate 258,065 downwards.
ATAATCAGGAGTACTACTACCCTTAGTCAAGTGCCCCCACTGTTAGGAACACTGGACCAGGGTTATTCTTTCTCCACTGATCGACCCTACAGGTAGTAGGATTAGAGAAGAGAGTCTCCCACTGCCACGCACCTAGTAAATCACACTGCAAGGATTTAAACCTTGGCATCTCTCCCTCAGTTCACCTGATTGTTTTCTTTTACCAGGTTATCATCGTGGAGAATTTCCTAAGTGCTGAGCATTAGACCAGTACCTGCATGATCTCATATGCATTGCGCCTTCTCTTCGCCCTAACACAGAGACCTTCTATCCCCAGTTCGCAGATGAGGAGACAGGTTCACTAAGGGGAAACAGGTCACAAAGATCAGAGAAGACAGAACCCCATGACATCTTCCCTGGACACCGTGGGCTCCATTGCCACAGCTTATGACAGCCCCAGGTGGCCCCAGGCCCCAAGACGGACGGCCCACTGTGGACTCGGGTACACCACCTTCCTCTCAGCCAGTCTTTAAGTGCCAAAGCAGAGAGCTTTCCAGGACTCACCACCAACTTGTATTTATCTGCTGGATTGGCTTTATATTCTGCTTGCTGAATTGGATTTCTTTCAGAAAAGACGAGGGCGGCAGATAAAAGCAGAGTTTATGACCATCCAATCAGAGAAAGCTGAATTTCATTTGAGCAGGTGAGACTGGATGTCTTTCAGCTTTCTCTTTTAAAACCTGGGGGAAGCACTTAGATGTCGGGGCCAATTTATCAAGCTTTAGGAGGCTTTTTTATTAGTCACTTACAGCAAACATTTTCCCCTTTACAGATGGTTACCTAATGCAACAAAAGTCTCCATCTAGGCCCTGTGCCAAGCTGAGACTTGGAAAGCCAGGGTGGGATGTGAATGACAGCATCTCATTCCCAATCAAGAATGAGAGAATTCACAAAGGCACCAGGGTAAGTCAGAGGAGAAAGAGACTTTCCAACAAATGGTGCTGGAACAATCAGAGATCCATATAGGAAAAATGAATGTCAACACTAAGCTCATGCCATGTACAAAAATCAACTCAAAATTAATCATAGATTTCAATGTAAAGCCTAAAAGCATTAAACATCTAGAAGAAAACTAGAGAAAATGTCTGTGACCTTGGTTTTACAGATGATAGGACACAAAAAGCAAAAGTCATAAGAAAAAAAGGGATAAAATGGACTATATTAAAGATAAAATCTTCTGTCCTTTAGAAAGCACTGTTAAGAAAATGAAAAAACGGGGGCTCCTGGGTGGCTCAGTTGGTTAAGCATCTGACTTCGGTTCAGGTCATGATCTCACGGTTCATGGTTTCGAGCCCTGTGTCAGGCTCTGTGGTGACAGCTCAGAGCCTGGAGCCTGCTTCGGATTCTGTGTCTCCCTCTCTCTCTGCCCCTTCCCGGCTCGTGCTCTGTCTCTCCCTCTCTCTCTTAAAAATGAATAAACTTTGGGGCGCCTGGGTGGCTTAGTCGGTTGGGCGTCCGACTTTCGCTTGGGTCATGATCTCGCGGTTCGTGGGTTCAAGCCCCATGTCAGGCTCTGTGCTGACTGCCAGCTCGGAGCCTGGAGCCTGTTTCGGAGTCTGTGATTCCCTTTCTCTCTGACCCTCCCCTGCTCACGCTGTCTCTCTCTCTCTCCTAGAAATAAATAAATAATTTTAAAAAAATTAAAAAATAAATGAATAAACTTTTAAAAAAATGTTAAAAAAAAAAAATGAAAAGACAAGCCACAGACTTTATTTGTGAAACACTTACCTGATCATTGACTTGTGTCCAGAACATATAAAGAACTCTTACAACTCAATGATTGGATGATACACCCTATTCAAAAGTGGGCAAAAGGTTTACATAGACAATTACTCAAAGTAAAGATATAGATGGCAAATAAGCACATAAAAACTGCTCACCATTGTTAGCCGTTAACTAAACTCACATTAAAACCCCAAGGATATACGTCTGTACACCGATGAGGATGGCAAAGACAAAGAACCGAAGACCATCAACACCGCTATGGTCTGAATGTTTGTATCCCCTGCAAAATTCATAGGTGGAAATCTTGAGCCCCAAAGGTATTAGTGGGTGGGGCCTGTGGGATGTGATTAGGTCAGAAAGGGGAAGCCCTCATGAATGGGATTAGTGCTCTTATAAAAGAGATTCTGCAGAACTCCCTCACACTTTCCACCCCATGAGAACACAGTGAGGAGGGCCCTCACTCGACCTTGCTGGCACCCTGATCTCGGGCTCCCGGTCTCCAGAACTGTGAGCAATGAGTTTCTGTGGCTTCGGAGCGACCCAGCTGGGGGTACTTGCCTGTAGCAGCCCGAACGGACTAAGACAAATACCTTGTAGGCATACAGAGCGATTGGAACTGGAATGCATTGCTGGCAGGAATGCAAAACAGTACATCCGGCCGCTTTGGAAGAACAAGTGGCCATTTTTTATATGGTTGCACGCCAGTTGTATGTATGACCCAGCAATTTTACTCTAGATGTTTACCCAAGGAAAACGCTACATCCACAGAAGACCTGTAGACAGATGGTCACAGCAGTTCTGTTCCTATTCATCAAAAACCAGAAACAACCGAAACATCCTTCAGCTGATGAAGGAATAATCTATCAATACAATAAAATGCTATTAAGCTATAAAGGGGATCGGCTACTGATGTGTGCATCAGCATGAATGTTTCTCAGGAAGCATTATGCTAATTGAAAGAAGCCAGACTCAAAAGGCTACATAAGGTATGATTTTATTTATATGTTATTCGGAGAAAAAACAAAACTACAGGGACAGAAATCGGTGGAGTGGGATAGAGGGGGCACAGGGGAGGAGGGGAGAGTGCACAGACTACAAAGGGGTACTAGGGAACTTTCTGGGGTGATGGAGATGTTCTATACCTGGGCCCAGGGTGGCAGTTACGCGATTCTAAATGTACTTTGTCAACATGCACTGAATGGCACACCTAAGAAAGATAAATTATAAATTTATAAATTATATCTCAATAAATGTAACTCTGAATAAGAAGAGTGAAAGAATTCAAATCCTACTCTTCCCCCTCAGAAACAACATATAAATGTGTTCATGGAAATGGCAATAGCAATATTGGCACAATCACTCTAATTGTAGAAATTTATGCTGCAGCCAGTGCGTTTAGTAACGCGCATCACAGCCGTGTGTTCTCCGGAGCACAAAGCCTCTGAAATTGGATAATTGTTCCCTTATCTTCTGTTTCTATCACGAAAAGTAGAGAAGGACTTTCATTTTCCAAAACATCCTCTTTTCTGGAACAAGATAACGTTTTACTTCTTTATGCCCTGTTTCAATCCACAAAGGAATAGAGGCAGCTTACATGAATGCTCTCAATAAAGTAGAGGTTATAAATAAAAAACCAGGGCCAGGGGCGCCTGGGTGGCTCAGTCGGTTGAGCATCTGACTTCAGCTCAGGTCATGATCTCACAGTTTGTGAGTTCGAGCCCCGCATCGGGCTCTGTGCTAACAGCCCAGGGCCTGGAGCCTATTTCAGATTCTGTCTCCCTCTCTCTCTGCCCCGCCCCTCCTCAGGGTCTGTCTTCGTCTCTTTATAACAAATAAATATTAGAAAAAAAACAGGGCCAAAGAAAAGATGCATCACATGAGAAAGTCAGGAACAGCAAGGAAGTTGGGTGTGGATGTGCAGCTCTTGACTTTCTACACCCTTGTGTAGCCATGAGTTTCCTGACAGCCACAGGAGATGGGAGGGGAAGGGGGAAATTAATTAGCCAAATAATTTATGGAACATATGACCTGAGCCCTCTAGCTCCAGAGTGGAAGCAAATGATACCAGACAAGAGCAATTGCCAGAGGTATCCCAGCAGCTACCTCCATTCCTAACTGACATCCGTCTGGGAAAGAGGTAACTCAGCTGGTTAACTCCCCCTGGAGCAAACATAGCTTCAGATGGAAATGTCTCCAGCTCTGGGGCCTGCCTGCTGTGTCACCATGAAGCTGTGCAGGTGGGCCTTCTTCCCTCTGGCCAGATTATTCCTAGAAGGGAAACTGCATTGACTCCCAAAAGAGCCCTGGACAAGGAGACTGGCTTCTGGGTTTCAGTCCTTGTCTGGACACTGACCGGTTGTCATGGACTTGTGCAGGATTTGTGCCTCAGAGTCCTCGTCTGTGAAATGGGCATACTCAATTTAGGAGCCCCACACGATTGTTATGAGAATTTGTTAACAGCTGTGCTGATAGTTCATACGCTAGGTGACAGGTGACTGCTATTATGGCTTGGATTGCGTCCCCTTAAAAAAACGTCGAAGTCTTAACCTGCAGTACCTGTGAATGTGACCTCATTTGGCAATAGCGTCTTTGTGGATGAAGAAGGTGAGGTGAGGTCAGTAGGGTGGATGTGAATCCACTACGATAGGTATCCTTATAAAAAGGAGAAATTTAGACTCACATGGAAGCAGATGGGTGCAGGAGAATGTCACCTACAAGCCTAGGATGCCTGAAGCTACCAGAAGCGAGGAGAGGGAAGAGATCAGACTCTCCCTCACAGCCCTCAGAGAGAACCAACCCTGCTAACACCTTGACCTTGGCCTTCTAGCCCCCAGAACCCTGAGACAGGAAATTTCTGTAGTTGAAGCACTCAGTTTGTGGCATGTCATCATGGCCGCCTGAGGAAGTTACTACGGTCCCAAATGCTGCTCCAGTCCCATGAGCAACTTGCCAGTGGTCTGAAGTAAACTGGAAGAAGAAACAAGTGTAGAAAAGTATTAATAATTCCCACCTTGCTTCATTTTTTATCATCTTAGTTTACCCTTTTATCATTCCTTGTAATAGGTTTACTGTTACCTCATCACTTGGCAAAATGAATGTTTTATTGATTTTCTTTTATTACTCCAAGAAATCTACAGGTATAGAGTGCACTGGAATAAATCCCCCATTGAGGAGTCTCTTCAACTTGCCTGTTTCAGTGGTCCCAGTGAGCAGTAGGACACTGTCAAGTGCAGAAAGGACACACTCGCTTAGATATGAGCTCTGGACAGCAGGCACCTCAAGGGACTTTTCTCTGTCACAACGTTTGGCACAGATCCTGGAATACAGATGTGCTCTGTGATTGACTGATGGATTGGTAAATTGGTCAGATGGAAGATGGCTTCTGAACTAACGGGAGATATGGAACTAGAAGAAAGCGCCAGGATCCCTAGGGATGACAGACACCTGCTAGGGGTGCCGACTCCCCCCACCAGGTCAGAGAGGGACCTTGATTGTTAGTCATGGTCATCTATGTTAAAACCCTTCTCAACATGGCACTCCAAGCAGCCACTATCAATGCAACTTGACAAAGGAGCGGAGTCCAATGTCTTACCTAAATACGCAGGTAACAACACTCTCTGAGGCTCCACAAACCTGGGAGGTACACTGAAGTCTCAGTAGTAGCTCCCCTAATGGAATTCCTGGCTCGCTCTCATAAGCTAGACTGCTAAAAAGAAGCCCCTTCCGTGCTTTACTCTGACTCACGGTGATGTAGGGTATGTTGCCCTTGGGTATAGAAGAGCATGTGTCCCCTTGGCCATTTTCCCCAATGACCTTATGGCCATCCCTCTCTCTTCAGGTACTGGGACCAGAGCTCATATATCTCCTGTGTCTTATATACTCTATGTAATATATACTCTGTGCCGGCGGGCATCTCCACAGGGCATCTGTCAAACCCTCACGTGCCAGGATTCAATCTGCATCAGTCCCCATCATCTCTTCCTAGTATTCTGAAGACTGAACCCCTGAAACAATCTTGAGGCAGCATGAGTCCAAGTCATGAAGAGATACTTGGTTCTCATTAGACTTTAGCATCGCTGCCTCAGCAGTAGGGAGCCCCGGGTTATATCTGGGTCACATGACTAGTCACGGACCCATTCCTAACACCTGTGTCGGTACCACAAATCACACCGGGCTATGTGGCCCGACCACTCCCAAATTTGGGACCCCCCAGCCCCTCAGTGATCTTTGCCTCAAGCCCCGTCACTTTGTTAGTCCGCTCCACTCTGTGACCAAGCCGTGCTCACCAGCCCCTTCGGCAAAGCACAGCCTTCCAACAGAACTCTACTCCTTCCACCGTGCGTGGAGCAGTTTCTTTTTTGCATCCGTGGCATTGCAGGTCCTAGACTTTTTAGTGTGTTAGTGGTTTGAATACAGCCTTTCCTAAGGAAATGCTTTCCCAGCAGAATTCTCCAACATGGGCATTCAGACCTGCCATTTGCATAAGTAAGCAGTCATTTGTACAGATGAAATGAGCAGTTACATATGTGCAGATAGGTCCTAATAGGTACCGTATGCTTCAATTACCCATTTTCCCAGCCCCCTGGACTGATTGGTTATTAATGCAACAGATGGAGCAATTTAGCACTAGCAAACTCCCCAAATGCCACCCTTCCCTCCTCTTCCCAGACCCACAAGCTTCTCCTGGCATCCTCCACTTCTTTGTCACTGCAGAATGCATGCCACTGAGCAGTACCCAACACACGCCCTTAGTTCCGCTGACAGTTAAATTGCATTTTTTTAATGAGGTTGCCACTCGGGAAACCCGACAGGCCTTCGCTGTCAAGGAGACTCTCGACTGGCAAACACTGGGTTTCTAAATTGGATCCTGTGTGGGGCACCTGGGTGCCTCGGTCGGTTGAGTGTCTGACTCTTGACTTTGGCTCAAGTCGTGATCTCTCAGTTTGCAAGTTTGAACCCTGTATCGGGCTCTGCATTGACAGCACGGAGCCTGCTTGGAATTCTCTTTCTCTGTCTTTCTCTCTGCCCTACCCTGCGCTCGCACGCTCTCTCTCTCTCTCTCTCTCTCATACACACACACACACACACACACACACTAAATAAATAAACTTAAAAAAATAAATAAATTACATCCCATGTAAAATCTGGCCTGTTTGTGGAGTTCTGTCAGCTAGAAGTCTTTGTTGCAGTGTCTCAAGTTTAGGGATAGGGATAATTGAGGTTTGCTAAGATAACCCAAAGTTCTGATGAGATCCTGGGTTCCTTGCATGTCTTCATGGCCATATTGACAATGTCCAGCACACTCCTGTCAGACCATCAAAGACTCAGAAACCATCAGGGGTGGAGGTAAGCAGGATACCATACAGGCCAAGAGTTATCAAGCTGATTTCCTTGAAACCCTGAGGGTCCAAGATACCTGTGAGCCAGAGAGGTCTGAGCGGCAGGAACCCTGCCCTTCACAGCCCTGTTTTTAACCAGACCTGCTCCATTTTCCCTTTGAGGACTTTGCCGTTTATTGGGTTTATTCATATGAGTAGATGATCCCACAGCCAAAGTCCGTTGAAAAACCAAACAGGTTATTGGTTTCGGACCCAGCCTCCTCAAATATTTTAAGTTCTTGATGTGATGGGGGTTGAAGAGGTGGTAGAACAGAAGCTATTTTTAAATACTTTACAAGGCTTAATAATGCTTCTCCGTGTACTGAATGCTCCCCAAAATGTCAAGCAGTGATCTCATCCACCCCCAGCTCCATCCACCACCTTCACAGCTATGACTCACAGGCTTCTGCCTCCTGCACAGACCCCCCGTTCCAGAATCCAGGTCTGCATCAAACTGCATCTCATTCTGCAGCTCTCAAGGCACGCACACTCGGCTTGTCCCAACCCAAAGGCAACATCCCTTCCCTGTGACTCTCCACTCCCACAAACGGATTCCTTTCCTGGCATTCCCCTCTCAGCACAAGGCAATTTCGTCTATTGAGCCCCACACAATGGAACCCTACAAATCACCCTTGGCAATGCTCTCTCTCTTTCTTTGCGCATCTAGGCCATCACCATGACTTGTTCATTTTCCCTTTACCACCTTCATGAAACACTTACTCCCTCCACCACTTTGGACTTCACTCTACTCCAAAACTCTCTCGAAGGGGCAACTGTAAAGTTTTTCACCTGGTCTCTGCTTCCATTCTCCTTCATCTGCTCCAGACTCCTCCCGCAATGCACACTGCATTGAAACTTTTAGCAAGACGAACCTGACCATGTCACTCCTTGTAAATCACGCCAATGTCTTCATATCTCGTGATGAAGAACACAATCCTTAACAAGGCCAAGGCCTTAGAAGGCCTGGGTCCAGCCTCATCCATCACTATATGGCCCTTTGCTCCTGTGTTCTAGGTGCTCTGATTTTTTTTTAATAGATTCCCTGTCTCCATCAGGTTCCCCTCCACCACAGGGTCTTGGTCCATGCTGTTCCCTCTGCCTGGAATAGTTTTTCCTCCCTACTTTCTCTAATCAATGCCTATTCATCCTTCAGAGCCTGGCTCGAGCCCTATTACCTGTAGCACTCGTCCTCTGGTTGCTTGTCCCTCTTGACTCGTATGTCCTTCCTGTGCAGCACTTTTGATAATAAGGTTTGTGGATTACTTGATGAATACCTGACTCTATTCTAGATGCAAGGGTCCAAGAGAGCAGGCCCATGTCTGGCTGTGGTCACCCTAGTAACTCCGGCTTCTAGCACAGAGCCCAGCACACGGTGGAAAGAAGGCAAGGAGGGAGGGAGCTGTTTTTGCTGCAGCCTGGAAACAGCCTGTGATCTGTGGTGTCACATTGTTTACCTTATGCTAATGAGAGCTCCCAGAGCATCTCTGCTTAAAAATGAATAAAGGAGGGATGATTACTCTTGTTGAGTAGTTCTCTTTGGCAAGGCAGAATCTTTCCAAATAACTGGGGCCGGGGGGGGGGGGGGGGGGGGGGGGGGGGGGGGGAGGGGAGGAATAGAAGGGATCCTTGATGAAGAGTCAGAAACACTTGTGCCACCTAATCCCTTTATTTCTCTACAGTAACCAAACATGTATGGTTTGCTCAGGCTTTTACCTGCATTATCTCATGCAATCCTCTGGGCAACATCCTTTTTGTTTTTGATAAAAGAGGCAAGTGAAGCCCAGAGAAATTAAGTAATATGCTCAATGGCACACAGCAGGAAGGTGACAAAGCCAGGACTTGAACCCACGTCTGTGTCACCTGAAAGCCTTTCTCTACTTCACACGGGCAGCTCACTTCCTACCACCATACAGTTGAAGAAACTGAAGTGGACAGAAGCTACTTGCCCAAAGTCATGCAGCTGGTAAATGACAGAAAAGGGCAAGATAGAGCCCTAATGCCCATACTACTCTGGTCTTTCCATCATCATGCATATTTTACTATTTTCAAGTCTCACAAAAGTATGGAAATCATCAACAATGTAGTGGAGATGTGAACCAGCCTGAGGACATCTACTTAGAAATAGGTCCCTAGAAAAACAGAGCCTGAGGAAAAGCTATGTGCTAATATTCATGGGGGGCACAGGGGGTACAATGTCAAAGAAGCATAATGTGGGTACAAGAAAGTGAGGTTAGGAAAGAAAGAAAGCCAATACAAGGGGCTTAAGTACATTCATGACCACTTCTTGGGCACTTAGAACACCCTGGAAGGCTGTATGGACCCACCTGGGTCTCAGAAATGTCCATCAGCATTGGGAGAGTGACCTAATTCAACTGCCCATCTCCATCCCCCACTGGCCTCAAACTGTCCACTTTTCAATGGGCTCACCTGGCCTCTGCAGCCTCTGGGGGGCTGGGCTGCTAGCAGTGGGGTGTCCCCCGATACCATGGGCACCTTGGAGGGCATGATGGGGGAACAATGACACCATGGCCAGCTTAGATGCTGAGTCCCCAACAATTGCAGCCGGGCTTTACAAATGTGGAAATGGTGCTAAATGTTGCTGAGGCAACAGAAGCTGAGACCCAAGCCAAGTGACCCAGCCTGAAGGCAGGTGGCACCTTGGTGGGGAATGTTTCCTGTGAGGGTTGACTTTATGTGTCAACTTGATGAGGCTACAGGATGCCCAGAGAGCTGGAGAAACCTTATTTCTGGGTGTGCCTGTAAGGCTGTTTCAGGAAGAGGGTAGCACTGAGTTGGTAGACTGAGTAAAGAGGATGACCCTCGCCAATGTGCATGGGCGTCACCCAGTTCTTCGAGGATCTGACTACAACATAAGAGGGAGAGAGGGCAAATTTGCTCTCTTCCTGACCTGGGGTGTCCGTCTCCTCCTGCCTTCAGACATCAGTGCTCTGGGCTCGCAGACCTTCAGACTTGGACTGGAACGCCACCACTGGCTTTCCTGGGCCCCCAGCTTGTAGAGAGCAGATGATAGAGCTTCTCAGCCTCCGTAACTGCATGAGTCAGCTCCTCATAGAAAATCTCTTTCTATCTATCTGTTTCTCTGGAGAAACCTGACTGACACACCTCATATTATATAATTATTCTCTTCTCAGCTCTGACATACTGGCAGGCATGGGGAAGAGCATGGATTTCATGGGGATGTTTTGAATCCTTGCTTCTACCTCATCAGATGTCTGAGAGCCCTCTTTTATCTGTAGAAGGGGGAAAATTTTGTATCTGTGGCACCAGATTGTGGTAAGACCATTTTTCAAGCTTTTTGGAAAGCAGTAGGCAGACAAGAATGCATGGGCAATTCTAGAAGGTTGGGGGAATAGTTTATAGTAGCTACTACATACATGAAATAGCCTTGAAACCAGGGTCATCATTAAAAATGAACGTAAAGGAGGGGGTGCCTGGGTGGCTCAGCTGGTTAAGCTTCTGACTTCAGCTCAGGTCCCCATCTTGCAGTTCATGAGTTCAAGCTCCATGTTGGGCTCTGTGCTGACAGCTCAGAGCCTGGAGCCTGCTTCGGATTCTGTGTCTCCCTCTCTCTCTCTCTGCCCTTATCCTATTCATGCTCTGTCTTTGTCTCTCAAGAAATAAATGTTTAAAAAAATTTTTTTTAATTAAAAAAAATGAACATAAAAGGAATACCTGGGTGGCTCAGTTGGTTAAGTGACTTCGGCTCTGGTCATGATCTCACGGTTCATGAGTCCAAGCCCCACATCGGGCTCTCTGCTGTTAGCACAGAGCCCGCTCAGATCCTCTGTCTCCCTCTCTCTCTGCCCTTCTCTGCTCTCTGTCAAGAGTAAATAAACATTTTAAAAAATGCACATAAAATGTGCATTCTAGTCTGTAATATATCATGCTTATTTTAATTGTTGAAACCTTTCCTCAACGTAATGTAAAAAACCTCAAAACTTCAGGAAGAGCTTTATCCTGCAAATGTATAGAGCCATCCTCTAAAACACCATTGGAATCCCGTTATGGGTGCCTAAGCCTCCCAATTTAAAAAGCGTAATTCAGGATAGGAGATCATGACAGAAACAACTACTATTGATTAAATACACATTAGGCCTTTAACTTTCATTTTCTTATTTGACCATTTCAAAACCATCATGAGGTAGGAATTATTTCTTCTGTCTTGCAGATGAGAATGTCAAGGCTCAGGGAGATTAAATGCCCGACCCAAATGGACGCTGCATCCAACAGCTAAGTGAGAATTTGAATCCATATGCAAAGGTCAGATTTTTACCCACCAGGTTATATGGCTTCCTGATGCATGTTGAGCTCCTGGCCCAGTGCCTGGTCTTAGCAGGGACTGAGAACAATCTCCCTGTTGCTACTCTGTGGCATGTGGTAGTCAGCCAGGCTCCCCAGGAATGGGGATCAGGAAGCCATGCCATTGGGACAGTGCGAGCAGGGCTATCACTGGGCAGAGACAGGACTGGTATAGTTTTGCCTCTTGCTCATCAGTTGAAATGAAATCTCTGTCTTTCTCTCTGCCACCTTTTGGATCAGATAGCTGCAGTCCTGCCACGTAGTCCCCAAAGCTATCAAGCTATTACCGTTCAATGGGGAGCCAGGGAACACCATGGCAGGTGGAACAAGATCTCTACTCTCATTACCGGGATCAAGGGCTTGGAAGATGGGGGTGGACGCAGCCAAGTCAAGAGCTGTTTTGCAGGTCGAGGCAGCACTCATGTCCTGGGAGATTTAAATCGCCCCTTTAAAGGGAAATGTTATGGAAGCCTTGCCTCCAAGTGAAAAAATAAAATAAAGAATATTGAGTTTCGGAGTGGAAAAGTACTAAACCAAAACGCCTTTGCTCTTCTTCCATTAAGTTGTTGTAAAGAAGATTAGATCGAGTCTGAGTGTGATGAGAATTCTATTTCTATACACCCTCTCCTTAGGCAATCCCTTGATATATAGACAGCCGCATTGTGTACAACAGCCGTCGCCGGCTATGTCCATCTGTCCATCTGTCCATCCGTCCACCCAACCCCTTCTCAGCAGAAGGCACCCGCTCGAGGCCAGGCAATAGCTGTTCCTTGATTTCTACCAACCAGAGGCCAAGGACAGTGCTACACTGCCTCTAGCGCTGGCCTCGTGGAGAACAAACAAAGCCACCTCATCCTGTGATGCGACCCTGAAGTTATGGTCTTTCCCTCCCCCTTCCCCACCCTGCTCCATTTATAGCATGTGTGGCGGTATCGCCACCTAGAGTGATTAGTTCTGATTTGAACACAAGCAAAAATCCTGAGGTTCTACACCCACCACATCTCAGCTGAGGCAGTGAATCTCCTCTATCCTGGTGAAGAAGGAAAGTGTGACCGGATGGTCTGCATTCTGCAGTCCCTGATGGAAGTCTGGATTTGGCCATTCACGATGGGAGGGCGTTAACCCCAGGAAGAATGACCGTAGAGTCGCCTCATAGCTGCTTTCTGCACACAGTTCAGCATACAGTTTGCCTCCAAAACAGCAAATCCAGACCTGTGTAGCCCCTAGAGCCAACCACCAACTTACAGGAAGCACAGAGGACAAACGAACTTGTTAAATGCTACCAAGGGATTGCAATCAGCCAAGTCCAGACTGTGGGAAACTTACGAGGGCGAATGACTCAGTTCCTTTGGCAGCAATAAATTGCAGGATGGTGGAGACAGAATCTACAGCTTGCAAAGAGTCGTGGGACACACACTAACTGATCAGAGTGGGTTTTATTTGGATCCCAATTCAGACAGATAAACTTCAAATAATGCATAAGACAATTAGGAAATATAAACACTGACTAGATGATTCATGATATGAAGAAATCACTATTGGGGCTGTTTGGAGCTATGATGATGGCATTGTGATTTTATTTTAAAAGGTGGGGGGGTGTTGTCTTAGAAACAGAGAGGAGGAGGGTGGTTTCCAGGGTCTGGGGAAGGGGGAAATGGAAAGATATTGATCAAAGGGTACAAAGTTTCACTTATGCTCAGTGCATAAGTTCTAGAGATCTGATGTACAGCATGCGACTATAGTTAACAACACCGTCCTGTGTACCTGACACTGCTAACAGTATAGATTTTAAATCTGCTCACTACACACACACACACACACACACACACACACACACACACACACCACAAATCGTGATCTTGTAGAGGTGGTCGATGTGTTAATTAGCTAGATGACGGTGTTCATTCACAAAGTATATGTATTTCAAAACAGCAAGTTGTTTTGATGATAGCTTACCCATCTACAAGTTTTATATGTCAGCAATAGCTTGATAAAGCCATTAAAATACAATAGGAGGTTGTTTTGCTTTTCAAGATGTACACTGAAATATTTGCAGATAAAATGATAGGACGTTTGGAGTTCACTTCAAAGCCATCCAGGGTGCAGGTAGAAGGGGGTGTGGATGACAAAGGGTTGCTCACAGATGACAACTGTCAGAGTTGGATGATGGCTATATTGGAGTGTGATACACTATTCTTTCTAGTTCTTTATGTGTCTTTGAAAAACACTGTAATTCTTTAAAGCTTTGAAAAATAAGGGGCACCTGGGTGGCTCAGTCGGTTAAGCATCTGACTCTTGGTTTTGACTCAGGTCATGATCTCACGGTTCGTGAGTTTGAGCCCTGCATCGGGCTCTGTGCTGACAGCACGAAGCCTGCTTGGGATTCCCTCTCTCCCTCTCTCTGCCCTGCTCATGCTCATGCTCTCTCTCAAAATAAATAAATACATTTTTTAAAGAAGCTTTGAATAATAATGTCTTCAGCAAGAATCACTAACAAATACTTTTTTAGTACCTACTCTGTCTTGTGCACTAGTCTAGGTACTTGAAACACATCAGCAACAAAACAAAGATTCCTGCCTTCCTGGAGCTCACATTCAGGTTGAGGAGGGGGGAGGAGACAGACATAATAAACATAATAAATTATCAAATTCGATGTTATGTTAAAGCGCTATAGCAGAAACTGTGAACAGACTAAGAAGCTCTAGGGGTTGGAGAGGGAGTGGGTTGTAATTTGGAACTGAGTGGTAGGGACCCTGGTGAGAAAACCGGCCATCATTGAGGGAGTTAGCCAGTGTACATCGGGAGGAAGAGCATGTCTGGGAAAGGTCATGGACAAAGGGAAGGCAAGAGGCTGGAGAGTGCCTGCTAAGTTTGAGCAATGGCAAGGAGACCAGCGTGGCTGGAGTGAAGTGAGTTTGAAAAAGTATAGGTCAGTTGCACCTGGGTGGCTCAGTCAGTTAAGCGTCTGATTTTGGCTCAGGTTCATGGGTTCGAGCCCCGCATCGGGCTCTGTGCTGACGGCCAGCTCAGAGCCTGGAGCCTGTTTCAGATTCTGTATCTCCCTCTCTCTCTGACCCTCCCCTGCTCACGCTGTCTCTCTCCCTCTCTCTCAGAAATAAATAAAATATTAAAAAAAAAAAGTATAGGTCAGAGAGCTGTGGGGACCAGGAAAAGATCATGTAAGGCTCGTTTAAGGAGTTTGGCTTTCACCCTGAATTTGATGAGGAGTAATGCAGAGTCCTGAGCAGAAGAGGGCCATGACTGGACTATCTGTAGAGTCACCTTGGCTGCTACACTGAGACTAGACTGTAGGGGTCAGAGATGGTAGCAGGAAGCTCACTTAGGCGGCTCCTACCATCAGGGATGGTGGGTCAGACCAGGGTGATGGTGGTGGAGGTGGGCAGAAATGCTTGCATACAGGATCCATTTTGAAACTGGAGCAGCTAATGGGGTGCCTGGGTGGCTCAGTTGGTTGAGCATCTGACTTGGGCTCAGGTCATGATCTCACAGTTCGTGGGTTCGAGCCCCACATCAGGCTCTGTGCTGATGGCTCAGAGCCTGGAGCCTGCTTTGGATTCTGTGTCTCCCTCTCTCTCTGCCCCTCACCTACTTGCACCCTCTCTCTCTCTCTCTCTCTCTCTCAAAAATAAATAAAACATTAAAAAATTTTTTAAAAAAGAAAAAAGATAGTGGAGCAGCCAAGAATGCACGCCGAGTGAAGGAAAGAAGTCAGGAATGAGTCCAGACAGGAGTCTGAATTACCGGAGCAACTAGATGGATGAAGTCTGTGTCATGCCATCTCACTCAGGGGAGTTGACATAGGACTTGTATTTCACATATAGCGGGTCCAGAGTAAGCCATCCAGGGCCAGAGTGGTGGCTGCACCTTGGCCTTGAGCCCAGACCATCTCCAGCTTTCTTCTCCACCAGTCCTCAGGAATTGTGCCCAGCCTTATGGTCCAAGGTGGAATTCCATCCATCATCATATCAGTATTCCAAATAGCGGGATGTGGAAAGAGGGAAAGTGAGGTGGGGAGGGGGGACGGAGGTGGTAAATGGGCCAGCTGTATTTCAAAACCATTTTCCGGAAGCTTCCATACAACTCTTGCTTACATCCCATTGTCTGGAAGTAAGCCACAGTCCACATCTTCCTCCTGGGATGCCAGGAAATACAGCCTCTATTCCACATATTAAAAAAAAAAAAATCTGGAGGTTTTATTACCGAAGAAGAGGGAGAGAAGGGGAGAGGGTAAGCACATGCAGTCTCTGCTGTACCATCCGTCCACTTGCCCTTCCCAGCGGTTCTTCTGCAAGTAGTGTCAGTTTTATGTCCTTAATAGAATAGCAGAGCTCACATCAGCCAGGCTTGGGAGTCTGCGACACCTGAATTGAAATCCCTGCTCTGTCCCTTAATAGCTATGCGACTTTACACTTCTACTCTGTGATCTTTTGCGTGAGCTTTTCCCAGGCTTGGAATGCCACCACCCTTACTCTTCATACGGCGCACTCCTACTTATGACTCAACACCCAGTCCAAAAGGCCCTGCTTTAGGGATGCCTTCCTTGACTTCATCAGAGTGCTGCTAGGAATCCACTTTCCTTACTTATTGGGATAGTTATGTGCCAATGACTACGGTCTGGGAAAACCCCATCATCTCATTTAATGTTTATGGCCACCTTGCTTTTCTGTGGAGGACGTCACACCCATTTTACAAAGGAGGACAATAAAGCCCAGAGAGGTAAATGGCAGAGTCTATACTGGACTTCAAAGGCCTTGATCTTTCTGTTACTCCCCAGTTCCAGGACACAAGACCTCTGTGTGCCCCTCCAGTGAGAAAGCCTGGCCATACAGCCCCCACCCCTGGGAACCAGTGATCAGGGATGGTGCAGACCTCAAAGCAGTGAGCTGAAGACCCCTGCAGTATGCGTCTGTATCTCACTTTTCCCTGAGCACTAAGTCTAATTCATTTCTGTCTGCCCAGCACACAATTAGCATTCAGAAAATGTTTCTTATGTTTCAACTGTTTCCAAATATTTAAATGTCCGCGTGTGTAAGAATTAAATCAATGGTAGCTATTGTTACCATTGTAATTACTATTATTATTACAATTATTTTGCTGTCATGGGTACAACATTTATGTGCTTGCCCAACTCTTAATGCATATGTTTGTAAAACAAGTCAGTGGAGTGAAAACCCACCAAAGACAACCCAAACAGAGAAAGTCTTTGGAAAGTGGCCACCATAAGATGCAGTGTTTTTCTGGGGGCCGGCCACCCTGTCACAGCTAAACGGGCTTTCATTTCTCAGCGCACGGAGCCCAGGGCATAATCCAGGCACGTTTGATAAAACTTCTGTCTTCTTTCCAAAGCCTTAAATCAAAGAGAAATTTGCTTGCAGCACCGACTTGGAGTCTTAAAAAAACCAGCGCATTAGCATCAACAATGGGATTAATTAGGCTTCCCTGGAAACTGTTCAAACAAAGGATTGCGCAGTTCTCCAGGAAGGTCAGGCTTTTCCTTCTGTTCTGTGGCAGTTATCACCTGCTTGCAGGCCCACCGCTGCTCTAGGTCTGTGCCGTCCCCATCACTGGTTCCCAGGGGTGGGGGGGTCTATGTGGCCAGGCTTTCTCGGAGGAGCAGACAGAGGTCCAGTGTCCTAGGACAGGTCGGGGGTGGGGGGGTAGCGGAAAGATCAAGGGCTTTGAAGTGCACTATGAGCTCCGCCTTTCTCCTCGCAGAGCTTCATTGTCCTGCTCTGTAAAATGGGCATGATATTCTCCACACCTTTCGCCCTAAAAGGTGAAAGAAGTCATGTGATCTTCTCAAACTTCGGTCATTGACACACAGCTATCCCAACCTCACCAAAATGCTGTGCCTCTTTCATGTTAATTACTTCCTGTTTTCTTCTAATCAATATACATTAGGAGAAAAGTCTGTAGTCTTCTTTTAAGAAGAAAAGACAGGATTTTTAAACTGCACAACCAAAAACTATCAAAGGAAAAACTTTTACATTCATGTACCATCAAAAATTACCCTATTTGAGCTAAGCTGTGGGAAGGATTGTAATGTTTGCTGAGTAAGAGGAAAATCCCTCTGGGGCACAGACGGGTGGGTCTCTGTATAGTTTAGCAATTCCCCTTCAGATCTCCCTTCTCAGCCTTTTCTCACTCACATTGTAAAAGTTCCCTGCTGCCTGGAAAGCTGAAGCTTGCATACACTGAAAGGGTGAAGTGAAGAGAGACACACCGTCTCCTGCCTGGATCCCAGTGCATCATGGAAGACACTGGAACATCACCGCAGCTATGGTTTGGACACGTGCAATCCGTCCCATGACTCAGAGTGCCCTGAGGGAAGCCAACTGATCCCCTTTTCCCAGTGTAACTCCAGATGGACTAGAGTATCTTTCCCTTTGAAATGCCTGTATTTAGCCTACTGGAATTCGATTTTTTTTTTCAAACTAATGTATCATCAGTTATAGCTTTTTTTTCGATGCACATGACAGAAAAATCCTTCCTGGAAGTATGAAAGTAAACAGTAGGAATTTACTGGCTTATATACCTAAATAGCCCAAAGGCTTCAGGCAAGGCTTGATCCAGAGCCAAGATTACGTGACTAGAATAAGTTTCTCTGTCCATTTATTAGCCTTGTTTTCTTACTGTGGCTTCCTTCTCTGCAAGCTGTCCTCCTGTGGTCATAAATAACTAATTTGAGCTCACAGGGCTCATGTATCTAAATCCAAGCCCAAGAAATATGGAAACCTCACTGAGGTGGTCTTCTTAGCAAATCGTGGAATCTGTTCTGATTGGAAATTTGAGGGCACATGCTGATACTGACGCCCAAACCAATCAATTCCTGTCACCAGGGGTTATAGCTCTTTGATTACTCACTTCTGGGTCAGTCAATTCCTCCAGAAAGGCACAGCCGGAAAGCAGTGCCGGGGGTGGCCTCACCGAGGGAAACTAGGGAGCCGTTTACAGGCAGAATGAATGGATGTTGGCCAGAAACCACACATGTTCAGGCTGCCAGTATTCCGTTCTGCTGCTTCCAATAGAAAAGCAAAAGATCAAAAAGGCTTCAACAAGATAGGAATACAGTTCTCTCTCACCTAAAAGAAATATGGGGGTGGGTATTGCAAGGCTGGTGTGATGTTATCAAGAATTTGCACGTAGCGTCTATTATCCAGGTTATACCCTGGTCCTAGCCGGATGCCGTAGGCATAACCTGCCATCCGGAGGTGGCAGTACGAGGAAGCAGACACTATGTAGGGGGAACAGGAGGCCAACGGGCTCCCTCGCAGCTGAGCTAACAACCACTCACATCTCTGGGACCGTATCTAGTGCCACGGTACGGAAGGAAGGCTGGGTGAGGAAATTCTCACTTCCTCTGAGAAGTGGGATACATTAGAACAACCCAGGTCTGGTGTCCAGCCTTGGGGGAGGGGGACTCGGTAGATGTCTGTTGATGACTCTTTTGAGGTAGAGGGCATAAAAGGGCAGGTGGCAGTGGTCGTTACCTGAATGTGAATGGATGCACACACTATTAGATTCTCCTGAGCAATTAACTCGGAAATCCGGAATTGTGCATCAGGATAGATCCACCTGCTTAATACCGAGCCCAGCATTCTCCTGGCACCGCAGCTGCCAGGCATCTCTGAGGCTTAGCACCTTCAGAAGTGATGATTTCCTATCCCTCCAGCAAATTGCTCCACAACGTCCCTTCTTGGCTTATGCTAAATGGACCTTTAAGCTGAGATTGTACCAGTGGCCACTCGAATTTACCCGCCATGTGTTTGTTTGCACAGCTCAGTGTTTTTAAGTATTTTTACCTTGAATGTCTTTGGATGATGCCCACCCCATGAACTTCCCAGGGGTTGGCGGGTCCCGCACAGCCGACCCGCCTGGAGTCTGCAGGTCCTTGCTTTCGATGCATTTTAATTCTGATATGACTTTTAAAGCTAAGCTGTGGATTTTATCTTTTTTTATTTTTACAGGACAGCAAAAGAGCTGAGTCAGTGTGGAGCTGTTTAAAATCCCTCTTCTAAATCATATTTCTCTGGATCCTATATCATCAACATGTCCTGTCTTTTGTCCTTTGTTCCCCACCCCACCTTGTCCACAGGGTGAACTCTCACTGTGTTCCAGAACCATCTCTTTACATGTAGCACTCCCACCTCCATCTAATCCTGGACTCTGACCTCCCAGACTCTTCTGTGTAGCACAGCCCAGCCAGCTACCTGCTGGTGTCCTGGGGTTTTCTCCAAGCTCTGCCCTCTTTGACCTTGAATCTTCTTTCTCTCCTCTAATTCCTGCCTTGTGGCTTTTACTCAAACCCCTGCCTCCACCAGGCACCTGGGGTAGAGGGCTTGGGAGATAAGCTTCCCTTGGCAGATTTGGTCCAGCTGGTGGAGGAAGACAAAGGCTTGTCTAAGAATTTGACCTCATACACGTAAAAGACGATCATGCTTTCAAAGTGACTTGCAGGTCCCACATTTCACAGGCCAAAGGCCCAGGGTGGATGACTGGTTCATTTAGAAGGAGTCACTCTGGGCCCTTTGGGGGTTTAAAGCAAAGGAAGCTTAGAGCTTTGTCTGGGGCCTAGAAGGACACTGCGTTTCTCTGCATCATCAAGTCAGAGGAATGAGGAGCTTTCTCTGGGCAACCAGGAGGCAAGCAAGAGGGGTGCGGGGAGAAGGAAAGCCCCAACCACGCGGGAGCAGGCTGGGCTGTGGGGAGAACGCGGCCCCCGGAGAAGCCGGTCGAGTGCCACTGGAAGGTTTAAGAGCCGTGATTGGAATGACTTGTTTCCTGCTCTGAGCTCTAAGGCCGCTGTGACAACTCCCCTGGCAAACTCCCAGACAAACAGGTTCAAGACAAATCTATTAACACACCATGTCTGTATTAGAGGGGCTGGAGGTAGGAAAGAAGGGGCAGAGAGGGGCTGTGGCCTCGGGCAGAAAGGCTAATGGGGGCCACTAATCGTGTTGGGGGGCAGGACAGGCTCAAGAGACATCAAGAAAATGGAAGACGGCCATCAGGAATTCTCAAGGGGAGTCCTCAGTGTGTGATGAGGACTCAGGCCAATTTGTTGTCCATTAAGGGTGGCCCCAGAAGACCAGGGCCAGCTGGGGTCCTTGTTCTTAGGTAGAAGGGGGGCCGTGCTCAGCCCTGCCTCGCTGAGTCCTCCAGCCCTGCCCTTGGATGCCCAGAGGCTGTGGACCCACTGCCCGGTGCTCAGGGTCCCCGCCGGCTGCTGGCTTCTTCCTCCACGAGGTGGAGATACCTAGTGATCATTGCCAGGGCAGCTCCAGGATTCAGGGGCTGGTTTCTGTCCTGGCCTGTGGCACAGCCACGCATCTGGTTCTTCCCAGCTGCTCAGCTTGCCCTAAACAGGCTGAGCCTGCTGGCGCCTCCGCGAGAGCGTCTTCAGACACCACAGAGGAAGGGGGGTAGTCGTAGGGTAGGGTCGGTGTGGATGCTGCCCTTCCTCCCCCAACTTGGGCCTGGCCTGGACACTCGCATCACCTTTCTGCCATGGTTGGTTCATCTGGAAGGAGTGGGTGGGGATGCCTGCTCGAAGCAAGGAGGAGATGCAGGCAAAGGGCTGATTCAGGGGCGCGGGCCTTAGGTACCACCGTAGGGCTCCAGATGGGTTTTCTGCCACCGGCAGGACCTTAGCCAGCGACCCGCCTGCAGCCCTGTGCCCAGCCCTGAGGAGCCAAAGCTGCCTGGGGTTGGGAATGATGTCAGAGCCGGGCTAGCCGACCCTGCTTGAGGACAGGCTGGTGTGGGACACTCAGTGCCATCAGCAAAGGAGGACGTCCCTGGGAGGGGTGGGGTGAGGCTGGACTGTCCCCTGGTGTGTGGGGAGGCTGGACCCTCTGGGGCTGGGCGGAGGCTGGAATGTCCCCGGGGCAGAGGGGGAGGCTGGACCATGGCCAGGCGGGGGTGGGGGGGTGCTGGACTGTCTGGGGCAGGGTAGAGGCTAGAACGTCCCCAGGGCGAGGGGGGGATGATGGGGAGGTTGGAACGTCCCAGGGGGTGGGGGGAGGTGTGAGGCTGGAACATAAAGGCTCTGAGAGCACAGAGCCCTGCGCTCAGCCCTGACCTGGGCCACCAGCTGTCCAGACTGGCTCAGTGAGTGACGCGGAGCTCTGGCAGGACCCCATGCCTGTCACGGGGGGACCAGCCTGACCCGTTGCTCGCCAGCCCACCCATCAGTGAGGCCCCAGGCCGGTGCCCACCAGCAGGAGCTTGGGAATGAGATGAGTCTGGGGCAATCTCTACTCTGTCCCCCCCACCCCCCCACCCCCCGCTATGGAACGCTAGCAGTCCCCTCCCCTTCCTGAGTCTCCCTTTGCTCTTCGGAAAAATAGAGGTGCCGCCTAACAAGGCAGGAGAATTCCATGAGTTCCTGTTCTTCCCAAGGCATCGTGAAACCCTTCCAGGGCTGCCAGCTTATCCCGTCCCTGTCAGCTGCCCTGACAAATAATGTAACCATCTCAGTTACTCCCCAGAGAAGGCTAGGCCAGGAGTGCTCCGTCCTCTGCCCTCTCACCAATCCTTGAGAGTGGGGCATGGGGAGAAGAGTTGGTCCCCCGCCCCTGAGAACCCCAGAGCCGGCTGTAACCCCCGGGCGAGAGAGGCGTGGCGCCCTACGAATTGCTACAGGAGCTCTGCTCTCTCAGCGAAGTTTGGAAGGACAAGGGCATCCCAGCTGGGCAGACGGTTCTGGAGATGAGGTGGTAGGAGCTGAGGTTAGGGTTCAGGGTAGGTTGTGTCTACACTGCAGAGTGGGTAAGAGGGTGATGGTGCTAGAGCAGGACAGCGTGGCTCAGCTCTGCCCCCGATTGGCTGTGTCTCTGTGCCTCACCCATATGGACAGGCTTGTAATGGCAAAGAAAGTCTGCGATGCATCCCGGACTGACACAGCGACTGGGTCCCAGTAAGTCCTAAGAAAGCCGAACGTTCTTTTATCAGACAGACTTTATTGAGAAGAACCCACCCCAAACTGATTTTAAAACTATCAAATGAAGGGGGCACCCGGGTGGCTCAGTCGGTGAAGCGTCCGACTTCAGCTCAAGTCATGATCTCGCAGTTTGTGAGTTCGAGCCCCATACTGGGGCTCCTTTAGATTCTGTGTCTCCCCCTCTCTGCCCCTCCCATGCTCAGGCTCTGCTGTCTCTCAATAATAAATAAAAACGTTAAAAAAATTGTTGTAAAAAACTACCAAATAAGGGGTCCCTGGGTGGCACAGCTGGTTAAAGCGTCCAACTCTTGATCTCTGCTCAGGTCATGATCTCACAGTTCATGAATTCGAGCCCCATGTCAGGTTCTGTGCTGATGGTGCTGAGCCTGCTTAGAATTCTGTCTCTTCTCTCTGCCCCTCCCCTGCCTGTGCTTCTTCATCCTCTCTCTCTAAATAAATAAAACTTAAAACAAAACAAAACTATCAAAGTGTGGGAAAAAAGGAATTTATTGGCCTTATCATTAAAAAGCCTGGGGTTAACAGCTTCAAGTACTGCTTGATCCACAGGCTGTGCTCCAGGGTGTCCCCTCCTTGGCTGCATATCTCAGTCTCTCCATCCCAGCAGCCAGTTTTGTATGGCAGCTTCTGGGCTCCGTTGCTCATACCCTCCCAGTTCTAGGACTAGCCAGAATGGTGTAAATCTGGAGACCACAAGCACAGCCCCTGGGGTTGCTCTGACCCTATTTGATTGTCTTGCCCGGAGACCCGTGCCCAATCCTTGAGCTGGTCATAGTGCCTGGAAGGGCATGGGGGATGGGATTTGCCCATTGGCCCTGAAGAGCTCCACTTCTGAGACTCAACATGAGCCTCCGCACACTGCATGGGGTCAGTACCAGTCCCTAAATTAGAATCAGAAGCTGGCAGGGGGGCACCTGGGTGGCTCAGTCGGTTAAGTGTCTGACTTCAGCTCAGTCATGATCTCACGGCTCGTGGGTTCTAGCCCTATGTTGGGCTCTGCGCTGACAGCTAGCTCAGAGCCTGGAGCCTGCTTCAGATTCTGTATCTCCCTCTCTCTCTGATCCTCCCCTGCTCATGCTGTCTCTTTCTCTCTTTCTCTCTCTCAGAAAGAAATAAAACATTAAAAAAAAAAAAAAAAAAAGAATCAGGAGCTGGTACCGCAAGTAGGGAACATGGATATCAAACAGGCATATAATGACTCGTTACCCCTCAACAACTGAAGTCACCTAAATATATCTGTCTTCTGGAGCCAGATCCCTACATGGCCTTGACATCAGGAAGGTTCTTCTGTCCCCCTGGAGATGTGGCCTCACTCTGGAGGTGCAGGAGGGCTTTGTCCCCGTACCTCAGGGACGTCTTCACTCCCATGATAAACCAAGCACCGCGTCGAGTGGTGGCATCATACCACCTGATGAAGCAGGAGGAAGTCGGCTCCGTTCATCATGAAAATGGCCCCAATCTTGGGGGAAGCTGAACTGAGTCTGTCTTCGTAACCGCAGAAATCCAATTATCTTCTCTCCAGAAAGTGCGCGGGTGGAGACCACTTTCTCTAATTAATCGGTTCTATTGCCTATGCTGGGCCTTTCAGGGGGCCTGAGATGAGAGTTCTATGTGGGAGGCTGCTCGGGGATGCGAGGCCGAGGGGGCAATCGCCATTAGCTGAGCTCAGCGAAGCAGCAATCCCAGGTCAGCTTTGTTGGAGACGGGCTCCTGCCCTCTGCACTAACATGTGTGCTGCCAGTGCCCAGGGGAGGGGACCCCGTCTTCCCTTTCTTCCTCTATGTATCCCAAGACATGGAGAAATGTCTCCACTCTGGAGCTGACAGGCTGGTTGGAAAGGCTACGTCACTGGCTTATTGCCATTGTCTGGTCAGTGTGTACACTTCCGTCATTTGTCCCTTCTGCTTCGTCCCCTCCACCCCTCCCTTACCCCGGCTAAGTCTTTTTCAGAGAGGACTTCACAGGTGCTCGTTGAGGAGCCCAGACTGGCTACGGTTGCCCGGATCCTACTGACCAGATTGGCACGGACACCTCCTCCATGTTGGCCACTGAAGTATGAATAATGGCCCCCAAAGATAGCCACGGCCTCACCCCCAGAACCTGTGAATGTTACCCGATATGGATTTCAGGGAGACTGGGTTCAGCTGCCTACAAAGGAAGACACACGCAGCAGAAGATAAAGAATGAGTCCCCATTACATGAAGGCTGACTTGCAGAATCTCCTCCACTCAGCCAAACGCCCTGGATGTGAATAGTGTTCCTAACACTCACCGAGCACCTAGTAAACGCCAGGATCCACACACTTTATGTGCGAGACCTCATTCTATCTTCACCATAAACCTAAAAAGAAAGTACTATTATTTTCCCCATTTTATAGATGAGGAAATAATGGCCGAAGATCGTCTTGCAAGTCAGCGGCAGGACCAGGAGCAGATGCGGTTCTTCCTAATTCCGAAGCTTTCCTGCGTGCTGTCCTGCCCGGTCCCATCATAGTCCCCTTGGCCTTGACAGCCAGCCTGCCTTTGATGCTGCTTGAACGTCCAGGGAAGAGTGGACTTCATGCGCACATCCTCGCTGCTCGCAGTTGGAGAGGGGGCCGTAAGGACTGGAGAAACCAGTGGATGAAGGCAGTAGGCTATTTTGCTGGGAGCCCACAGGCTTTCCAAAGCTCAGCTTCCTAATCAGGACCTTCAAACTGCCAACTGCTGGCCCACTTTGGCCCAGAGATGTACTTTTCCTTTCCATGTAGTATCAATGCTTCCCATGCTTGTTTGCTCCTTTTTCTTTTTAATTTGAAAGGCCGTATTTCTTTTTTTTCTTCTTTCTCATTTGAGCATCCCTGAAATCAAGACGCATGCTCAAGTTGCTGTCGGCGAGGCATAAGCTGTGACACATCGTTGCCTTGTGTATGTTGCACCAAGATTTGGCAGAATGGGCGTTAGCGGCTCGCACAGGAAATCCTGGAGGCGACCGTAGAGCAGGCGCAGAGGATGCAACTGTGTGGTGGAATGCAGGTTACCACGATGCTGGCCGAGAAGCGATACCAAGCAATCAGACGCTAAATGGGAAGCCATTTCAGAAGAACGTTAACCAATTAATTTTGCGGGCGATTTCCTTTTCGTGTGCACAGGAGCTTGCTAGATGAGAGAAAATGTGTGTCTATGTAAGTCGAAAATAGCTCTTTCTATACATACAAAAGAAAACTTTAACGATAAGAAAGCCCCGTGTCATAGTTTAACTGGTAAAATGCTCTTTCTTAATGGCATGTGACACAATGATGCAGCTTACAATAGATGACATCACAAATTTGATGAGATAGGATATTTGCTTCCCTCCACCCTGCAAAAAAAAGAAGCTATCTCTTGAGCTCCCATCCAAAAACTTCAAAAGTCTGGTAATACAAGGCCTTTCCTTTGCACAAAAGCTGTGAGCTAGAGGCCTGAGAGGCTGTTGCTCCTTTTGAATGGGGCATCTTTCACTCCAGTTTGCCACAGTCCCCACCACTCCCTACTACATGACCCTAGGCCCTCTTCAGTCATTCTTGTTATTATCTGGCCTCTGTGGGTACTTGCATCTGCTCCCCCTGGAAAGTTAAGTTCAGTCTTGTCTGGCTGGGAAACCAGACACGATCCAATTACGGCCCCAGCAGCAAACAAAATATAGCTTCTGATTATTTCTTTAGATATGCTTGGGGGGAGGAGAGATGAATTCAGACCTAAGAGCAGCTTCGGGGCAACAACCCTTGGGATTCTCTCTTCCTCTCTCTCTGCCCTCCCACACTCTCTAAACAAATGAATAAACAAACAAACAAACAAAGATTTAGAAAAAAGAAAGAAAAAGGAACAAAAGAAGAGTGCCCCTTGGAAGGATATTTTTTGGCAGCGTGCCAAGTATATATCCCAGCATGTCCGTTTCATGGCTAGCCCACTGACCGGCCTCCCAGTCAGTTGATCCCACAGCAATCGCCAACCACTAAACGCATGTCACACTTGTCTTATGAGTGTCCCAGAGACATCCGGGCATGGGTGAAACCGAGCAGAGGATGCAACCCAGGCTCATCGGATCTGCTTCCCAGACATCTATTCGTTCATTTGCAAATTCCTGCGTCCGCCAGGTAGCAGGCTGGGCTGTGGGATGTAGAGACGAAATGCGCATTGTCTGTGGAGAAGAAGCAGGCATAAAACCCGATAACGCGTGGAGTAAGAGTGACGGGAAAAGTGAGGGCTTTCAGAGAGAAGCTACCAGCAAGTTATTTCCAAAGCTGAATACTTGTCTGAGGGACAAGCAGGGGGGACGTGCTCTAGACTGTGGAGGCCGGAAGTCATCTAGTGCTCCAGGAGATGGGCCAGCGTGGGGATGGCGGACACTGGGGAGGCTGGTGAGTCTTGGAGTGTGGACTCTGGGCCTCGTCCTGCCTGCCATAAAGAGGCTTTTAATCGTCAGGGTGGAGGGATGTGGTGAGAGACACATTCAGAGGAAGGGTGGAGGGTGGGCAGGGGGAAGAGAATGAAAGTAGAAGACAGGAGGTTAAGAAAACAGGGCAGTGAGACAAGAGAAGTAGTAATGGGAAAGACTGTAAAAAAGGGAAAATTATACTGAGATACCACCTCACTCTGATAAGAGTGGCTAATATGAACAAATCAGGAGATTCTAGATACTGGCGAGGATGTGAAGAAACGGGCACCCTCCTACACTGTTGGTGGGAATGTAAACTGGTGCAGCCCTCTGGAAAACAGTGTGGAGCTTCCTCAGAAAATTAACACTAGAACTCCCCTAGGACCCAGCAATAGCACTGCTAGGAATTTACCCAAGGGATACAGGAGTGCTGATGCATAGGAACACATGTACCCCAATGTTCATAGCAGCACTCTCAACACTAGCCAAATCATGGAAAGAGCCTAAGTGTCCATCAACGGATGAATGGATGAAGAAGACGTGGTTCATCTATACAATGCAATACTACATGGCAATGAGAAAGAATGAAATCTGGCCATTTGTAGCAACATGGATGGAACTCGAGGATATTACGCTGAGTGAAATAAGTCAGGCAGAGAAAGATAGATACCATATGTTTTCACTTATAAGTGGATCAGGAGAAACTTAATGGAGGACCGTGGGGGAGGAGAAGGGGAAAAATAGTAGGGGAGAGGGAGGGAGGCAAACCATGAGAGACACTTGAATGCTGAGAACAAACTGAGGGCTGATGGGGGTGGAGGAGAGGGGAAGGGGGGATGGGCATGGAGGAGGGCACTTGTTGGGATGAGCACTGGGTGTCAAATGGAAACCAACTGGACAATAAACTAAGGAAAAAAGGGAACATTATTTAAGAGTATTATTCTCTACCTTAATTGAAGGTTAATTGAAGCTTTTGGATCAAATTATGTTTAGACAGTGTTTTAGATACAGTAACACTTGCTGTGTGAACTCATAAACTCCCAAACCTCAGTGGCTTAACTTATCTCTCACTCATGTTATAAAATTCATTGGTGACTGTATTCCATGTAATCATTCACGGACCCAGGCTCTTGTTTTTGAGGCTCTTCTGTCCCCAAGGCGCTTAGAGTCCTGTCTGAGCAGGTGAACAGGGAAAACAAGAAAGGCCACCCCCGTGCAAGGCTTTTCCTGGGCCAGGCATCTCAGGGGTAGCCATACGGCTTCCAACCGCATCTTTTGGCTAGAAGTCAGGGACCACAGCTAGCTGCCTGGGAGTCTAGGAAATGTGACCAAGCTGTGTGTCCAGTGGGGATGGGGTTGGGGGAAGGGGGAGGGGACAGAAACCCAGAACACTGCCACTTTCTCAGAAGATGAGGAAGAAGGCTCTCTAATAACTCTCCAGTTTCTACATTGAACAACTACATAATGGCAATTCCATTAGCCCACGAGAAGGCGACTTGAGGGGACGACTGACAGTCAGACCAACACAGAGCTCGTGGGTATTTGGGTCGAACTGTATACGCAGGTCCTTAGCTTCAGGTCAACCCGAGCCAACAAGGGAGGTTTTGTGAGACCCCGAGAGAAGTTCAAGTCTTCCTGGCCTCTGCTCTCAGTCTTGAGAGGCACAAGTCCAAGGGTGGTCTTCCCACAAAATGGAACACACCCAATCTGGTCCTCTCACCCTTGTGTTCTTCACAGCAATTGTCCCAACCAAACAGAAGCCTCCAAAGGAAAGCCAGCTGCTACAACAGTGTGACCAAGCCTCATTTATCTCAGAATTCTCCAAGGGGAGAGAACAATAGGGGCCTCAAGTCCAGAAATGTTACCACCTTCCTTCCTCTTCCTATACATTTTCTCGTTGTCCTTCTCCGTAAAGCAGTGGTGCAGAGGGGAGTCAATGGGGCTCCCCAGACCTCCCTGCTTCCCTGAGTTCATTAAACTCACGATGAACAGAAGAGATGCCAAGAAACAGAAGCAAAGGGGTTGGATTTCATCCTGGAAGCCAAAGGGAAGCCCAGGGTTGCCGGCCGGCGGAGCCTATGAGGTGCACATCCACACCTCTCAGAGGAGACCCCATCCAATTGCAGATGCAGATGTCACAGGTCAGGGTCATACTTCCTTAATGATTTGCATGGCGATCTCTTCCTCCTGCAACAATCCAGTAGGTCGCGTTTGAGAAAAGGGTCCCATTTGCCCCTTTGGGCAGTCTGCCCAAATCCCATGTTTCAAATCCGCCAGCCTTCAGAGCATGCTCTCTGCTGTGAGTGGGCCTTGTGCAGACAGCGATGGGTAAGATGCACCTTTCCTCGAGGCGTCCGAAGTGTACACAGGGAGGCCCAGGTGAGGAAGGTGAAGGTGAGGCTGGTGGCAGTCGGGATGCCATCACTGTTGGAGGTGAGAGCAGACGTTATGTTAGTCCCCAGTAGCATGAAGGATAGAAGTCCAGGAACACTTCAATCCAGCCCTGCCGTCACCCCCCGCCCCCTGCAGGGCTCTTCAGCAAGAGAGCAGTGTGCAAGTAGCAAGAGCTAAGCAGGAAGCAAGAAGAATTTAACTGGGCGACTGATACCCACAGCTTCCTTAACCCACCTTTATGAAAGCAGAACTTTCTGGAGAAACCTGGGCTGAATCAGGCAGCATAGTTGGGGGCCTCAATAAGCCTCTTCTCCAGCAGGCTGCCCCCTTTCTGAATCTAAGTCTTGGACCGGAGTAAACTGGGGCTGATCCACAGAAAGAACGGTGGCCAGGCTCCGGAGCACATCTGCTCACGTGGCTTCCCGGGGAAGGAAGAAAGGCACTTGGCCTGGAGGCCAGGATCCGCCTGTGACTGCAGAGAGCCAGAGAGCACCGTGCCCAGCACGCTGGTCTTGGGGGCACAAGGGCCCTCCGCCCCAGGGAGGGCCTGCCTCTCAAGGATGAGCCGCACCTCTCTTGGGGAGAGCGGCGGGGGGGAGGGGGGCGGGGGGCTAGAAAGAAGCTGGGGAAGGGATTGGTTCAATGGGAGAAGTTCCTTCTACCGCTTCTGTTCTTCCTTTTCCACAGTGCACTGAGGGCTGTGGCTCAAGCCAGGGCTCCCAGAGATCCTGAGACCGATCCAGTGTCACGTGGTGGCTCAGTTGCAGCAAGGAATTCAAGCTTCAGCAAATCAGAGCGTCTCCTTGGGGTGCACCACGCGCAGCAAGGTGCCGTCACAGGGAGCTATGTAAGGAGCTTGGGGGTCAAGTGAAGGATGCCGTCCATTCAGCTAGGACAGGGAGACAGAAGCAGAGCCCTTCAACCCAGATGTCCCAAATGGAAATGAAGGGAAGAGCTTTCCTGGTGGAGGGAAGGCAAGGAGTCAAGGGCTCTCTCCTCCGGCAGGGAGTCTGGAGCCCGCAGCCTGGAGGGAGGTCCGAGAGGCAAGTCAGGCTCCAGATGCTGTGCTAGGAAGCTTCTGCTCCGTTCTGTAGGGGCTGGGGAACCACATCAGAGGCTGATGGTAGCAACGCAGTGAGTGGAGCGGTGCAGAGGATGGGACAGGCTGCAGGAGCACTGGCTGACGAGCAAAGAAGCCAGAACCAGGGCCCTGGCGGTGGGGACGGGGCGGGGTTGGCCAGTGTGAGGGGCTCTTGCCAGGCGAGGTGAGTGATGAGGAGGCAAGCAGAGGGAACGAGGGGGCCAGAGGGAGGACCTGGGGCTACA
This sequence comes from Hyaena hyaena, assembly GCF_003009895.1. NCBI lineage: Eukaryota > Metazoa > Chordata > Mammalia > Carnivora > Hyaenidae > Hyaena > Hyaena hyaena. The sequence goes on along the minus strand of NW_024081716.1, from coordinate 227,507 downwards.
GGTCAAGGCCAGGATGGGAACACGTTAAGACAGGCTAAGACAGGCGTCAGGATGAAGGAGGCGGGGCTGGGGGGAGGAAGGGAGGATGAGCAGGTGTGTTCGTGATCACCGACCCCTGCTTAAAGGGGACCCTGTTTCCTCAGCTCCAGGACACATGTGCTCTCACCTGACAACATCTCCGGAATCAGGATTCGTTTTACGTGTGGTGTGTCCAGAAAGCCACGTGTCGTCGTTTTCTTGGCAGCATTTTCTCTTTCTTAGCGAAACTTGTTTTCACAGCCCGTGGTGTCTTGGATTTTCTGGAACAGAATGATGAGCTGGTGGGATGGCTGGGGGGAGGAGGGCGGGGGGGTCTAGAACACTATCTGAGCTCCCCGCTGCCTTGGAGGACTCACATGACCGCGGACACAATGCCCTGCCTTCCCCGGGACTCAGTGTCCTGATCTCTGAAGCGGGGTCAGGGACTGGTGCAGGAGCTTTGCTCTCAGTGCAAGGAGCTGTCCTAGGCTCGCTCGTTAGCTCGGGAAGTTGGGAGTTAACGCGGCTCTAGGATTAAATCATTTTACAGGCAGTCCTCCCTCCCTCTGCTAAGTGTATGCACTGCCTGATCCACAAAAAAGCCACCCAAGAACCCAAATGTCCATCAGCCGATGAATAGATGTTTTTTAATTGCATATCCTGATACTGGACTGGTTATTTGGCCATAAAAAGGAATGAAGTGTTGCCATGTGCACACTTGCCTGGTGAACGAAGGCAGACACAAAGGACCACTTAGTGTATAATTCCATTTCTATGAAAGGTCCGGAGGAGACCAATAGAGAGAGACAGAGGGAAGATTAGTAGGTTCGTGGTTGACGGGGGCGGGGGGGTGTTCTTTTTGGGGTGATTAACAATGTTCTAAAATTAATTGTGAATTTGATAAGAGCCACTGAATTTTACACTTCAAATGGGTGTGTGAACTGTTTTAAAAAAATACTCTGCCTCTGTTTTAGAATGTTCCCCTTTCTTTCCAACTGGCAAGTAAGTCTTGTAAAATTCTAGCTGTTTACTTGACCCTTGGACTTGGGGCATAGGGGAGGCGTCCTGAGCCAGGGTGGGCCTGAAGGTCCCCGTGCAGAGTGCTGGCCAGGTGATGAGGGAGGTCTTCCAGGAGGAGGGGACCCGTCTCTCTCTCGTTCATGACCACCCAGCCTCCCCAAGCCACAATTCCTGTCCACCTGGGGAGCCGTGAGTGGGAGGCAGTGGAGGATGGCCTGAAAAATGTCATAGAGGGAAGAGACATGTTTTTGCAACCCTTCTGGTTCAGAAGGTCTGTCCCGGGGCCGAGCACCCTGGCCATACTGAGGCCATATTGGGTGAAGGTTTGCTGCTGCCGCCGGTAGTCTGAATCCTAGATCTCCACCTTCTGTGTGACTTTGGTTTACTTAGCCTCTTTGTGCCTCAGTCTTCCCATCTATAGAAGGGATCTTGTCTGAAGAGGTTTTTACAAGCAAAGCCAAGGCTGGGACAGGAGGGCACAGAATCCAAGAAGGCACACACTCTTGCTACGTACGCAGTGAGCACCCTTTAGATTTGATGTCCTGGGCCCTCCACCGGCCCCACCCTAGTCTCTCTGTCCTGTCTATGAAGATCCATTGAAGAAGAGGTTTGCACGGTGCCTGGCAAACAGGGAGCTTTCAGTGAAAGTCAGCCTACATAGCAATTGTCACGAAGGAAAGCTCTTAAAATTCTGAGGATTGGACTTTCTTTCCATTGCATTATCTTCTAAGCCACTCCATGATTCCAAAGGGTGATCAGAAAATGGGTCTGGGGGGCCTGCACTCTGTGTTACTTACCCCTGCAGGGCTGGCAGAAAGAGTGGGGGCTGGGTGGGTGCTTCACCAGTCTCAGAGATGACTCCACCCAACTGCTTTTCTTCTCACCTCCCAGCACCCAGCCTCCCTTCGCCTATGCAGCCAGATCCATCTCATCCCTCCACCCCTCCTTCCTGTAGGGATTTAACATTCTCTGAGATATTTACACGTTTGAAGCTTCTTAAATGGGGTGGGGGAGAAAATGATCAAACTGGAGCCAAAATGCCTTAGGGAGAGAAGCAAACACTCCAGCAATTAACAGCCTGGGAATCACAGCTCTGCTGGCTGTCCACACCCCTTGGAAGCCTGCGATCTGGGGGCTGCCTTTCCTTTGCTGTTGTGGAGATCGCAGAGGGAAATCATTCTGGATCTTTCCCCTTCTCCTCCCCTCTCCCCTCATCCTTCCTTCGTCCTATCTTCGCATAATTTTCATGTTTCATGTGTTTGTTCATTCATTCCATTTCCATTCTTCCATTCTTCTTTTTTTTAAGTTTATTGATTTATTTTGAAAGACAGTGTGCGTGCACATGAATGAGCAGGGGTGGGGCAGAGAGAGAATCCCAAGTGGGATTGTGCTGTCAGCACAGAGCCCAGCATGGGGCTGGAACTCACCAACTGCGAGATGGTGACTTGAACTGAAATCAGCAGTCGGACGCTCAACCAACTGAGCCACCCAGGCTCCCTGTTCCATTCTTTTTCAACAAGCACGCTGTGTTCATTATTTCATTTAACTCTCCCAGTTGTCTTCCAAGGCGTAAGTTATCTCCACTTTACAGGTGAGGAAACTGAGGTTAGGAGATGAATAATATGCAATTTCCACTCTAAGAGATCCAAACATTCACAGGAGAGATGAGCACACTGATATCCCCGTATAGACAGAGAGGAAGGAATGACATTTCCCCAGTGTGTCCGTTCAGGCATTTAATGGATAGGGGAATTGAGCCACAGGAGATTTTAAGAGAATTATCTTTGGGCACCAAGCAGGTGAGAGGGGTAGTTGCAGTAGAACCAGGATGTGAGGAGGTTTCCTGAAGTTGTAAGAGACAAGATACCATTATCTTCTCTACTAGGAATATTGACTGGACTTAGGAGACAGTGTGGTCATGACCTCGTCAAGAGTCCGAGATGGGTAATGTGGTCCCTCTCTCAGCTGGCCGCTGACCGCAAGAGCGCAGAACTGTGGACTGCTCTGTGTGCCCATCCGTGCCCCCTTCTTCTGGGAACAGGACCTCCATCTCCATTTAGGAAAACCCCTTCCACTGTGCTCGGTCCATCGGCTTTGGGGGAAGTTAGCTCCTCCCATGATGAATTTTGCCCTCAAAAATGCCTCTGCTGCTCCCACACCTTCTTGTCCTTTAAGCTCCAACATGTCCTCGCAGCCTCTGGCCTGGGGGACCGCGGCTTCCAGTCTAGTCACCCGTGGCGGGAACTGACTTGTTAGGAAAGTCAGCCGCTGCTGCTTCTGTATGGAAAGGGACCCCGTGTCCATTGCAATTCTATTTTTTTCATTCTATCTTCATATCATTGAGTCCTTGGGGCTTGAAGGTGTCACTTTTGGTGGGTTTCTCTACATTTGGGACTAACATTTGCATGGGGTTCACCATCACTCACTTATTGAAGCTGACACCTTCAAGGCTTATTGCCCAGAAATTTGCTTAACCCCAGACTTCTTTTCTATTGATGTGCGTTTGTGGAGTCTTTGTAACTTCGGTTGATTCGTTCATCCATTCATGTATTCCATTGCTAAATACCATTTAGCACCTATTCTGTGAGTGCAGTAGACTTTACTCAAGATGGAGAGTGCTGCTTGGAACAGAGCAAGGACCATACAAATGCACTTTTCTCCCAGCCCTGTCCCTCTCACTGGCCGTGGAGAATTTCTGCTGACAACCCCCTCCCTCTATCACCTGTGTCTTTATTGCCACTCTCTCCCTTTCCTCTCGAGCTACTCTGAAAACGCAAAAATCATCTCCCTCCATCAGCAGAATAATTCACTTCCTTCCAGCGCCTGCTTCATCTAACAGGATTCATTCCACTTCTCTCCAGCTTCATTTATCAGGACCCGTTCCTTTCCCTGTTCTTTCCTTTTAGTTCTTGTTTGAAAGAATTTGTAACTATAAACAGAAAGCAAAGTTCTGCTATATAGTTATCTGTAGTCTCAGAACTTCATTTTGATATCTTCTGTATGGATTTTTGTTCTTGAAGAGAAATGCTATAGGAAGGAGAAATTTCTCAGTGACTTTATCTGTGCATATCCCGGGATCCTAAAACCAAAAGATGAGTGAATAGGGAAGGAAAAAGGGTCCTCCCTCTTTTCTAGAGGTTTTGGACCATTGGATTTGGGAAAGTGGTGGTGGGGAAGAGAATAGCCATTAACAATAGATTTGAGTGGCTTGCCTAACTGAATTGTTCGGTGTCACCTTCAGGAAAGGCATGATCCAGCTGCTCTAATAATGTAGCCTAGCATCTTACATTTCTGCCTCTTCAGAATGGTTTCAGTCTCATAGGCTCAGGGTTGCACGTTGCCTGCCAGCAATTTCCCAGGGTCATGTGCTTCCATATTCGAATCCAATAGTTAAGAAAGACAGTCTGCCTTACTAATTCATGTGAACCAATAACTAAAGGTGAGCCATGTTGGCTCTGATTGGCCTGAGTTAGGTTATACGTCCATTCTTGAACCTGTCACTGAGCCAATAACGGCCCAACCTTAGAACCATGAGTGGAGTCGCTCTCAGCTCAACTTCAACATCTAGGAAATTGAAGGGGAAGGGGATTGGATACTGGAGATTTATCCAATCTATGGGTATCCACAGAAGATGTGCCTTTGAAATGCATCACACATGGAATGACATGGCCGAAGTCAGAGAGGTGAGAAAGCAGAAATCCGCGGGGTAAAGGGGGTTTTGGATGCTTTGTTTTCTTTCCTTATCCCCTGGCTTTTCAGCTCAGTCACTCCAGTGTCCCAAACCCACAACCTGCCACCCCGCAGGGCTACAGTCTTACCATCTTGTCGTTGTCCCTTACCCCTTTACAGCCCCTCTTCCCTTTGCCTAAATGTCATGGTGAGTCATGACCGCCCTTCCTTTACAGCATCCTCACCCCCCTTACCTTGGGATCTGGGGTTCACTTCCAGGTTCTTGCAGCTTCAAGATTACCTGGAAGGCAAAAACCTGCCTGGGTTTCATCATGTGACTGATTTCACAGTAAAGGCATTTGTTGGCTTGACGAGTGTGTCTGTTTCCTATTACTGCCAAAATCAGTGACTGCAAACTTAGTGGCTCACAACCATCTAAAGTTGTTCCCTTACAGCTGCGGAACTAGGAGCCCAGTCTCAGCCGGGTAACAGAATGTCCGCAGGACCAGGTCCTTCAGGAGGCTCCAAGGGGGGGAAGCTGTTTCCTGAATTTTCAACTTGTAGGGGCCGCCTGCACTTCTCAGCTGCTGCCTTCTTGCTCTGTCTTCAAAGCATGTCACTCCGGTCTCCATTTCTTGTGTCTGCGGGCTTTCTCCTCTGACTCGTTCCTCCTGCACCCCTTTCATAAAGAGCACAGGGAGCGTCTTGGGCCCCTAGCACACTTGCACATCTCAAGACCCTTCACTTCTGCAGATCTGCAGCACCCTTCGGTCATGCAAGTCAACACTCCCAGGGGTCAGAGATTAGAATGTGAATGTCTCTGGGTGAGAGGCATTTGTCAGCCTGTCTCAAGGGCCAAACAATTACTCATATTGTTATGGATGGGGAGTTGCTTTCTAGTCCTCATGCATTTGCTGGGAAGGCAGATGCTCTGGCCAGCCCCCAGGCCGGGACCTCTCTGGCTGGTTGTGGGACCCTAGGCGGGCTCTAAGTAGAGCCCTCGCAGCCTAGCACTTAGGGAAAAGTAGGGGAAACCTTGGTCCAGATAAGCTAGGTCTCGCTGATGCCGTTCACATCTCAGAGACTCAATAGAGCAAAGATCTGCTTTCTGCCGAGTCCAGTGGGATCTGGGCATCTTTCTGGGGGAACTGATCTTCAGCTCAGTGGTTCTTGCTTCTTTGAGCTGCGGCTGCATCACCCTAATGCTAGGTCCCCTCCAGGTCTGCCATGTTTCCAGGGAGAAAGAGACCAGAGAAGGACCCTTCACTCTCTTGGCCCAGAAGGGGTACTTCCATTCACGTTTCTCTGGCTGGGATTGGTCATGTGACCCCAGCCCACAGCAGGGGACCAACAAACGCAGGGCTCTGTGCTGTGACAGGGAAGCAGAGGCAGACACTGGCGAGCGCCAGCAATGGCCACCGCACAGCCAACGGTGCAGGTCTGTGGGTCTGTATTTATGGGTGGGGAATATGAGAAAGACTCTGAAGATATGTCCCGAGAGCACTCTGAGAGCAGGTGTAAGTTGGCCCTGCTCTCCTGCTCCTCCCCCAACGACCCATTGTTTTGATATCAGCCAGGAATGCCAAACTCAGACCCAGGAGGGAAAAAGAGAATGTGCCTTGATCTCCAGACTTCATAGTTCTAATTACGCTCCTGCCTTCCTCTGCCAGGGGCATGAGCACAAATCAGAATTATCTAAAGATCTCTGAGAGGGAGTTAGCCTTCAGACTCTAAATGTGTAGCGTTCCCGGATTCCCACTTCAACAAGGCAGAGATGCTGAAAAAAAAAAGAAAAAGAATATTGCTTTATGTCAGAAAGTTCAAACAAGTGACTTCACGGAGAGCGCTCTTGGCAAAACTCCAGATTTGGAAGTAGACGGACACAGGGGACCGAACTTTGGCTTTTGTCGGGTCTCTGCTCGATCTCTTTAAGACGAGCTCCCCCCACCCCTCACCCAATAGTATGAGGTGATAACACATGCCCTGCAGGGGTGTGAAGACTGGGTGAAACGTACACATCCCCTTCGCCCTTGCCTGCACTGCCTAAGGTATGCACCCTCTCTCCTTCCTCTTCTGAGAGTTTTCAGCCTGCAAAGATTGTACTGGTGATACACCAGATGTGCGAGGAGAACTCTGTGGAACCTGGCAGAGTCATATGTTGTTGAAGTCTTAACAGAGATTTTTCTCACCCTTGCATTTCCTCGCAGCCCTGGTGCCCACTCATCCAAACAGGCCAGGTGGGCTCACTGTGCTCTTCACTTCCTACATGGAATGCCAAGCAGAAGCCTTTCACTTTCAAAAGTTGAGGTCTTATGGAGAACATGCAAAACTTCTAGAACAAACAATAAATGCAAGAGAATATATAGTATAGAAGAACTCCATCTCCCCCAGCAAAGCCAGACCAAGATTCTCCTGGGGGTGGGAAGAGGACTTGGAGCAGAAGAGCAGAGAGGTTAGACGTCAGTGGGTCCCTTAGAAGGCTTGCTGTGCGTTCTCTCCAGAGAGGAAAGAAGATGAAATCGCCAGGCCTGATAGCAGTGGGTGACATGACTGATTTTCCAGGTAGAGCCCTGGGAGGTGATGACCCCCAGGGCTGGGAAGCTGTGGGGGATACTTTGCGGGGTGCCCGAGAGTAGCTCAGAGATGTGTAGAGCATTTAATCAGGAGTGGTGGGTGGTGGTGCCCACAGTCTTCTCCCTCATTGCCTGGTTCAACTCCCTGGTAGCTCTTCTGCCTCTACTGCAGATTAGCCTTGCCAGGTGCCACCCATTTTACCCAACTGACTTGGAGGCGGCAGGGTGCCGAAGAAGGCCTTTGGTGGTGGTGGGGGGGGGTGTATCCAATAGTGAGAAGGGGTGGGGGTGGGTCTGCTTCTTCCAGAGCATCTGTGAGGAGATTTACAGCTTCCGGTCCCCACACCGCGGGGCCAAGTGGCAGACAGCGTGGACGGTGATACATTTCCACTGCGTGAGTCCCAAGCTGGTTAGTATTTCTCCTGGCGGGGCTGTCCTTAGATGTGAGACACCTGTCTGTTCTCAGGTCTTTCCAGAGGTTCTGTGCAAATTGACACCTTCTGATAAACCTCGCTCTGCTGCAACGGCCAGAGTGGATTCTGTCCAGCAACTGGGGGCACTGTCAGGCACAGTGACTGAGCCAGAGCACGTGTGATTGACAGTGGGAACAAGGACGGACGTCCCAGGGAGTGCTGGCGCAGGCCAGCACGAGGACCAGGGGAACACTTCGTCATCACCCCGTTTGCTCTCTCCACTGTGACATGACTTCAGAGCAAGGGATGGCCACCGCATGAACTGCGGTCCCCTTTCCACCGCCCTGATCAGACTGGTGACTCCAAGAGACAGTAAATGGTTATGTAAGATTACGGAGAGCCATGTCCACCTATCGCTTCCATTAGCGGTCTGAGAGGTAGACCCCCAAATGATGCTTGGGTTCACAAAGAACAGGCTAAGTAAAGATTTCTGAATCTCCACCTCACACCCTTAATGTGGATTTTATCAAAAAAACACAGAACGTAAAAAACTAGTGGCAAAAATGTGGAGAAACTGGAGTCTTTGTGCATCGCCGGGAGGAATATAAAATGGTGCCGTTGCTGTGGACATTGGCATAATCATTCCTCCAACAATTAAAGATGGAACCACCATATGGTGCAGCAACTCCACTTCTGGGTATGTGCCCAACAGAATTAAAAGCAGGATTTTAGAGAGATATTCATAGGCTCACAGGCATAGCAGCATTGTTCACAATAGCCAAGAGGCCAAAGCAGCCCAACTGCCCAGTGACAGATGAGTTGGTAGAGGAAACGTGGCGTATTTATGCAAAAGTGGAATGTTATTTAGCATCAGAAAAAGAAGACATTCTGATACATGCCACAGCTTGGATGAGCCTGAAGGACATTATGCTGAGTGAAATAAGCCAGACACAAAAAGGCAAATATAGCAGGATGGCTCTTGGATGAGGTGGGAGGAGCCACACTCAGAGACAGGAAGTAGAGTAGTGGTTGCTGGGGCAGGGAGGGGGGAGGGGGGAGAGGGGAGGGAATGGGGAGGCATTTAACGGGCACAGTTTCGGTGTTACAAGGCAGGCAGGACGGGTTCTAGGGACGGGCGCAAGTGACGGCTGCACCTCGTGTGAATACACTTCATATCACTGAACTGTGTACTCCAACATGGTTAAGATCGTAAATTTTATGTTATGTGTATTTCACCACAATTAAAATAAAATAAAATAAAGAATATCTAAACTGTCCATCAAGAGTGGCTAGCTATGGGGCGCCTGGGTGGCTCAGTCTGTTTAGCATCTGCCTCTTTTTTTTTTTTTTTTAACTTTTTAACATTTATTTTAGAGAGAGAGAGAATGAGAGAGAGAGAGAGTGAGCAGGGGAGGGACAGAAAGAAAGGGAGACACAGAATCCAAAGCAGGCTCCAGGCTCTGAGGCGTCAGCACAGATCCCAACATGGGGCTCAAACCCACAAACTGTGAGATAATGACCTGAGCCGAAGTCAGATGCTTAACCAACTGAGCCACCCGGGCACCCCGCATCCAACTCTTGATATTGGCTCAGGTCATGATCTCACAATTCATGAGTTCAAGCCCCACATCAGGCTCTGCTCTGAGCATGGATCCTGCTTGGGATTCTCTCTTGATCTCTCTTCCTGACCCTCCCCCACTTGCACGCGCCCTCTCTCTCTCAAAATAAATAAATAAACATAAAAAAAAAAAAAACAGAGAGAGCAGCTAGCTAGAATCCTAGAGTGTTGGCACTGACCAGCACTTCAGAGGTCCCTTCTCTCCCCAGAGGGGAAATCTGAGGCCGATAGAGGAGAGAGGACAGGCATTATCTTTCAGACCTATGCTCCTACTCCCCCTCTCCCGTCCCTGCAGTGTGACAGACACCCAGGTGACGGACATGTTGTCCCCGCCCTGGGATGCTCTGCCCGGCCTTGCCAGGCTCTGCTGGGGCCCCTGGCTGCTGGGTAATTGATAATGAATCACAGACCAGGCCAGAATGGCAAGCAGCAGGCCCAGACTCTAATTAGATCTCACTCCCAAAAGGACGTGTTGGAGGCTTGTTCTTAAGATGGTCACCCGAGAAGACACACTGCCGTGCAAATGAAACAGCCACCTCTGTCAAGCTCTTACTGTGTGCCGCGTCCTTATGCCCACTGTCACCTCTGATTCCCCCTCAATCCTGTGAAGCAGATACCATTATTGTGTCATCCCAGAAATGTGGGGCAAAGTACCCGAAGCCTCATGGTGGGCATAGAACAGGGCCGGGACTCTGCTGGGTCAGAGCGACTCCCTGAGTGGGTGCAATCCCCCGAGATCCACTAGGTGCCTGATACACATTTGTTGAGCTAACTCAACATCTTCAGCCGTGCAGGGCTTGAGAGAAATATTGCTGTGTCCTAACCCACCCACCGGCTCATCGAATGCAGGGACAGTATAGTAAACACAGCAGCTTTAGGTAAGCAATTGATGTATCTTTTTTGACAGAGTGGTTTATCTATATAGTTGGGTAAATTTATGGGCTTCCTCCTTCCAAGCCATTGCTCTGGGAATCTCTTTCCAGGGAAGCATCAGCTTTAGGAAAGCTTGTGGACCTCTTTGTATGAAACTGTTCACCCAGAATGACATTTGGGTGCTTTTGTCTGATTATCTTCCTCAAAGCAAAGTACAGAATGTTAGAATCAGAGTATCCTTAGAGATCATTGTGTCCACCCTTCTCCCCAGTTGAGGCCAAGAAAGGTTGAGAGGCCTCCAATTTATGGTGGGAGTGAGGGAGAACCCAGTCATCAGACCATCCACTCTACTGAACAGCCTTGGCCTTAGATATGGAAGACACTGGGAAAATCCCTTTCGTGGCTAAAGTCAGTTCCTTCTTAGGATCCAAACTGAGATCCTCTGGGTCTACCAGGGAGTAGACTCAAACCGCTCAGACTTGAAGCCTCAAGCTGCTGGCAATAGCGACATGCTTGTAGTCATCTGTGAAGAAGGGCTCATTACCTCCATTTTGTAGGTGTGGCAATAGCCTCTGAGAGGTGACCCCCCCTTGCCCAGGACACCTGCCAGTGGGTGAGTGTACTCTTTTGCTAGGGCTGCTGTAGCAAAGTACTGTAGACGTGGTGACTTAAAACACCAGGGATGTATTTTATCTACAGTTCTGGAGGTTATAAGTCCAAAATCAAGATGTAGGCAGGTCATTTCCTCCTGAGGTTGGTGACAGAAAGTCTATTTCAGACCTCTCTCCTTGGCTTTATAGATGGCTGCCTTCCCTCTGCTCATATCTCTGTGTCCAAGTTTCCCCTTACATAAGGACCCAGACTTGTTGAATTAGGGGCCACCCTAATGGCCCCATTGTAGTAAATCACCTCTTTCAAAACCCTATCTCCAGATACAAGCCCATTCTGTGATACCAGAGGTTATATGAATTTGGGGAAAATACAATTCAACCCTTAATGGTGAAAAGGCTGAGACTGAAGGCTAGGTATGTGAACTGTGAAAGCCTGGGCTCTCTCCTCCACCACCTACAGCCTCCATGGTAAAGCCAAGGCCAGTGGGTGATCTCCCAAGAAGGTTTCAGTGATGAGTCATGAGCAGAACCTGATCTTTCTTCCCAGGAGCACAGAAAATGCAACCATCCAAATGGGTTACACTCCATCTACCACTGCAGCTCCTCCATGTAATAAATAGAGAGAGCCACAGAAAAAGGAGCTCAAGTAGTTCTAAAAAAAAAAAAAAAAGGTGAAAACATCCTAAATCTTACTTGTGGTAAAAGACAGAAAAAGCTCAAAAATTTCACCAAACAAATTGAAAAAAATCAAGAAGTTAGATAATACCTGGTGCTGGGGACACTGTGGGGAAACAGGCACACACACGTATCACTGGTGGGAATGTAAAATGGTACGCACTCCAGGGCGTGAACTTTGGCTCTGCCTGTTGAAATCACACATTCATGCTCCAAGTGTATCCAGAAATTACACTTCTAAGTAGTTATTTACAGGTCTACCATCACATGTATACAAAACAAAATGGGTACAAAGCTCTGTATTTCAGCATTGTGCTATCAGAAGGTTCGCACAAACTAAGTACCCACTAATAAGATATCGTTTAAATAAACTGTGGTTAGAGCAGAAGGTTCGCACAAACAAAGTGCCCACTAATAAGATATCGTTTAAATAAACTGTGGTTAGAGCCACACAATGGACTACAGTTTTAATGTAGAATAAGAAAATTATTTATGAACTGACATGAACGACACAGGAGAAAAGGAAAGCCACAGTGTAGAATAGAATGCAAAATAGGCCATTGTTTGTGTGAAAACCTATATGTATTTATATGCTTGCGTGCACATAGAGGACGTGTGGATTGTCTCAAACAAAAAACCGGCATTAGTTGTTACTTGCTGGGAAGAAAGCAAGCAAGCAAGCAAGCAAGCAAGCAAGCAGGATGGCCAGGGAAGGGGGTGGGGCAGGGAATGGGGGCCCGAAAGGCACATTTGAAAATCTGTTCTGCATGCCAGAATTAGTTATCTTAAAATATATGCAATCACAAAGAAATTTCTTACCATCGAGCTATAGGCCCCATTTGGTGGCTTATTCCTCCAGGCAAGACTTGAGCCTTTTAATAGTTTCCCAAATAAATTCAATTAATTTTTATTCTCATTTAATGAATCTGAATTAAACCAGTACCAGCATGAGGGGAGGGGGAGGGAAGCTAAGTACAAAGAAGCAACACAGATCAAAAGTCATTCCCAGGCTAGCTTTCCTTTTCCCACTCCTCTCCCTGCAGGAGCCAGAGTTAACCCTTCCCTCTCTAGCACACCGTGATCTGAACCTGTTATAACTCTAGCCATTGAAAGTGACAGGCATTGGTCAGTGGGTCTGAGAGGAGCGTGGCTCACGGACAGGCTCTAGCACTGGACAGAGGCGGCTTGGAATCCTGGTCTGGCCCGGAACAAGCTGTGTGCGTCGGGCAGTGTGACACCCCCGCCCCCTTGCTCCCTTTCTTTTGTGGCGGGAGGGGGACATCGTTTGCTTTCTATGCTTGTTGTCAGGTGGAGTCAGTGAAGGGCCAAGGGCAAGGCCAGCCACCAAGTGGGCCTTCTATCAGGACCCTGTCTACTCAAAGTTTTCACCTTTCCTGAGCGCCTGTGCTGTGCTAGGTGCTGTGCCGGGTCATACAGATGCCAGAGAGCGAGGCGGGCCCTGGTGTAACCGAGCTTGCCTTCGAGACGCATGGTGGTTAATCTTATCGCCATCATTGCTCTGCAGAATGCAGTTTCCTGGGCCATGTCAGCACAGACCCCGGGCCTGGCCCAGCGTCCTTGCTCAGAAAGGCGCATGTGCTGAGGACAGAGGAAGAAGCACATGGGACAGCTGCTTCCCCTTGGCCCTCCTCTCCAGGTTGGAAGATGACACAGCAGAACAGAACCCCAGCAAGCTCCCTTCACACCCCAGCGGCCAGCTAGAGCAGGAGACCTAGACGGTCTGCAGTCATGATCTCTTGGTAAGTGTTGGTATAGACGCTTCAGATGAAAAAAAGCTGGTATTTCATCCCATTAGCCTCCCGTAATAGAAGCCTAAGGAGCCCCCAGCTTCAGAGCACCCTGGGAGGTCCCTGGTCATCCACTGTCAGTGCTGTGATGGAAGTGACCCTCACATAAGGGGCCGGGGAGCAGCTCAGTGGTGCGGGCGGAACACCACAGTCCTGAGGCCAAAAAGAAAAGAGCTGGTTGGGTCCATGAGGACACGTTCTCTGCTTGGTTATTTTGGGGCTTTTGGCATTTTTGAAAAATCGCAAATGTCTATAATTCCATAATGAAGAGTTCCCTTCCCCACGTCACAATGCCTCTAAGACAAAGCAGACAGAACTGAGATGCTGAGCCCATTTAGGGGCTCTGTAGACATCAGGGGGAGCGGTTTGAGTACTGAGCAAGCCCCTGTCGGGACTTCATATCTATCCACGTGGGGCTGAGGGGGTCATAGTAGCAGAACTGGCTGGCGGATCTGCTGAGACTTGGGCCGGAATAATGAAAGCTCTCACATTAATGCACCTCTTATTTATGTAGGGGGAAAAGTGACCATGCTGCAGATCAAGGAAAGAAACCTACATTTTGGTACCTATAATTTGTTGGGTGCTTTAAAAGCATCCCTCTCATTACCGCAGAATCATGTTCTCATTTTAGACTTGAGGGTGCCAAAGCTTGGAAAAACTGAGTAAATGACCACAGTTCCACAGGCAGGAATGGAGGGCTCAGCTGAACAGGAAGCCCAGGCTCATCTCGGGGGGACACAGGCTGCTTGTTCCCTCTGCATTCACGCCCCTTTCTGCATTCAGACCCCACTGAAGGGTTTGCCTCCTACTGAGGAGGACAAGGAGTTCTGGTGTCCTGGCAGCTCTGAAATTGCTTGTCTTTTGCCTGTTCTCCTTCCCCTCCTCCCTCTCCTCCCCCTCCTCCCTCTCCTCCCTCTCCTCCCTCTCCTCCTCCTCCTCCTCCTCCTTCTGCTTCTTCTCCTTCTCCTTCCAGATTTTTTATTAGGTAATCTCTACACCCAACACAGGACTCGAACCCACAACCCCGAGATCAAGCATGCTTTACTGACTGAACCAGCCAGGAAACTCTATTTTTGAATGATAAAGTGTATCTGGCTGGCAGGCCATGCCATCCAAGAGGGACAGGGCATTGTTCTGTGCCAGGGCCCCAAACCAGGCATCAAGGAAGCAAAGATGAATAAGACGCAGCCTCAGCCTTCAAGAGACAGGACTGATGGGCTGAATTGGGCTCGGAACCAGGAAGACCCTGGTCTGATCTTACCCTGGACACCAGCAGCCATGTGACCCTGGGTAAATCCCCTTATTCCTTCATGTCCATGTCCCCTATAGACACTGGGGATAATAATATCCCGTAAGGTTGCTTCAAGGATTAAATGAGATGGTGTACTTAGAGTTCTGGCATACAGTCAGGGCTTAATCTTAATCTTAAACGTATGGCTGGTGGCCAGTCTTACTGTTCAAAAGATATGCTTGCCCAGCAGCTAAATTGGCCCAACAACATTGTATTTTGGAGAATATACTGTGAAATGCAGATTCTGGGTTGCTGACACCCAGAGGTAAGACACTGAACCCAGAGGTGGGGTGGGAAGGAAGAGGGGAGAAGTCAGACACTTGCTGAACCCCAGAATACCTGAGCTGAAAACTCATTCCCAGTGTGGTGCTTATAGGGGTGGAGTTCTGGGGAGTGATGGAGGGGGGCGCCCTCATGGACCGGACTGGTTCCCTTATGCAGGTCACCCCACAGAGCTCCCTTGCCATCTTTGTGCCATGTGAGAACACGGCAGGAAGCCAGCAGTCGGCACCCAGGAAGAGCACTCTCCCCGGAACCGGACTGTGCTGGCGCCCTGATCTCAGACTTCCCAGCTTCTGGAACTGTGAGAAGCAAATGTCTGTTGTTTTTATAAGCCACCCAGTCGATGGTATCTGTTACAGCAGCCGGGAGACACAAGTCTCAACCCGCCTTCAATGTTCGATTTGGCCAAATCGCCTGGAAGCTTGGGATCTGGGGTGTCACCTCGCTTAATGCTCGTGATCATCAGTGAGGTGGGAGTTGTTATCTTGTCCATTTGCCAGGTGGAGGGACTGAGACTTGGAGAGGTCAAAGTCACCCAGCCTTCGGCGGCACATTTGTTCAGTGATTTATTCGCCCGTTCAATCGACAGATACTGAGCGGGCCCCTCCTGTGTGCCAGGCTCTGTGCTAATGGCCAGCACGCCAAGCGTTCTTTACAAGACAGATGCAGTGCTGACCCTCAGGACGTTTGCAGCCTAGTGAGGGAGGCAGGCGTGTATGGAATACTCATGGGTGGTCACATAGCTGCACACTGTGAGAAGTACTCACTCATCAGAATGGAATCGGAGTTACCAGGGAAAGTGGCTGGGTGGGGAGATGCTTCCAAGGAGGACCCGGCACAAGGTCTTATCTGATCAAGAGTGAAGATTCTGAGGACCTCTGGGTGGCTCAGTCGGTTAAGCGTTCCACTCTTGACTTCGGCTCGGGTCATGATCTTGGGTTTCGTGAGATGGAGCCCCACATCGGGTTCTGTGCTGAGCATGGATCCTGCTTTGGATTCTCTCTCTCTTTCTCCCTCTCTCTCTGCCCCTCCCTTGCTTGTGCGTGCCCACGTGCACTCTCTTTCAAAAAAAGGAAAAGAATGAGTCTTCTGGTTCCCAAGGTGGAGCTGGTGGCCTCTGCCCGCAGGCAGCCTGAGTGTGGAGACACCACCACAAGCTCCCATACAGCCTCCCAGAGGCCTCTGGCCTCCTGGGAAGGACGACGGGGGTCCTAGCCAAAGAAGTGAGTCACTCTGCAAGCAGTGAGATGTCTCACAGCAGCCAGGTCCCTTGGGGGGACAGGCCTTCCACGTCCGCATGGAGGTGTGGAGGCCAGGTTAAGGGTGTGTGTCTAATTGCTTTAGGCCATGCGTGAGCGATGCCATCAGGTCCCCCATCATAGGGCATCAGCCAGTGAACATTCTGAGATTTTCAGAGACATTAGGTAGTGATTAGAGCACGAATAGCCTTCTACTCTTGTAAAAACACATGTCAAAAGCCACATTCAAACAGTTGGAGGTGCCTCCAGCTACCTGAGTTCTGTTGGCTTCAACTACTTTATTTTATTTTTTTGTTTATGTTTTAGAGAAAGAGAGAGCAGCGAGCATGAACAGGGGAAGGGCAGAGAGAGAGGGAGACACAGAATCTGAGGCAGGATCCAGGCTCTGAGCAGCAGACAGCACAGAGCCCGACACGGGGCTCAAACTCGTGGACTGTGAGCTCGTGACCTGAGCAGAAATTGGACACTTACCTGACTGAGCCACCCAGGTGCCCCGGCTTCAACTCCTTTAGAAGCCTGGCACCTCGAGAAAGAAAGTATCATTTGCTTGGGGTGGAAGGGTGCTGGGTCCCAAAGCAGGGAGGGGGTTCCTGGATTCTCGTACAAGGACCCCTGCGTGGGAGACACCCTAGCTATCTCAGACAGAAAGTCAGGTTTGGGTAGAATCAGGAGACACCGGTAGGAGCTGGCCGTGCAGGCCCTGGAGGCTGTCGAATTTTCTGATCTTTCTCCTAAATTACTGTGGCGACTGAAAGCGCGTAAGGGGAAGCGATGTGGTCAGTGCCTGCTTTGAAAAGAGATCTCTGCGGCTCTGGGAAGAAGTACCGGGCAGGGGCGTGTGGGGAGCAGAGTGTTGGTGCAGGAATAGGGCGCTGGCAGTGAAATGAAGGAACCATGGGAGCTGTGGACAGGCCACAGCATCTGGCCCACTCCCTCTCCCAAGCAGGCCGTGAGGAGCCACATTTTCTCATAGGGTCCCAGTATCCAGGCAATGCATCTTAACTGCTGGGAAAAGGACCCAGAGCTTTGTCTGAACACCGGACACAGACTAGATCAGGGATGGACATGAACAGACTCTGAAACCTAAGTGTCTCCAAGATAAAACACAGGAAGTAGAGGCATGGGGTGGGGGCCGGGGGCGGGGAGACCCCAAGAGGGGCCAAAGATGCGTGCACTCCCCTCCGTGCAGTATAAACCTCAAGCAGTAGGGTGGAAGTCATAATCAAATTCGGGTTTTATAATCAGAGAGGCCCCCTTCCTTCTTCTGTTATGGGGGCGCCTGTCCCCCATTCATACAATCTGATGTGAAGATCTCTTAACTGATCACAGGACAGATCATCACGAGAGAGCAGAGAACACACGTAGCCAATTCTTGGCTTTTGAATTTCTACATCATAAATAACAAAAGTAATACATAATATATAAGATAAAGATGAATGTTCAGGGCCCATTGTCCCACTCCTGAAGCTTCTGCATCACGGGGAGAGGAAGGAAGGAGACAAGCCAGGACCACATGGGGACATGGGTTGGGAGAGAGACCAGGACATGAAGCCAAGCCACAGGGTTGCTGGGCAGAAGCTCGGTCAGCCCGGGAGACGCCCACTTGCACCCCCCTGGGGCTTGCTCTCCACAACAGCCTGCCCAGCTTCCGTAGCAGTGGGCACCATTGGCTGTCACCATTAAGAAGCTGTTCATGAGACTGAAAAGTGCCCATCGCCCACAGCCTTCACGGCACCCATAAACACCTGTGTCAGCCCCCATCTGACTCACCTGGGCAACCCTACCCCCACGACCTCCTGGGGCCCCCGTGAGCACCCCTCCCAAGGCATGGGTGAGCTGCAGAAGATGAGAGAGGCTGTGCTAGAGACGAAAAAGGCCCTGCATCCATGCGCAGGACCAATCAGATGCCTCCTCCTCACCACCGTCGCAGGACTGACTTCCGACCTCATCAGGTTTGGAGGCTTTTGGGTTTTTTTCATCATGAAGCCAAATTACGTATATCAATCTGAGACCGGCTTTTCCCACTTCATAACCCACCTTAGAGGCCTTTCCTTGTCAGAACACAGAAGACTACTTTGTCCTTTTTAACAGCTGCAGGATAATTCATAACATGGAAGCAACAAAATGTGTAAACATCCTCTCCTGTGAACATCACGTTGTTTCTGTTCCCCACTGTTAGAAAACTGATGCAAGAAGTTGTGTCTTCGTGTATGTGTGTGTGTGTGTGTGTGCTTTTCGACTGTGGAATTTCTGCATCAAATCTCAATAGCTGCTGGTCTTTCGCCTTCTAGAAAGGCAGCATTATTAGATCCCCATGTTGTAAATGATTTCACCGAGATGTAGGGGGAGAGATTTGGCCAAGACTCCCGACTGCTAGAGTAGAAGAGACAGGATGCGAACCCAGGCCTGCAGCACCCAGCCCCAGTGAGGAGGTACACAGCAGCCTAGACCGGAGGAAGTCTCCACTGCCATTACGGAGTGGGGGCTGTGATGGGTTTGGAGGCACCGGGCATCTTAGGGGCCCAGCCAGGTGTGTTCCTGTGTCTACAGATTCAGCCCTGTCTCTGCCTCAGCCCTAGTGTCCACCACCAGCTTCCAGAGGGCAGCCCCTGCCCCAGAGACAGGACCTGCCAGATCAACCCATCAGCCTGGAGTCAAGGTTAACAAACAAAACTAATGTGCCGCTGGGCCTCCCAGTGACAGGCAGCTGGGTGAGCCTGTCTTTCTCTTCCAAGTCCCATTGAGGATCTATCTGGACTGCTGATGGGTCAAGGACGAAGTGGCTTCCACAGCACTCAGCAAATTCTGTGACCCAGCCCCAAAAACAGTCCCCATGCATGAGGTCTAGTGAATGTCCCGCTTGGGTTTACTTGGAGGCCTCAGTTAATAAAGAAAGGGCCATGACAGATCTTGGGGCTTTATTCAATTTCTCCTTCTGAGGTTGGGAAAAGGACAATTTCCTTCTCAGAATATATCATTTAAGGGCAGTATTTCAAGCGAGAGGGTCAGAGATCAAGAGGAGTTCAGTGCTAATTGGCAAGCAGTCTGAGTAATTCCATTAATCTCCCTTCCCCTCTGTAGACCAGGCACACAGCCCGTTCCCTGAACTGTTGGTTAATTCACTGCAGTCTGCACACACTTCCATCGCTCCTACTTACTTATCAAGCCCGGTGGCAAGGGTCTACTTGCTGTTCTTTCCTAGAACTCAAGCCCCTGACCTCTCCTGGATGCCAGCCCTATGCCCACATTCCTCCCACCCTACACAAGGTCAAACAGAATTGGTGTTCCATAAATGTCTGGTGCGTGAGGCTGGATGTGTCCATCTATTTGATAAACACTCCCCAGCTGCGACATGCGTGCTCTGCTCTATACTGGGGGTTATCTGATTTGGTGGCCAAATCATAAGCAAACTACCACGTTTGGTGGTACAAAGCAAGGGTCCTGGACCGAAAGTCAGAGATATGGGTTCTGCCTTGACCACCTCCCTTTCCAGGTGTTAGCTTACTGCACTATGATAAGAGGGGTCTTGGAGGGCCACCTTGTCCTCACAACGAGCCGGCTTTGAGGAGGAACTGATCATCTTTATCAGAGTGCATAGCCCTTTAAAGAAACAGATGCGTTGCTCACTGAGTACCAGATGTTAGACAAAAGGGATCCGTCTTGGGGAAATTAACTGTTTGTCTATGCTGTTCACAGACGGAAGAGCAGATGTGGATCAGCATTGCTGGGTAAGCCTGTGGCCATTGGTAGGCAAAGGGCAGGGGCTGAGGCCAAGTGCAGGCCAGGAAAGGGCTGTGGCCCTGGACTCAGGTAGACTGGGCGTGAAGACTTGTGCAGCTGCTCCCTAGCTGTGGCCTCTCTTGGAAACGATTGGCCTCTCCAAACACATCTCACTCCTCATCACTTCAGTGAGAATTGAAGATGTTGGTGCCAAGCCTGGGACATAGCACCATGGTTAGCTCCTGAACCCTGGAGCCCAGCTGCATGGGTTCAAATCCCTATAACATTTTCCTTCCTCCCTCCCTTCCTTCCTTCCTCCCTTCCTCCCTCTCTCCCTCCCTCCCTCCTCCCTCCCTCCCTCCCTTCCTCCCTTCCTTCCTTCCTTCCTTCCTTCCTTCCTTCCTTCCTTCCTTCCTTCCTTCCTGAGAAAGAGAGAGACCATGAGCAACAGGGAAAGGAACAGAGGGAGGGACAGAATCTTAAGCAGACTCTATGTTCAGCTTGGAGCCCGATGCTGGGCTTGATCCCACGACCCTGGGGATTATGACCTGAACTTAAATCGAGAGTTGGAAGCTCAACTGTCAGAGCCATCCAGACGCTCCTCTATCATAACATTTCTAGATAGAGACCTTGGGCAAATCATTTGTTGTCAGGTTTTTTTGTGTAAATAATAAGTAACTATTTGGGGCTTCTAAAAATATTATCATAAACTCTTAATAAGTGGTAGTTATTAACATATAATGGCCTGGCACACAGCAAGTGTTAAATATAGCCCCTGGGGGGTTCATTTGGATAATTGGCTTTGGGGCTCGAAGTGGCTCAGGAGGGTCGTTGGAGCATAACTGGGCTGCTTGGTTTTCTGTAGGCGTGGGGGTGTGGCAATGTGTGGCAAGCCAGGGTCAGTCTGACTCTTAGCCATCTGGGGGACCCTGGCTTTGGACTGAGTGGGATCATCCTACTCACTAGTAAAATCAGAATCAAGACCCTTCAGGGACCGTACGGGTGAGAGAGAAGACCACCTGTGTGACCACTGGGACCTGCGGTTTGGGGCAGGGACCCAAGAGCAGCCACTGTGACCTGCGAACAGTATTCCAAGTTTCAGGATGTGGTTTGTGATGCTTTGAGATACGGTTTGGTTCCATGTGTGCTTGTGTGCATGTACGTGTGTGTGAGAAAGATCAACTAAGAGCGTGTCAACCTAGAACCCAGAGGCTCCCGGACATCCACTTGCTTCCCTTGTGGCCATGATTGTCCCAGGTGGGGAACGGCAGTGTCCTGTCCCCATTATATCCGTGCCAACACGAGAATGGATTCGTTACAGAGCATTCCCTCCGGAAATCACGTATGGCATTTCCCTTCCAGCAGGCAGAGGCTGCTTTCCCACCTTCAGCATTCAAAGGCCAGCTGCCGGCGGGAGCCCCTTTGTGGCCAGGGCCCTGCAGAGCCCACTCACTCACGGAGCTACTGCAAGCACAACGGGGACCCGAAGCGGGGGGGGGGGGGGGGGGGGGGGGGGGTCAGGAGGAGCTGGGAGCCCTCCAGGCGGCGATGCTGGAATGTGTCTCAGCCACAGTGACATCTCAGCAAGGCCTCCATAGTGTCTCCCACCAGACTTTGCACAATGGTTTTAAGACTCTGGATTCGTTCTGGCTGGAAGCATGCACGAGCCCAGCCTGGTCTTACCCCCCGACCGGCAGACTCACTTCTGCCTTCAAAGCAGGTGGCCACTGGAGGGGGCAGGTCCAGCTCTCTGGCCCCCGTCCACCCCCTTGGACTTGTGGATCTCTCAAAAATAATAGTGGCCATCACAGATCTCTGCCTCTTAAACAACGACTATGTTACTTGAAAGAACAGCATTGGGTGCCTGGGGGAGTCATTCGGTTAAACATCAGGGTCTTGGGTCCAGCTCAGGTCACGATCTCAGGGTTCATGATTTCAAGCCCCGAATCGGGCTCACTGCTCTCAGCGTGGAACCTGCTTCAGATCCTCTGTCCCCCTCTCTCTGCCCCTCCCCTGCTCACATGTGCTCTCTCTCTCAAAATAAATCATAAGTAATTTCAAACAACAACCGCATAGATAGACATACAGGAAGAGCCATCCGTGACCCAGGGTGGCTCTGGTCCACTAGTAGGTGCTTGCAGCCCTCACCTTCATCTTGCTGTCATCACAGCATCCTCTGGGGCCAGTTGTTCAGGCTCGGAGGTCAGCTGAGAAGGGTCCCCATCAGTAGCTCTGACAAAGGTCAAGGACGTACAGAGCTGTTGCCCAGGCCCTTGGGGCTCTCACAGGTCATCTGATCCCATGTTTTTGGTTCTGGTGAAGTAGAAGACTACCACCGGGCAAGTCCAAGTGATGAGGGAAACACGGGCCAGAAAAATGTAGTTGAAATGGAATTCCCATTCAGCCTTCAGCCCATTGATAGATGTCAGAGACCCGCAGACTGTAACGCGCCCCCCCCCCAAGAAGTTTATGGCTGCCATAATGCCTTCATGTTTATACTTCCTTAAAAACTAAACACAACCGTAGGGCGCCTGGTGTCCCAGTCAGTTAAGCAGTTAAGCGTCCAGCTTCAGCTCAGATCGTGATCTCATGATTCAGGAGTTCGGGCCCCAAGTCAGGCTCGTACTGACAGCTCAGAGCCTGGAGCCTGCTTCATATTCTGTCTCCCTCTCTTTCTCTGCTTCTCCCCTACTTGTGTTCTCTCTCGCTCTCTCTCTCTCTCAAATGTAAATAAACATTAAAAAAAAAACAACTAAAAGCAACCTTATCTTGACAATAGCTAAATCTTCAGAGTCCTATAAGACCCTGCTTTCAGCATCCAGAAATTCCTTAAAAACTAACTTTATCTCTACTCTCCCCCCACCCCCAAACACACACCTAAAAGTATGTAATCAGTTGCTCCTCACAACCCCAGTGCAGCTCTTTTCTGCCCACGGGTCCTGTCCCTGTGCTTTAAGAAAATCATCTTTTTGCACCAAACACATCTTCAGAATTCTCTCTTAGCCATTTGCTCACATATCCCACCTCACATTGCATCACAAGCGTGAGATACAATTGTCCCTCTGATCGCTTGCCCGCCTGCCTCCATGGAAGGAAGCTGGCTACCTCTCATGTTGGACCCTGTTTCTGCTCCAACCCTGGGCTGGGAAGGCAAAGCACAGGGTTAACAGAACCACAGACATTTTAAAAGAACCATGCAGCTTTGATCTTGACCTTTCAGCAAAGCAACTAAGGCAGCGTCCATTTTCCTTGTTAGAAAAAGCCCACTTCTAAAACAAAGGGCATGATGGGTGCACCCATTCCTTGTGGCTGCTGTCACAAATTACTATAAACCTGGCTGCCTCAAGCTCACATTTATTCTCTTGGCGTTCTGGAGGTCAGAAGTCTAATGTCAGTGTTACGGGGCTAACTTCAAGGTGTTGCCAGGGCTGGTTCATCAAGATGCTCTAGGAGAGAATCTGTTCTCCTTTCCTGAGGCTTCTAGAAGCCGCCTCATTCCTCAGCTTGTGGCCACATCGCTCCAATCTGTTTCTGTCACCACATCCCCCTGGGGAATTTCACAGGGCCCACTGGGATAACCCAAGGTCCCTGGGGGAAATGGAAGTGAAAACACCCCGTCGTATATGAGGGGGTTCAGGACACGCTACCGCAAAAGGTGACACCCTTGAATATTGAATATCCTAAGTCAAAGATGTTTGGGAAAATGGCAGAAGCAGGAAAGTCACTGACATCCCCAACCCCCTGCACTTCTTCCCTGAAACACATCCTAAATCTCCCATGTGAGAGGCGGCTTCTCTGTGCCAGGAGGAAGAGAGATACACACTTAACTTCCAGAGACAGGGGACTCAGGGCCGAGAAATCTCAGCTCTCATCTTCCTCAGCTCCTTCTTCACCGTCCACTCCTCTAGCCCAAACCCCTGTGTCTTGTCGATTCTTGACTTGTTTCTTTGTCTAAAAGGCTCTGGTCATGGTCATGTGTTCAGGGGTCCATTCTCCCTATGAAGGCTCCCGTGTCCATGTGCAAATTCATCACGGTTAGTCTACTTCTCTCCCGTTGATCTGTTTGCCGGCTTACTTTTCAGGGACTCTAAGGGCGTCAAGGAGAATGTTTTCCTTCCCTACATAGTATGATGATGGGAGCCTCAGGTCTGGTCAACCGGGTAGATCAGAGCCCCTCTGGCAGCGAGTACCTTCTGCCTCTGCGAGGGGATCGTGGGCACAGGGGACAAAGGCTAGGCGGGGCCCGCAGTGTGGCATGCCTGGGGGCTTCAGGGAGCTCTCCCCTCCCCCACCCACCCGCCCCTCCAGGTTGCACCGGATGAGACGGAGCGACATGTGAAAGCATTTCGTGAACTGCGAGGCCCCGTGCAAATGGCGGAGACCTGGGGAAAGTGTGGCCCCGCACCACCCACGGGTCCAAGGCACCTCTTCTTTGCTCTGGTTTCCATCAGCAAAACAGAGGCAATAATCTTGAAGTGACCTCGGGAGGCTCGTGAGGGACAGATGAAGCAAAGTGACAGGGCTGCGAAGAAAAACAATTCATGCAATGCCAGCCCATCATCTCAGGTCACTCTCCAGGTTAAACGCCTCCGGCAGTGGCCATGCCTCTACAAGAGAAGCCAAAATCTCTTCCGTGGGGACCCTGGGACCCACCTCCGGCCCTTGAGGCTCGGCTGGAGCCATCTGATTCCTCCGCCTCCTTGCCTCCCCACCCCGCCATCCCCTCCTCCCCACACCCTCACCTTCTCTCGGTTCCCTCAACACCCCCAACACGCACGCCCTAATTAGGGCTCCATACTTCTGCGTCCTCAGTGTGAGGGACCCGCTCCCAAATCCCTCTTCTCCTCGGCCTTTCTCACGAGGTCCCTACCACCTCACACCCCTGGCCACTCTCAGCGTCTCCTTTCTTTTCCCCACGTAGCATTTATCATCATCTGGAAGCGCTTTCTTCCAGTATTGACTCACGGGCCTCCCCACCAGGGCCATGCGCTTCCTGGGAACGGCCACATCCCCACTGCCTTCCATGCCTTCCCGAGCAAGGAAGAAGGTCACTATCTGGATGAATAAAATCCCAAAGGAACTGATGAGTGAGTGTAACAACAAGGATTCTGACAATGCCTGCAGCCGGACTGTACAGACCGAAACGGAGATGCGTTCATGTTCACGCCTTTTTATGGCGGGCCGTGGGGTTCTCCCTCCGGGAAAGTGGTCCAGCTGCCTGCAGCACCCACGCATCCAGGAGGGGAAAACTGAGACTATCGCTCCAGAATTTATAACAAGTTTCATTTTTCTTTCCGTGGTGCCCCCGCGTGTTAGCCGATATTTCGTCATTTTAACAGATGAGGAAGTTGAGGCACAGAGAGGCTGTGTGACTTGCCTGAAGTCACACAGCTTAGTCGTGGTGGACCCAGGCTCCTAGGGAAAACTGTGTTTGTAAATACCCTACTCCAGGGACCTCCTCTCTAAGAACACTGATATCTGTCTTTTGTTCCCCAGGAAGTTTCTTATCCATACGCTCCCTGGGTCATTCCACATGCGGTGGAAGCAAATCCTGTTCTGGTGCCTAGACCCAGGCCACTCCCAGCTGGATGGGGGAAACGAACTCTGGTAGGTACCTCGTGGTTGTTACTAGTATTATATTCTGTTCTAGCATCCAGCCCTCCTTCCTTTGCTCACTGCCCTTGATTTCCTTTTGGGAAATCTCCCCAGACTAGGTATATGTCCTTTGCCTGGCCAGTTCAAGGCACAGTGACTGAGTCACCAGAGGCACCTGACCCAAATCAGGCCAACAAGCACCAGTCCTGGGAATTTTCTGGAAGTTTTGGGGAAAAAAAGTTTTCTTGCCCAAACTTATTTCTCATCTGATGAAATCTAAGCTTCAAGTTCCTGAGGGTTATGTGAGCATGGGCCCAATGCGATGAAGCAATTTCTCATTCATTTCCCGTTAGTACCTGGATCAAGTCATGCCTGAAGGTGCTACTCTCTTGGTAGGGCCAGCCAGAGCTGGGCTTCTGATACTTGCAACCAAAAGAGCCCTGGTGAATACAAGATGTGTGAGTTGTTACTATGTCATGCTGTAGGAACACACAGCATGAAGGCTCACCATTTGGAGGCCAGCCAAAGTCTCATGAAGAGGGACATTTGAGATGGAACTTGAAGGAAGGGCAGGAGTTCTTGTGAGCTCTAGGTGATTGGAATAGAATACACAACAACACGGCCATGGGATTAGGTAGGCCCAGTGTTGCCAGACCACAGAATGAGAGGGTGGGGTGGGGAAGGGCAGAGAGCGGAACTGGAGCCCCCTCACAAAGGGCTTTGAATGCCACATCAGAGTTTGAACTTTATACTTGGTGCATGGAGTTCTCATCTAAGAATGTTCAAAAAGGGGAGGCTGGGTTTCTGAATGAGCAAACTGTTCAGGACCCCCCCCCCCCCCACTCCGGAACAGGTGATTCTGGCCTCTTCCTTCCTGGAATCCCATCATCTTCTCTGGGGCGGGGGGGGGGGCGGGACAGATTAACCACCCCCAGCCCCACTGCACTTCAACAGCTGAACGGCATAATGAAGCCACGCTGGGCATAATTCCAGAAGAGATAGAGCCAAGGCCAGTGAAAACTGTGATTCTATTAGAGTCTCAGATTTCTTTCAGGCTCAGAAACCCTGCTTTTCCTCATTCACTCAGAAACCAAGCACGGTCAGCCAGTCATTGGACTGTGCGTGTCGTAGGCTGTGGGGTTTCCAGGGGCTACGGTGTTTCTGGGAGCACACTGGGGCTTCCTTGCAGGGTGCCACCTGAATGCTCCAAAGAGAGAGTGCCCCCCAAGCTGCTCCCTCTTTCCCAAGGAAGACTCTGGACAGAGGACGAAGTAGGGAGTGGGCAAGGACGGGGAGGGCTCAGGCCAGATTCCCCTCAAGGCAAACTCTGTCTTCATTAACATCTTAATGGTGGATGGTGGGCAGAGACAAAGAGGGATCAGCCTCCTGATCCACCCTTGGGTCAAATGCCTGGTCTAGCCTTGGCTTCTGTGGGTGGAGGAGACTACCAGTTGGGAGAGTCCCCCGGGACCCTCTGAGGCTGTCAGGATTGCCCTAGCCTCTTTGAGCCTCTTTGAGCATAATGTCCACAAACAGATGCCTGGGAGTTGCTTGGGTGGTATAGTGATGGCAAAGCAAGAAGCAGGGTCGTAATACATGGCTACCCTAATCCCCCACCTCCCCACCATGGCCACCCTGGCTCCCTCCGCACTGGCCCACCGCCCCCTTCACCAGCTCACTGTGCTGCATCTGCTCCCAACTTGCCAGGGCCCACACGCTGGCTGCGGGATCCAAGGGGCCACTGAGCCTGGGAAGGAAATGACCCAGGATGCTGGGGCTGGATGTAGCCCTGGGGGCTTGGAGATGGTGCAGGGGTGCCCAGGGAAGGTTCCAGTGCAATCTGACCAACCTGGCTACCCTACTGTGTTCTCAGCTTACTGGTCCCTCTGCCCCAGACCATTCCCTCCCAGAAATCCATACACTTCCTCCTCTCCTCCCCCTCCTCCCTCTCCTCCCCCTCCTCCCTCTCCTCCCCCTCCTCCCTCTCCTCCCCCTCCTCCCCATTCCTCCTTCTCATTCCTCCTGGGTCTCCTCTTCCTCCTCCTCCACCCCCTTCTCCTCCTCTTCATTCCTCCTGCTCCACTTCCTCTTCTCTCCTTCTCTTTCAGATCACGACTCAAATGTTCCCTTCTCAGTAAAATGATCACCCTATTCTAAAATGAACACCCCCACCAAAAAAATGAACATCCCCTTCACTCGCACTCACACACACACACACACACAAGCATGCACATGCTCCTTTCCTGCTTTATTTTTGTTCTTGGCACTTATTGGCAATATATAGACACACACACATATCATGTGTATTTCATGACAACACTGTCCTTTATTAGTCACTCACTGAGTTCTAGCCCCTTTAGGGAGCACTCAGTGTGCAGACTGCTCCCCCTAACAACCTCAAGAGGCAGCTACCGTGACTGCATTAGCTGTCCACTGCCACATCCCCAATTACCTACAAGTCTATAGGGCAGAGGTCGGACCAGCCTAGCTGGAGATTCTGCTCAGGGTCTCAGAATGTCAACTGGGGTCTGATCAGAGGCCTGTGGCTGTTAAGAGAATTCATTTCCTTGTGACAGTGGGATCAAGGTCCCCATTTCTTTGCTGGTCATTGGCTGGGGGCTGTTCTCAGCTCCTAGGGGCCATTCTCACATCCTTGCCACATGATCTGTCCACGGACACTCTCACAGCATGAACATAAACATTCTCAAACTCACTCACTAATGCTACGCCCCTAGCCCTCAGGACACAGATTCTGTGTGGGCAAAGATTTGTGTTCACTGCCATATTCCCCAATGCTTAAAACAGCACCTGGTACATAGTGTAGCTTAACACATGTTGATTGAATAAATGGCCACAGTGATAAAGAATGTAGATTCTAGAGACAGACAGGTGGGGTTCAATTTCTAGCCTTAGCGACTACTAGTTGCACGGCGTGTGTCAACCTACTTAGCCTCTCTGGGCTCTGCTTTCCCATCTATAAAACAGGGCTGGCTGTAATAGTAGTCCTTTCCTCTCGGAGTTGGTGAGAGAATTTAGTGAGATCGTGCATGGAGAGCACTTGACAGGTGCCTTACCCCGGTGAGCATGGAGCAAATATCCACCACTGTTGCTGTGATTTCCTTCCCCAGTGTTGGATAACTGGCCATTCTCTCTCTCTTCTTTAAAATTATAGTTTTTTGTCAAGTTGGTTTCCATATAACACCCAGTGCTCATCCCAACAAGTGCCCTCCTCCACGCCCATCACCCATTTTCCCGTCTCTTGCACCCCCCTCATCAACCCTCCGTTTGTTTGCTGTATTCAAGAGTCTCTCATGGTTTCCCTCCCTCTCTCTCCCCCACTATTTTTCCCCTTCCCCTCTCCCATGGTCCTCCATTAAGTTCCTCCTGATCCACTTATAAGTGAAAACATATAGTATCTGTCCTCTGCCTGACTTATTTCGCTCAGCATAATATCCTCAAGTTCCATCCATGTTGCTACACATGGCCGGATTTCATTCTTTCTCATTGCCAGGTAGTATTCCACGGTATAGATAAACCACAGCTTGATCCATTCATCAGTTGATGGACACTTAGGTTCTTTCCATGTTTTGGCTATTGTTGAGGGTGCTGCTATGAACATTGGGGTACATGTGCCCCTATGCATCAGCACTCTTGTATCCCTTGGGTAAATTCCTAGCAGTGCTATTGCTGGGTCATAGGGGGGTTCTAGTGTTAATTTTTTTGAGGGACCTCCACACTGTTTTCCAGAGGGGCTGCATCAGTTTACATTCCCACCAACAGTGTAGGAGGGTGCCCGTTTCTCCACATCCTTGTAACTGGTCATTCTCTTACTGGAGCTCTCAACATGGAGATAAGGAAAGTAGTACTTCAGAAAAGTCCAGTAGTTCGCTCGAGGTCACACGGTGAGTGAGTGCCTTAAAGAACTTGAACCCAGGACTGTGTTACTCAGGGAGGGACAGACACCAAGAAGTAGGGATCATTGGTAGGTAGGGTGTGAGGGGCAATGCGAGGCAGTGAGGCTGCCAGTCAAGAGACTGGGGAGGAAAGATCACCTTTGGTGCCACAGACACGGTTCTGGGCATGAAGGGCACAAGCTTGGAAGATGGGTTCTTCCCTCACAGACTCAGTGGGTCCTCACTGCACCACAGTGCTTGTGCAATCGTCTACACGTGTAACAAAACTCACTAATTCTGCTTCCTTCTACTGTGTGAAAGTCTCTCTCTGGTGACCCAGCGTCCACCCCCTTCTCCTACAGTTCCAGGGCCCTGATTTCCCTTGGGAAACCAGCCCTGCCCCCTCCTCAGTCCATGCGGTTCTTGTGAGACTGACCATACCTCTCTGCTCTAAGAGTGGACCTTGGCAGTGATGGGGTCAAAGCCAGGCATGTGACCCAGCCAGCGCAGTGAAAGTCAGTCCTGGGGCTTTTGGCTTGGAGTTTTGAAAAGCAGGCTCCCCTAGGGCTGCTAAGCGAGCAGGATGGGAGCAGGGGCTGTGCAGGGGCCCCACATGGGAAGCATATAAGTAGGAAACCAAAAGCGTTAAAACAGAAGAAAAACAATAGGGAGACAAGAAGAGAAAAGATAAGTAGGACAAAAGAGACAACTTGGTGATATCATTTGAGTCCCTGGATCTAGCTGTGCCTGAAGCTAGCCCTACCCCTGTGCTTTTCATTGTATAAGTCAATCCATTTCTTCTTCTTCTTCTTTTTTTTTTTTTTTTTTTTATTTTTTATTTATTTCTAGGAGAGAGAGAGAGACAGCGTGAGCAGGGGAGGGTCAGAGAGAGAGTGAGTCACAGACTGAAACAGGCTCCAGGCTCTGAGCTGGCAGTCAGCACAGAGCCCGACGCGGGGCCTAAACCCACGAACCGCAAGATCATGACCTAAGCGAAAGTCGGACGCTTAACCGACTAAGCCACCCAGGTGCCCCTCAATCCATTTCTTCTTTGCTACGTCAGTTGGCATAGAGTTGCTATCACTTACCACCAAGAAACTTCTGATAAATGCACCTTCTCCTCACCCCGACTTAGCTATTGGGCAGCTTGTAGTGTTTTCAGAGGTTTAAGAAGACCAGGGAGGAGAAAACTACCATCTCATCTTTCCCAAACCCTAGGGGCTGGAAGTTTTCGCCCTGACATCCCCGATGGAGGAACTGCAGCTCAGGAAAGTGATTTCCAGAGTCAGGCTGCAAAGCAAAGCTTTGAATCCTATACCTTCCTCTTTCTAATGTGGGCTTCCACTGGTGATGGAGGAAAATCCTTTAAAAGATGGGACTTTAGAGACTGGTCATAAAGAATGAACGTGGTCCTGTTAGGCCAAGATTGGGTAGGAAGGGAGATCTAAGCAGAGGAAGCAACATAAGGCAAGCTCAGAAGCAGGACCACTGAGAGATGTTTTAGAAAACAGCATGGAGTCCAAATGGACTGGAGGCTAGAGCCCCCCCAAGGACCAGGTGGGAGAAGAGATCTGAGAGACAGGCAATGACCTCATTGTAGAGGCCTGGAAGGTGACTTTAAAGCATTAGATTGTAAACTCTGACTTCCGGGCACTTTGAAAGTTTTAAAATTGGGTAAGATCCTTCTGAAGCCACTGGGTGGGGTGAGATAGGGTGCAGATGCTTGTACAGGGCCCTGGTGAGAAATCAGGGGGTCTGGACCAGGCAGGGTGAAGAGGATGAGGGTGAGGAGGCATATGGGGAAAAGAGTGTAAAGAAAAAATATACCCATACAACCTGACAACTGATGGAATGGAAAGAAGAATCAGAGAGACCTCAAGTTTGGAGTTATTTACAGGAAACACAATGAGGTTTTTCAGACATCAGGAAGTCAGGTACAATCTGGCAACAAAGATGGTGATTTCCCGCAGCAGGGCTAAGAGTCTGGGAGTCAGACTGTCAGGCTGGTCATGGGATGGGCAGGTGGTGAACAGCTGGACCCAGAAAGAAGGTCAGGGCCACGAAGATGGCCCTGGGAGGCCAATGACATGAACGTGTTCTCAGGAGCCCTGCCTCATCCCACATCACTGGCAGACTGAAGAAGACAGTACAGAAAGAAGAACTAGGGGGTACCCTGTCCTCAGGGTCAGGTAGCAGGCTCCAGCCCTCCCACTAATGAGCACGTTTCAATTCAGGTCCTGCTGTGTGGGCGTCCCAGCTGTAGAATTCTGGACAAGTCACTTCCCCTTGATGAGTCTCAGTTTCCTCCTCTGCAAAATGGGAATCAGAGCCACCACCTCCAAGGATTATTCTACAAAGAGACGAGCACATAGTGTGTTCACAGCTCTTGAAAAAGGGTTCCTCTTTCCCCATTGCCCCTGAGGAGAGAAGAGATGTTGATTCAGGGTCTGAATTTACCTGCAGACTTGGTCTGGTCGGAACAGCATTTTTATGGCCTCATCCCTCTTGCCGCCAGGACAGGAAAGCCATTTTATGGTGCAAGAACATTTTTGCTCAGTTCTTTTAAATCTTCCTTGCAAGGCTCTGCACAAAATCACTTGGACCGTAAACAGAATTGAACAAACGACTGAGGTGATTTCCTCTGACACCCTGAGCCTCCCACCCACCTTCGCACGGTGTTCACATTTCTCTCACAGCCCGTGGAGTACTGTTTCTGGAAGCCCGAGGTCCTGGATGGCCCAGCCCATGTGTATCTGGTTTAAAAAAAGTCACCAATTATTTGCACAGGGTTTGTTTCTGACCAAACAGTTATCAGTCGATGTGTGGCTTTGACCTTCCAAGGAGCTGCTGTGCTTTGGCAGTTCTGCCCATTTAATATGCCAGTTTCAAGATACGTTTCTGACTGTTGTGATTTAAGCCCTAAAGCAGGGGCCACAAATTCCAATTTCCACAGGGAGCAAATGGAGAAGCGAAGAGTGAAGCTTGCTGGGTGTGAGACAATAGGGCACAGAGGGGCCTGTGGTAAACTACTGAGATCGGGCCTCCCTATAGTGCACAGCTGCCCTCTGATACCACCTTATCATCACGTACAAAAGTACTTCTCCCGTGGCCACAGCCTTCCAGTTTTCCAGAGGAAACTAGAAGCTGGTATTTTCACTCGACTCTGTGCTGCTGGCTACTGGGTCAAGTTAAAGTCAGGCTTATGACAGCCCTATGAAGTAATTGCTATTATTAGGCCCATCTGATAGATAAGGAAACTGAGGCTTAAAGAGGTAAAGAGACTGGCCCACCTGGAAGCCCAGGAATCAGGATTCAAACCTAGGATGTCTGATTAAATGGGGGGCTCGCAGCCACCACATTTGACAGATTCCCAGGACTGATGCGTAAGCCAGAGAAGACCGCAATGGTCCTGGGAGGCCTGTAGAATAGTGGCAGTGTGGCTCTGACATCAGCAGATCTCTGTTTGAATCCCTGGTGTGTGACTAGAGCCAGTCATGTACCTCTCCGATGTTCGGGTTTCCCATCTACGAAATGAGAAAACAAGCTCAATGCTGTTTTAGATATTCAGCCAGTCAAGGTGCACATAGTCCCACTTCTGGAACACAGGAAGGCCCCAGAAAAGGCAGCCATCATCCCACATTGTGAGAATGTAGGCATTCAGCTGGGCATTAGAAGGTCATCAAGGTCATCAGAGTTGCCCATGTGACTCAAGAAAGTCCTTCCTCCCCAGGTAGGAAGTCAGCCCTCAGATCTTTCACTAAGAGCCACCCGATCGTTTACAGCCTCGGAAGAACATTAGACAGATCCAGCCTCTACCGCGATGTGGTTGTCCGTCAGCCATGAAAGGTCTTTCTTTCCTCATGACTTCCTGCTCACAGGATGGATAGCTGGTGAGGAGCTGGGTCTGTCAGATGTAAGAAACTGAAGGGAAGGGCTTATCTGCCCTGAACCCAAATCCCTCGCCCTCATCTGGGGATGCCTTAGCAAGGGAGCTACCAAAAGTAAATCCGCAAAAGAAATTTTCTTTTCATCCTGTAGCTGTTTCCTTTTGGCTTCCGTGGGAGTTGGCGGAATTGCCTTGGGTTTCCAGCCAGAATCATAAAGCAGTTATCACACAGGAGCATACACACATGCGGCTTTAGTTGCCGGATCGTTTGAACCATTCAGCTTATGAGTGCCCCTCCTCTAACTTTGTACCACCTGCTCCCTTCCTACCCACAAGGAAACTCTGAATCCGGTTGAGTTCCATGGACCCTCTGGAGCACCTCTCCAACCCTGGTCTCTGGTTGGTGCGGGAATGCCCAGTCTGGGTGGGGGTGGGGTGAGGCGGGTCAGATCTGGTCGCTCTGCTTGAAACCTTCCAGGGTGTGATGGAGGCAGCTGACTGCTTGCCAAGCCAGTTTCCTGGGTTTGCTGGCACATGACTGAAACCCATTTCCCAGCCTCCTGTGCAGTTAGGTATTACTTTGTGCTAAGTGTTGAACTTAAAAATTCATATGTTGAAGGCTTAATGCCCTGTATCTCAGAGTATGACCTTATTTGGAAATAGGGTGTTTACAGGGGCACCTGGGTAGCTCAGGCAGTTAAGCATCCATCAACTTCAGCTCCGGTCATTATCTTTGGAGCCCTGACGTGGGCTCTGTGCTGACAGCTCAGAGCCTGGAGCCTGCTTCGGATTCTGTGTCTCCCTCTATCTCTGCTCCTCCCCTGCTTATGCTCTGTGTCTCTCTCTTTTTCTCTCTCTCAAAACGAAATAAACATTTAAAAAAATTTTAAGGAAATAGGGTCATTACAGATGTAAGTAGTTATGATGAAATCAGACTGAAGTAAGGTGGGTCCCTAATCCAATATGACAGGGGTCCTTATGGAAAGGGGAAATTTGGAGGCATCACACTAGGGAGAATGCCACATGGAGGTGAAGGCAGGGACCGGGTGGAGCTTCCACGAGGGAAACCACCCAAGGCTGGGAAACAGGAGACATGGCCCACAAATCATGGAGCTTGGACAGGAGCATGGAACAGAGTCTCCATCACAGCCCTGAGAAAGAACCAGCATGCCAACCCCTTGGTCTTGGACTTGCAGGCTCTGTGAGACAGTACATTTCCTTCTTCTTTTTTTAAAATGTTTTATTTATTTTTGAGAGAGAGCATGAGCAGGAGAGGGGCAGAGACAGAATCCACTGTAGGCTCCAGGCTCTGAGCTGTCAGCCCAGAACCTGAAGCAGGGCTCGAACCCAGGCACCATGAGATCATGACCGGAGCCGAAGTCAGACACTGACTGAGCCACTCAGGCACCCTGAGACAGACATTTCTGCTGTGTCGGCCGCCTGGTCTGTGGCGCTCTATATGGCAGCCCTAGCAAATGAACCATGTGACTGAGCTGTAGCCCACGAAACATTGAGAGCCCCATGTGCCCTGGTCAGCCCCGTGCCCATCGAGCCCCGTGTCCATCCGGCAGTGGCTGGATCTTACAGAGAAATGGCCTTGATTTATTAAGGCCCTTACGCGTGGGGCTTTGTCTGACAAGCCTATGTAAAGTAGCCACCCTTATTTCCCTTCCGGGCAGTCAGCACAATTTCTGTGATGTCGGGTTGCTAACCTGCCTGCTTTCTGCCTCGACCATCAGATCCTAAGTTTCACGAAGGCAAAAAGGCTGTGCTTGTTGACCGCTGTTAGCCCAGTGCACGGCCGACTGCCTGGTGACTAGCAAGCCCTCCTTCCGTATTTCTGGATGGAATTAAGCCTGGTGGAAGGGAAGGGCAGGGACACGCAGACAAGTGCAGCTCACAGTGACATAAAATAACCGAGGTGTGACCAGGTCTGGGAGAATGATGCCTTCCCCCCCCGGCCATTATGTATTTATTTATTTTTTCAGAGGGAGAGAGAGAGAGCATATGAGTGAGGGAGAGGCAGAGAGAGAGAGGGAGACAGAAAGTCCCAAGCAGGCTCCACACCAGCAGCAAAGAGCCCAATGTGGGGCTCGAACCCACCACCATGAGATGGTGACCTAAGTCGAAACCAAGAGTCAGATGCTTAAGTGGCTGAGCCACCCAGGCGCCCCGGATGTCTTGAGGGGCTAGACGGGAAGGACAGAAAAACTTGAGAGAAGGGATGGTCCCTGAGCGGGTTTAATAGGAGAAAGCGGTGTTGTGGTAGAGGTGGAGGCTGCGGGTGGACTGAGAAGCTCTGCAGGTTGAGGCAGGGCTCACACAAGGGTCAGAGGGGGAGCCGGGACCCCGAATGTTCTGTGGCTGTGCAAACAGCGCACGGGCCACCCAGAGGGAGCTGTCATTCCAAACGGTGCGACTGGACAAGTCTGCCGGCGCTGGCCCAGGAAAGCTTGGATGCATGTCCACTTAATCCACGGGCTTTCAAACCTCCCCGACCACGGCCCAGGGAAGGAGACACATGCCACACCATGATCCAGGTCTCAATATAACAAAAATAACAGTCCCAGTTAATACTGCCGTTTATAAGTTAAAAAATATCTCCTATTTTCGATTCTATCCCATACTATGTATTTTTAAATGCTGGCTCAGTCGGTTGAGCATCTGACTCTTTGGCTCAGGTCATGATCTCATGGTTCATGGGTTCGAGCCCCGCATTGGGCTCTGTGCTGACAGCCAGCTCAGAGCCTGGAGCCTGCTTCGGATTCTGTGTCTCCCTCTCTCTCTGCCCCTCCCCGGGTTGCACTCTGTCTCTCTCTCTCTCTCAGAAATGAATAAACATTAAAAAAAATAAAAGTAAAATGCTGATCTCTTATGCTAAATGAATTTCACAGTAACTGGGTGTCACCTAGAACTTGACCATCTCTGCTGCCAGTGCATGGAACTCCTTTGGGGGGGGCGCAGCCAGGGAGGGGGCCAATGAGAGCATGGACCAGGAGAGGGCAGGGCAGCCCAGGCCGGGGGCGCTCTGCACAGGGCAGGTGTACAGCAGGTGGGGAGGCAGGGGAGATCCCATGAGCAGATGGGTGCTTGGGGACTGGCAAGAACCCAAGCACGGGAGATGGCCTTCGCTCTTTCTAAGGGCTTGGCTGAGCACTGAGAAGGGAGTCCCAGACCAGGGTGGGAGCCTTGGGGGCTGATGCTTGGATGGCTTATTTGGAGAGGAAGGTCTTCAGAGGGGCTGGGAGTTTAGAGCCAGAGGTGCAGGGAGAAGGGAGGGTGCCCGGGGGGTGGGGGCACATACACACCTGGGAGTCCTCAGTGCCACCATCAGCCAAACAGGCCTGGGTGTGTGAGTGGGTGTGCATGTGTGATCGTGTGAGCGAGGCGTGCATGAGTGTGAGTGCGTATGTGCGAGAGGGCTGCGAGAGTTGTATGTGAGCGTGTAGGAGGGCGTATGTATGAATGTGTGAGTGTGAGGGTGTGTGTGTGAGTGTGCATGCATGAGAGAGTGTGAGAGTGCGTGAGAGACAGAGTGAGTGCGTGCAGGGGTCCCCTCCTGTCACAGGGTGTCAGCCTCGGGTCTGTAGTGGCTTAACCCAGGGGGTAAAGTCAGGCAGAATCCTTAGTCGAATCCTGACTGCTCCCTGCTCCCGGGTCACTTGAGTCAAGCTGTTTCCCTCTGGGCCTCAGTTCCCACACCTGTGAAATGGGTCTAGCAATCCCATTCCTGTGAGGTGGTTTTGTGGGGCCTTTCGAGCTGAGAGGGGGAGACTCTGGCACGTGGCTGGAGTCCTAGAAGCAAAGCATAATCGCTCATTTCAGGCCCGGGCTTTACTTCATCTCCCCCTTGTACCTTTTGGTCAAATACCTGAGACAATTTGCCTCCTTCTACACCACCCTCACTTTGAAGGCGGCTGTGTTATTTGCTACCTTCCAAGCCTTTCTCCACTCTCCCTGTGACCCACCCTCTCTACCCTGGAGACCGATGGATCCTTGAGTGACGGATGTCGGGACTGAGGGCTCTCCTCTGCTTTCCTCTGCTTTCCTAAGCAAGGCTTCACTAAGCCTTCCCATCTGTATCTGTGCAATGGGCACACGCCCCAACCCTCCCTTGGCAGGGCTGCTCTCAAGAGCTGGTGAATTACACATCTGAAAGGGCTTTGTCAACTGTGAAGACGCTTGGGTGGTGACGAGATAATGGGCGATCGTGGGGATGTTGGCATCTCAGACAAGCCCCTGGCAAAGTCCCCGCAGAGAGCCGGGAGCCCAGAACAAGCCGGGTCTGCTCAGGATGCCTGGTGTGGGCGCAGACTGCCAGAGGCTGTGCAGAGAATTCCCTCCTTCCTTCCCTCCTCCCTGCTCCTCCCCCATCTCCTGCTTATATTTGGGTTTGGATGTGATTCAAAGGAAGGGGAACAGAGATGGCTCCGAAGAGGGCCCTGGGTCCTCCCAGACTACAGCTCGGGCCTCCTGGAACCTCCTTTGCCTCCCCGGGGCCCCTGGAAAGACCCCACCCCCACCCCCAGCCTTTGCAGCCAGCCCAGCTTCCTGAGCACCAGTGATAAATCTGCAGCTTTCAAGGGCTAGAATGCTCACACTGGCACCCGGTTCCCATGGCAACCCGAAGCTCTCCTTTGCCACCCTCAGGAATGTGATCAGGCTGCGAGGGGGAGGGGGAGCGGCAAACAAAGGGAGACACGTCAGGCTTCGACAAGCCTCTGAGAGGGCCCTGCCGCTGAGCAGAAGCAGCCCTTTGTGAAGCAGGGGCTTTTTCTTCCCTCGCAAGTAACGCATACCAACCATTTCATGACATCAAATCAACGAAGGCTTTTTCTTTTCTAAGGGGAAAAGGCAACGGAACTAATAAAATGTACCTCAGGGCCTAGTCTGAGAATTGGAAAATACGTACTGATGTGTGAACAATAACAACACAATGACCATAGGGACTCTGTATTAAACCCTCCGAACGGCCTCTTTACAGATGGGGAAACGGAGCTCCAGACAGGCAGACAGGCAGACAGCCGGCACAGGGCGCCGAACCAGGAAGGGGAGGGGCGGGGATGCAAGCCCATCTTTGGTGGGGGGGGTCCTGCTCAGGACTAGACACCTCGCCGGCGCCCTTCTGGGAAGCGGTGATTATGTCATCAGCACCTCTTTTAGGACCAGGTGCCTGTGCAGGAAGGGAAGGGACAGTGAATGTCTTCTTTGCTCTCCACCCCCAAGTGTGCAGAGGCAAACCCGGAAGTAGCCCGGATTCCGGGTGTCTCTGGGGTCCACCTTCATGCCATCTTCCGGCTGGGTGACTGTGCTTTGGTCTACCTAACTTCCCTCTCTTCATCCCAATCACCCCTTCCCTGAGGCCTCAGAATCTATGCAAACCCACTCTGGACATACCGTCCCTCCCCTGAATGGAGAGCACAAGATGAAGTCCAGTCTCCCCAGCATCAGGCTGTGGGTGCCCCGTTGGTGGGTTCACCTTTGACCCTCCGGGAGCACCCCTCAGAAATGAGGCCCGTGCTCCAGCCACACTGACTCCATCTGGCTCACCACACAGTCCCTCTTCCTTTTCCCCTCGTTTCCTTTATGTGTGTTGACTCCTTTGTGGTAACAGTACCCTTCCCTCTGAGCCACATAAACTCCTGTTTGAATATGCAGCTTCGGCTGGTGCCCTCTCTCCCCTAAGATCTTTCCTAATTTCTCGTCTCCTCCACCTCGGTCCCTTCTCTGAGCCTTTGAAATATTTAGGTATCTGGCACTTTCTTTGTTTCCTGAGATTACCTACTCAGTCAGATACCTACCCGCTTCCCCCGGGACTGTGAAGGTGTCGAGGACAGGGACTACAGCCAGTGCATGGCAGTGATCTCAGCATGCAGGACTTGCTCAGGAACATTTAAATGGCTGTGACCGGCCCGTGCACACTCACAAGCACGCAGATGGGCAGTGGAAAGAGGCGAGTGTGCAAATGTGACTAAAACCTGTTTTAAACGAAACCAGCAAGGTGCACCTGGGTGGCTCAGTTGGTTAAGTGTCCGACTCTTGATTTAAGCTCAGGTCATGATCTCACAGTTTCATGAGTTTGAGTCCTATGTCTGGCTCCGTGCTGATGGAGCCTGCTTGAGGTTCTCTGTCTCCCTCTGTCTCTGCCCCTCCTCCACTTGTGCTGTCTCTCTCTCTCTTTCTCTCAAAATAAATAAACTTAAAAAAAAAATCTATAAACCAAGCCAGCAAGAGGTGGTGGTAGAATGATCTGCTTTCCGATATGAAAATCTCTTTGGAGCTATTGGAACACGATTTGCGTGATACAAACAAGTCTGATCTAACATTGGACCAATGACCAGGCTCATGGCGTGGTTTCCAGGCAGGCTCAGAAATTAGCAGGATTAGTCTTACCTCGTTTAGGATCATTGACATCTCCGGCCAGTCTGCCTACTTAAAGAAAAATCGATGGCCTTAAGTACATTTATGAAGAACCGCAAAGGTTGACAAGGAAAGGACCTAGCTTGCATCTAAAAAAGGCAGAAAAGAACAAAATGTTCCACTCTTGAACTGAAGAAAGCAATTAAGAAAGATGACAGCAGAAATTAATAAAATGGAGTCCAAGCCAAACAAAATCAGTAGATTTGATCAATACAACCCAACATCATCTTTTGAAAAGACCAGTGTAGTAGACAAATTGCTGGCAACTCTTATCGAGAAAATCAGAGAGAAGATATTACAAAGTATCTTTGGAAATGAAAGAAGTCAAAGAACTATAGTTGAGAGGGATCATAAAAAATGCATTTAAGAATGCTAGGAAGGGGCACCTGGGTGGCTCAGTCGATTGAGTGTCCGACTTCAGCTCAGGTCATGATCTCATGGTTCATGTGTTCGAGTCCCAAGTTGGGCTCTGTGCTGACAGCTAGCTCAGAGCCTGGAGCTTGCTTCAGATTCTGTGTCTCCCTTTCTCTGTGCCCCTGACCCACTTGTGCTCTGTGTCTCTCTCTCTCAAAAATGAACATTAAAAAAAATAACACGAGGGAAAGTTCATGGCAATGAATGTAAGCATCTCCATGAAATGAATGGCTTTTTAGGAAAATATAAATTATTAAAATTGATTCAAGAATGCTGACAAAAACTGAGGACTGATGGATGTGGGGGGGAGGGGGGGATGGGCATGGAGGAGGGCACTTTGGGGATGAGCACTGAGTGTTATGTAGAAACTAATTTGACAATAAACTATTTGTAAAAAAATAAATAAATAAATAAATAAATAAATAAATAAATAAAAAAAGAAAGATAAAAAAAAAAATTGATTCAAGAAGAGGTCAAAAACCTAAGTAGATCAATAAACAGAAGAAACTTTTAAAATAACCAAAGATCTGTCCCTTAAAAAGAAAATAAACTCAAGTGGTATAGGATGAGTTTTACCAAATTTTCAAAAAACCAAACATTATCTATGATATATAAACTGTTCTAGAATATAGACTAAGATAGAAATTATTTCTCCTTAGTCTCTGAACAAATCCTAACATTAAAAAAAGAAATAGGCCAAACTCACTCAGAAACATATAGACGTCAGGCAGTATCATAATTCCAAGTATATTTTTACTATTCAATATCTATTCAATGCTAGAAAAATCTATTAATATATTTTACCAGATTAAGAGATAAAAGAAGAAAATTGTATATCACTATTTTAATAGGTGCTACAAGAGCACGATACAATTAAATACTGGTTTCGGCTAAAATAGAGCAATAACTTAATAGTTGATATTTAACAAACATCAAAACTCCAAGCAAAGAAAATTGTCATTATTTGTAGGCAGTATTATTATCTACCCTAGAAAATTAGCTAACCAAATAGTAGAACTAATAAGACACATCACTGAAGGGGGAGTAGGTAGATGTTAGACAACACTTAAAAATTAAGAATTTCCTTTACTACATAAGAATCAACTCTGAAATGTAACAACTAAGGTTTCCATTCGTAACAACAACAAAAAGACAAAGAAATATACATACAACATCTAAGAATAAACCTGATAAGACTGTGCAAAACCTATATGAAGAAAATTATTAACCTACTTAAATGAATGCTAACAACAAGGAAAAGTCTTGTATAATGAAGATTTATACCATAAGCCTGGATGGCAGACAAACTGTGAGATGTCTATTCTCTCCACGTAAGCCTCAGATGTAATGTAACCCCAGTCATAATTTCAGCATCGTGTTTAATGAAACTTGGTAAGTAGATTCTGAACTTGGCCTAGAAAATGTTATGAGAATTACAAGGAAACTTTTCAAAAAGAACGATGATATAAAACTTACTACACCACATATTAAAACATACTGTAAAGCTATAGTAGTTAAAACAATATGCTTAGCACCTCTGAAATAGACAACTAATACAACAAAATAGAGAATATGAAAAACAACCAATAGACATTTCAGAATTCATGATAACACATGGACTATTCAATAAACAAGATGTCTTTCTCAGTAGGTAAAAGCGAGGATAATGTTAAAAATTGATGGAATGTAACCATTAAAAAATAATGAAAAAGATACTTACAAACATGGAAGATTTCCAATATATATTGTAAAGTGTAACAAGGCAAGTCATGGAACAATATGCCTGCTGTAATTCCATTTCTGGTTTAAGATGCAGGACATGTTGGAACATAAAAGCACAGAAGAGTCTAGAAGATGGATGTGAGCCTGTTCACAATGGACACTTCCAGGGGAGGAAATTAGAATGGGGAGGCTGGGTGAAAAAATTTCCCATTTTCTTCTGTATTTTAGATTATTTTAATCTTTCATGCTGAAAATGTATTTGTGCATTTCTTGACTGTATGTGATCAATACTAATTGTTCAGGAAAATTAGAAAAATAAAGAACAAGTCCATTGTACACCATAGAAAAGAACTTGGATGCCAGCCAAGTAGATCTGGAGCTATGGGGAGTTAAATGAGCACCCCCCACCCCCCAGCCTGTCTGCTGACCCAGGCACAGTCCATCCCCTCTGGAGATAGTTCCAAGTCTCTGTCCAGCCTGCTTGAACTTGGCCCTCACTCGATGATCCCCCAGTCTCTGGGACAGCCTTCACCCCTGGGCTCTATTCTTCTAATATTTCTTAGCCATATTTACCACTTCTAAGCTGGTTCTGATTTATCCAGCCCAACTGGGGAATTCAGAGCCCCCCCCCCGCAATCTAAAGTGTGTATAAAGTGCATATTGAGGCCACTGAGGCTCAGGCACCATCTTCCCCAAGGAGAAGCAAAAAGCCACTCAGCAAGCTCTGAGCACCCATTTACTGTGTGCGTCCCACTCCTCGGTTCTTAATGGCATCATTATTTTATATACCAAACTCTCTGTTTGCTGCTGGAATGGGGGAGGGCAAGGGCCACCTTCGTTCCCTGTCTGTCCTGTCCCCAGCACCTAGAAGCCTGCTTGGCCCCGTAGGTACTCAGCAGTCACTGGATAGCTATTCCTGTTTAGATGGCTGTTGGAGACATTTCCTTCTGATATGTGACCTCCCAGGGTCAGAGGCAGACTCCCTTGTCCCTCCTGTGAGGCAAGTCTCATTTCTTCTCCCCAGAAGTTTTCAACAATTCTTGAACCACCTAGCTTGCGAGTCTTGGGCCATGTTTCTCCTCTGGGTCTTCGTTTCCATTTCCTAGATAATGTAATCCGCCAATCGCCGCGTCAAGGACAAGTCAGGCCTCTTCTGCCAGCACCGTCCGTGGCTTCTGGGACAGCAGTCATGGAATTTGCATTTTTCCACCAGCTTGATCTCATAAATTCCCCCTGCACACCCTTGGCTGAAGGTGCGTCGGACTAAAGATTTTCTATATCTCCGTTCCACCAGCAAACTCAAGGAGAATTTCTAATTTTCTGCAGAGTTCCGGTGCTCAGTGGGTTTCTTCCCCGGGCTTCGGTCTCACCAAAAATGTAGGTTTTGATTCCTTGAGGAAAAGCCACCGTGGCTCCGGCCTTCCCAAAGGTGCTAATGAGAAATGCTTCTCCCAACCTGAGCCACTGTCACTCTGTGCCCCGGCAGGAATTTAGGAAAACTTTGTCACAGGATCTGGCCACATCCAGTCCCCCAGGAGGGAGACTGACAAGCACCTGATTAATCTGCTCAAGGTGGTTTGAAGCATGGAAAACAAAGTGTGTGTAAGAAGAAGAGAAGAAAAGCAGTCCCTATGTGACCTGTGAGATCCAGGGAACAGGAGTTACATTCCTGGGCCTCTGTCTCCTCATCTTTAAAATGGCCTTAACCACGCTCGGCACCTGCAGTTCTGGGATGGTCAAGAGACACGAGCGAGTATGCCCAGCAAAGGCCAGGTGCCCATCTACCGTCCTTTCCCTCTGGACTTCTATAGCCCCGTAAC
Source organism: Hyaena hyaena (assembly GCF_003009895.1). Lineage (NCBI taxonomy): Eukaryota > Metazoa > Chordata > Mammalia > Carnivora > Hyaenidae > Hyaena > Hyaena hyaena. The sequence goes on along the minus strand of NW_024081716.1, from coordinate 183,927 downwards.
TAACCCCTCCACCAGGGCAACAAGCCTCGCAGACTGTTTGTGGTAATTGTGTGGAAGTATCAACACCAAGGCTCGTTTTGAGCATGGATTTTGGGCATCGTCCTGGGCCACAGCAGCTTGGGGATGCTAAAGACATGTAAGCAATATCCTTTGCTTGGGAGAGCCTATCATTTGCTTGAGGATTTAAAAGGGAATATTTGCTGGAGATGAAGGCCCCAGTCAGGGCAGCTCTTAGGCCAAAGCCCTGAGGACAGAGCCCAGACCTGGTGGCCACCAGCTGTGCCATGTGGACCATTACTTATCCCATGGAGCCTGCTTCTGGGTCTGTAACACTGGCTTGTTAACATCCGCCTTCTGGGGTTGTCCTGGGGATTTTACAAAAGCGTTAAGTTAAACGAGGTAGGTGAGACATTCAGTGCTGTGCCAGGCATGTGGCAGACATGCCATGAATGCTTCTTGAATTTTACAACCAAACTGTCTGGGAATAATTAAGTGCGATGCAACTGACTTCCGTGGGAGCTGCCCGAGATGGAAGGGAATGGAAAGCATTGAGTCGCTATGGTCTCTGGCCCTCATGTCTTGATTCGCTGCAGCTTTTACTGTGGCCCTAGATTCCTTCTAGGAGGCAGGAGGCAGGGTGCGGGGGTAAGCAGGTAGACATGTGCGGGGGGCAGGACAGGTTCCCAGGCCACCTGCTGTGACCCTGGATGGGCGCTGGACTCCTAGATCTCTATGTCTTCCATGTGCGTAGGATGGCAATGAGGTCGGTCCGTCCCGCACAGGTACAGAGATGAAACAGTGCCAGCCGCATGGGACTGGGCCACGGTGAGGGACAGCAGATGTGAGCCAATACCAACAGCAGGCGAGGCCCCTGTCCTGCCTCTTTAGGGGATGGGGCTTCCTGGGGTGCTGAGGAGGAGCAGGGAAGAAAGGCAGGGAGGGAGAGAGAAGCAGGAGCCTCTCATATGCAGTAGGAAAGGGCTGGGAAGGGGGTGAGCCTCACATCAGGAAGAGGGAGAAGGGAAGTGAGGTCCTATGACCTCCAGAGACCCCTCAGTCCCAGATAATCCAGGGCAGCCGGTCACCCTAAAAGTCTGACTGAAGCAGCAGCACAGGGGGAGGCTGGGTGCAGCCTAGAGGATGGACCAGGAGAAAAAGGGGGGCCCTCAAGGGGTCCAGGCATGAGAGCTAAGCCCCAAGGAGAGCGTTTCACTGATTTCCGGCCATTGCTCAGAACAAGAGCTCAGTGGAGGATATTTGCTTGTAAGGACACCTTGTCAAGCACCTCCCTTGCCCTACACCCCCCCGCCCCGGCACCCCACCTGAGGCTGGTTTGCATGGACATTGTTTCCCAAATTGGTGAGCATCCTGCATGGGACTTTCAACAGGAGAGAAGACACTGGGAAAGCCACTGGCCCTTTAGCCCAACTAGTGAGAGCCGGAAGGAGAGTGGACACTGAGAAGAAGGCCAGGCATTAAGATCAGAGGACAGAACGAGGAAACTGAGGCATGCGCCCAGCCCCTAGGCAAGGAGCACTGATGGCTGACATCCTCGGCGGGATTTGCAAGAACCCGTGTGCGTCGAACTGCTTCAAGAATAGGACTTAATTTCGTAAACTGTGATAAACAATAATACTCAACGATCGTAACTCCTGTTTCTGAGGATTTGCTGCGTGCCAGGCATTGACGAGTGTTATTCTTAGCCCTCCCGGGTAGTTCTGCTGTGCAGGCACTGCCACTTTGCCTACTGCACGGATTCGGGACCTGAGGTCAGCTTGCTGGCTCAGATCACCTGCTACGTCCAGCTTCCACTCTGCACACCTGAAGAACTTCGAGTAGGGGCGGGGTGTGCCCTCAGGCAAAGCTCTATTACCTGAAGAAGGGGGGCGCGCCTGCCAGGGAGACCAGCACCAAGGCCCACAACCCAGTGTAATCAAATGCCTGCCTTTAGCACCAACTGGATTCAGTGAAATCCAATCTAAAATTAAGCCTTGCCTAAGCCTTTTGTGTTTCGATTATAGTCACGGAAAGTAAAACAAAACAAAACAAAACAAAACAAAACAAAACAAAAAAACACCAACCAACAAACAACAAGAAAAGCAACAAACCTTCTAGATGTAAAATCATTGGCCACATGCTCCACGTACTCCAACCCTTGAAGCCTTATTTTCACATTTTGTATCTTCCCCAGTTCTGACAATTGGTAAAGAACTTTCCCTGAACATTAAGAAATCTACTTTTTTTTCTCCTTTGTATCTCTGTGAAAAACAGGGTGTGGAATTTATAAGAACCTAATTATCAGCTCTTTTCAAAAAGTCGGGCTGCTTGGGCTGTGTTTGTGGTGTTGGACTTGACTGCCCTGAAAAGTTCACTTGCACAGTATTATAATTATCATAATCAATACCCTCGAAGCCCAAAGTGGGGATTTCTTGCTGGAAAACAACAAAACAAACTCGCTCTCAGCAGCAAACATGTAGCAGAATAAGAGGCAGGTGCTTAGCGGTCTGGGTCACCTTGGACAGTTCCAGTCCAGTCCGGTCCTGAGTAGCTTTGTGACCTTGGACAAGTCACTTAACGTTTGAGTCTCAGTTTCCTCATCTGTAGCATGGGGATGAAATGGCCCCCCTCATGCCATCATATGAGGTTAATAAAAAAAAAGAAATACATATCAAAGCAGGTCCCAGAACGTCTGGCACAAAATAGATGGTCACTAAACGGTAGCATTATTTCAATTTCCCATCTTTGTATTTGTATGGTTTCATTAAATTAAGGTGCTAAATTGTGCACGCTTTTAGTACATTGTCACCTTCTCTCCACGTATTCTCGCTCATTGTCCAGTTAAGAAGGTCACCACCCCCTTAGGCCTGGAAGTCACTCCCCTGGCCTCGGAGAAGTCCAGATCAGAAAGCTCAAAGAGATATGAAAAGACCCTCAGCCTGGGCTCCTGGGCCTCAGTTTTCCATCCGTAAAATCAGCTGGTCGTCCCTACCTCACTGGTTTGCTGTGACTATTGATGAAAGTATATGAAATGTCCTCCTTGGTGCCTGGCACGTGGTAGCTCTTCCATAACTGAGTTCCCTTCCTTCCGGTCCCCACTGAGCCGTGTGCTCTGCACTTGTAAGAGGGAAGCAAGGGAAGGATCTGTGTTCCCACTGGACCAGAGAGAGAAGCTGGCCTGTTCGAGGTCACTCAGCCCTGGGTTCCACTCCTGTGCTCTTTCCTGTGCTCCACAGGGAGCAATCCCATTCATTCACTTGATAAAAGTCTGCCGCGAGCATCCCCCAGGCCAGGCCACGGGTTGGGCTGCTGCACCTGTCCAAGCTTGAATGTAAACGGGGCCTGACCAAGGCCGGTGCGGGAGAGAAGGGTGGGGGAGGGGCAGCCTCTGCGCCACCCCCCCCCCCGCCCCTTTCTTGTCTTTGCTTGTTCCTCCTCTCAGTTCCCTCTCTCCAGGGATTCACCACCCACACAGCCAGCCACATGCTGATGAAGTTAATAATCAGGGTGTCAGCTTTAAACACCAGTTAACTCAAGGGAGAGAGCCTACTTGCCAAAAAAACAAAAAACAAAAAACAACAACAAAATAAAACCACCCAAAAACTTCACAAGAGGAAAATTCCAGTTGAACTGACCCTTTACCGCTGTCCACAGTGCCCAGTCTATAGGATCCAGTTATGTAGCGTTCATTCATTCATTCATTCACTCATTCACTCTTGAAAAGTATTTACGAGCACCTGCCTATTAGGTGTTAGCATTGTTCCGGGACAGAACTCAGCAAACTTTTTCTGTAAATGGCCTGATGGTGAATATTTAAGGCTTTGTGGGCCCCACGGTTTCTGCTGCAGCCTCTCAACGCTGCTGGTGTGGCACGGACAACACGTGAACAAATGGGGGTGTGTTCCAGCCAAGTTGCGTTATGGAAACAGGAGGCAGACTGGAGTGTGTTGGCTCCTTCTCCAGATGCTGGGACATGATGCAGAAGAGCCATTGGCCCTCATGGGGCCCTGGGTGTTGACGTGAAGACCGATGGTGGTAGTACACTGCAAGAAGAAACAGCCAAAAGGAGGCAGTCGTAACGATGAGGAGTGGTCCATTATATACGAAGCACCTACTGTATGTCAGGGGTGTTACCAAGATTACTTCGTTTCTCTCCCAACAACAGCCCTGAGAAGGAGGTGTTGTGTACGGTCACTTGCATAAAAGGAGGCTCTGATGGGCAGGATGCCTCGCCTGGACCCCAGGGCAGTGACCAGGCAGGGGGCCAAGAATCGAAGGCAAACATCGGACTCTGAAGTTGGGAAGCTCCAAGATTGATTTGGGGAGATCATGGGAAGCTTAGCCGGAGAGGTGAAACTTAACGTTTTAGAGGGCGTGTTGAATGTCTCCAGACAGGAGGGCATGGTGGGTGGAGAGAGTGGACAGGGTCTCCACGGATGGGGTATTTTTTGAATGTTACTTACCATGTACCATGCACTATTCAAAGAACAACACAGCAGTGAGCAAAACCACATCCCCGCTTGTGTGGAGCTGATACTCTTGTGGGGAGAGACATACATTGAACAGACAAAAATAAAATAGGTCACAGGTTGACAAGCCCTTGGAAGGTGAAATAAAACTGGTAAGGAGGGAGAAGGTAGTCATTGAGGGCTTCTATGAAGACCTGACACTGGAGAGATGAAATGAGAGAACGAGACTCCTAATCCAGGCTGGGAAAACAGCATGTGCAAATGTCCTGAGGTGGAAGTATGCTTGGGTTCTTCAGTGGCCAAGAAGGGTCAGAGATGAGCCTGACCTTCCACAGCCTAGAGTTTTACCACTAGATGATGCTGCTTCTACCGCACAGACCCAGGAACATGCTGGGTGAAATGGACACAGCCAAGAACGGCAAGTGGTCCCAACACTTCCATGGCCAATCCTCTACTGCCCACAGGGTGCTGAAGGGGGGACAGTCTCCAATGAATCCCAAATCAGAGGACAGGCAGGTGTGTGTACCATGCTCTCAGGAATGAAGGCCACATCCTGGGCTCCTGTTGAGAGAGGGACGAGGAGCAGGGCATGTAACCTATGTTGGTCTCTGCAATCTTAGCACCTGCTGTCAAAGGAAGAGGTTAAGGAGGAAAAGGACACACACACCACCCATTTCCTAGTAACTCCTAACTGGTAAAAGCAAAGTCAGCCAACACTTCCATAAATAAAATGTCACATTCGTCTTCCGCGAATCCATTCTGACTTCGCTCTTCCCCGATACTACAGGCAGATGTGTGTCGAGTAGAAAACAACCCGCTAGGTTTACTTCTTCCTTTACTTTTAAAAAATGAGCAGAAACAGTCATCCGTTTCTTTTTATCCATTAAAACATTTAGCTTTCAGAAGTATTTTAACTAAGCTCAGAAATGCACACGTCGGGTGGAATTAATTGTTTATTCTTTCTGCTTTTCGCTCTTCAATGGCACATTTGTGAGCTTCCTGGGAATGAAGTGGAGTAGCCTCTGGTCACATTTCCAGCCCACAGCACTGATTATGGCTGAGACTGCCTTTCTGAGACTTGGCACACATTGGGGAGGGTGGAGAGATGTGGAAGAGGGGGGTGGTCCAAAGAGGGACGCCTTTTAAATCACTGACTTTGAACTTGCTGCCAGTCTGTTTCTGGATAAATTCGTGTATTTGTCACAGAAGCCTGCAGGGAATTTTAAAGAGATAGAAAATGATATATTCCTTTTGACAATATCTGGATGCCAGAAATAAGTTTCTGGACCTTGTCTTAAGTGATGGGCTGAAAATGTATCATTACCCTGCAGGGCTCACAGCTAACGGACTGTGTGCAAGAGCTTGTGTGCCATAGGATTGGGTCTATATTCAGAGGGATGAATTTAATGCATTCATTATCTCGATTCTTCTCTGTAGGGGAGAAGCAGGCTGTAGGGATGCCAAAAACTTGCTGTATCTGCCTGCAAGCCTTGTCTCTTGTCTGTTTATCTGAGGAGAGCCATTGTAAGGGAGATCTGAGCTCATCACATTTTCTACCTCCGTTCCTTTGTACCTGCGGCTCCTTCTCCCTTCGATGCCCTTTCCCTCTACTTGTACATAAAGGACTTTTCCTTTAAAATGCAGCTCATAATTCTGTTTAGAACACGGCGAGTTAACTGCTAACAGACATCAGTCCTCACAGGGGCGCCTGGGGGGCTCAGTCGCTTACGCAACCGACTTCGGTTCATGAACCTCAAGTTCATGAGTTTGAGCCCCATATCGGGCTCTGTGCTGACAGCTCAGAGCCCAGAGCCTGCTTCAGATTCTGTGTCTTCCTCTCCCTCTGTTCCTTCCCCCACTTACACTCCGTCTCTCTCTCTCAAAAATAAATAAAGAGTTTTTTAAAAAGAAATAATAAGCACAGACTATGGACATGAGACAAAAGGTACTCTCCACAGTAGGTCCGCCCAAGGACCCTGTAGGGGCTTCAAGGCAGCCAGTTTGGGAGGGGAGCCAAACGGTAGGAAGGACTAGCACACCGTGAACTTGTCACGTCTGCAGCTTTGGTCTGAGGACGGGCTGTGAACTTGCAGTGGTGGGAGGGCCCCGGAGCAAGGGGAGGGAAGGGACCAGAGCATGGGCGTGAGTGGGAGCCATCCCACGGCAGCAGCGCTCTGCGTAGGTGGGTACACTGTACCCTCACGACAACTCCAGGGGACAAGTGCCCTGTTTGTCAATGCCCCCATGCACAGGGTGGAGTCTGGGGCTCCGAGGGGTATGTCGTGCTTCCCAAGTGCCCTCGTGGGTCCGGCACCCATGCCCTCGGTGCTGCTGGTAGTCTGAGTCCATGGTGGGCGGAAACTGATCTGTCCTCTCCAGGGTGACAAACACATCTGAGCGTTCTGTGTGGCCGTGATATGGAAATGGTGGGAAGCAGTGGTTGGCTCATTCAAGGCCACTCCCTGGGCAGTGGCGGAGGGGGTTCAAACCCTGCCTTTGGGCGCCCAGGCACACCCTCCAGGCGCACACCCCCCCAACCCCTGGCTCTCCCCACGACCACCCAAGTCTCCTCACTTCCCGCAGGACATAATCAGCCAAGACCCCATCAACTCTCCCACAGGCCTAGTGGGGCAGATATGAGTCCCCCAGCGGCGCAGACAAGTAAACTGGGGTGAAGGTATCCCCTCTTTCCATACATAGAACCTTGTTCTGTGCCTTCTCTGCCTCCCTGGGGCAGGAGCAGTAGGGTTGGGGGAGTGGGTGCTTGGTTCTAGAACTTTCTAGGCCCTTCAGTCAGCAGCTCCTTTGTAGTCGGTGATCACCTCCTCCGGCAGTCTTCTAAGTGAGGCTCAACTGTCACCCCTTTGTCGTGCTCCAGAAAGAGTGAGTCAGTCTCCCCTCACACCCACGGCCCCCTCCCAGAAGCTCCCCCTGGAGTCCCATCTGGCTAGACGTCAGCAGCGCCACCTCCTCGAAGGAACTTTGGAGGGAAAGACCCACAGCCCAGGGGCCCTGTGCAAGGCTGGCTTTATCTGCGCGGTGCACAGAAGGCAGAGATGGCAGAGACGCGGGACGCTGGAGGAAGCAGGGTGGATACTCCCAGCTCTGGGCTGTCAGCCAAGGTGCGAGATGCCTCCATTTGCCCAGATGAGATGAAAGAAGAGAGCTGGGGCACTTGGAAAGAGGGGACGATGAGAGGTGCCCTGAAAGCAGGAGCCTAGCACCAAGGCCGACAATCTCACAGCGGACAGATCGTCACAAGTCCTAGAAACCTTTGGAGGCAGAGTCACCTAGATGTCCCTTTCTCTTAAGTCCCAGCTATTACATTTTGAGGACCCTTATGTAGCTGGCGGAAACCCCTGGAAAGAAATGGAAACAGGGTTCATGAGAGCCCTCAGCAGAAGGGCTCACCCTCCTTTTGATCCCAGCCAATGACTGATGAGGGCCCAGGAGGGTGGGGAGATGAATATTTAAAGCACCCGGGGTCCTGCGTGAAATTAACGGCCGGCCTTGAAGTCAGGGGGCCTGGGCTCTGGTCCAGGGCCATTCTAATGATAGCCATTATCCTGGAGGTAACTCCTTCCAGGCCCGTCCCCTGGAGGGCCACCAGCTTGCCTGGAGGCTCTGCTTGTTTTGAGGTCATTTTCTGTGACGTTTCTCCTACTCTGAGCAGAGGCAGACATGTTCCTCGTCACTCCTCAGCTCGTTCCTCCGTTACAGCAACTGCCACGTTTATTTACGGTCCCTCCCGGTCAGCGCCACAAAGGAGAGAGAAGTAGGAGATCAGACAATCCAGGGTTCCCTTCCCTAACTCTGCCCCTCACTATGTGTGACCTTGGACAATCCCATTCCTCTTTGGGTCTCTGTCCCCAACTGTTGCAGGGTTTCAAACATGAGAAGGAAATGCACATACACGGCTGCTTATCATCATGATGGACACATGCAAACTCCACAATAGAGACTAGGTCCCCACCCTAAGAAGATGGTGAGGTCCGTGAGGACAGGGACCCTCAATCTCGTGCATCTCCAGGGACCTGGACTTTGCCACCAGATTGAAGTCTGTTCATCTCTTGGCTCTATCCTTTATTAGACAGGTGACCTTAAAGCAGACCATTTTACTTTTCTGAGCCTCAGTTTCTTAATCTGTAAGACAGTGGCTTTTGTTAGGAAAAATGTGGATTATAAACATGAAGTATCTGCTAACGTCTGGCACTTACTATTATAAAAGGCTCTGATTGTTGAACTCAGCCCCATAAATTGTAGGGTTTTTGAAATCAGGAACTGTTTCTTTCTTATTCACTAGCATATCCCCAGGACTGCCAAATACAGTTGCATAAATTGTGCACTGCACTACTCCTATAGACTTTGATGTGAATCACGCTCCCTGAGGTTCTAGAGTACATCAGCCCTGCCAACACAGTGCCTGACATTGCTCCAGGTGCTGGAAATAGGACCAGTTCCTACTCTCGTAGAGCTTATATTATAGTAGGGAAGGGAGATAATAAAGACAATAAATACATTTCCAATAAATAAAAGAGATGATGTAATCGTTACTAGAAGAGGAAGGCCCTTGTGGCTACCATGACATGCACTGAGGCATGAATGTCAGCTACGCAAAGACTGGGTGGATTGTTCCAGAAGAACCCAAAAGCAAGGGCCCTGGGGAAGGCATGGGTGCACCGAGAAGTAGTCTGAAGGCAACGTGTCATGGACGCATAGCCCTTCTAAGTGCTTCTGGATGCCATGGACGGTTCCCATCAGGGGCGGGACATGATTTGATTTGTGACCTCGAAAGGGCAGGGGAGCAAGCAGAGACCACTCAGAGGCTGGTGCAGTCAGGGCCAGAGATGGGGGGCCAAGGGACCAGAGAGCGGGTTTTGGAATCAGAGAGGATGAGTCCAGGCAGTACGGGCATTGGAAGTGGAGGAAGCAGTAGACACAAATGGACCGGGTGTGGGAGGGAGGGATGGAGATGCCTCCGTGTCTGGGCCTTCAGCCCCCCTCGGGCTGATGGAGAGCTACGTACGGAGGCGTGAAGGCTGGGGGTGAGACGGCCTTGGGGGAGAGTCTGCCAGGCCTGTAAGGCACCCGAGTGGACTTGTTCAGTGTTCAACTCATGCTCCATAAACTTGTTGGATGCGTGAATAAATGAACAAATGAGGCTCTGGGTTTTCTAGAAATGGGAGTCATAGGTCTCTTTTTGTGAAATTAAATGAGCTCAGGGAGATCATGGATAGAGGAAGTCGCCTCTGATACTGTCCTGAGGAGGTGCCAAAGGTTCCTGAGTCCTCCCCCTCCCCCCGCATATGACTCTAGCTGCCTCAGAGCCCCCTGAATGCCTCGCCAGGCTCCAGGCGGCTCTTGCTCCACTTTCTGAGAGGACCTGCTGCAGCCCAGTGCTGGCCGAAGCCCCTTCTCAGCTGGGGAGACCTGTGTCACTGCTAGGGTGCAGGGTCAGAGGGCCCGGGGCCGCTGAGGTGAAGAAACAAAGAGAGCGGCACCGGGCCCATTGATGCATCACTGCAGTGCATTTTGGTTGGGGTCCCGCTGAGCACAGGGTGGGTTGGAGGAGCAGGGTGCTCCCGGTGTCCTGAGGAGGGCCGGGCCGGATGCAAGTCAAGGCTGCTCTCGCTGTGTTTTTCCCACAGTCCCTCACCCTGCTTTTCTCCACACCCCCCTGCTCCCACCCGCAGCTGGCCTTTTCATTCTGGCTCCGAACAGAAGACGTATCTGCGAGCACCGTCGATATGTGAAAATGTCAGGGCTCTTCTTTCTGCACCGTTTCATTTAAAAGGCTCTTCAGAGACCTGGAATCGCACAGCAGAGCTGTGAGATCAGATCAACTCAAGCTTGGATCCTGGCGCTGTTCATTGCAAGCTGTGCTGTCTTGGGCAAGTTGCTTTCTCTCTCTGAGCCTCTGGTTCCTTATCTGCAAAGTGGGCTACTTGTGAGGCGTGAGTGCTTACCTAGGGATATACCCAGCACAGAGTCTGGCCCCACACAGAGGCAGATTGACATTCATGCTCTGCTTTTTCCCAAATGAATGTGAGGCCAAAGACCCCAGAAAGTCATTTCACAGATTCAAACATCTGCTTTTCAGACGTTCGGGACATCCTTAATCGAGTCGGGTGTTAGAATAGATAAAGTAGGGAGGAAGATAGGAAGTCCCAGGGCCTGCTGGAGAAGAGTCATGTGAATGGCAGAGAGGGGTAAGCAAGGGGACCTGGGAGCAAAAGGGCCCTGCACTTGGCCGTGGGGAGGGCCGCTGAGGAGGGGAGAGGGTTCACGCTAACACCTGAAGGAGGAAGAATTCCCAAGGTCGGGCTGGGGGATGTCACCTGCTTCAAGGCAACAGAGTATGAAGCTTAGAGAAGAGGCACGCGTGCAAAAGAGGGAGCAGGAGGCAAGAGTGGGCAGAGGAAGCAATGCCACCGGAGGGCTGGGCCACGTCAGGCCGCACACAGCAATACTATTTTATGTCAGGTGTGTGCTGAGGGACCTGGGCAGCTTGAGGGGGTGGGCCGTAGCAGGAGCACATGATGTGATTGCTGGTTGCTTTGTGGAAAATGAATTGCAGGGACAATGGATGAAGCAGGGAGTGCTGAACTCAAATTGGGCGAGGCAGCAAAGCTGAATCTCACGTCCTCTCTTGAGCCCTGGAATCAGACGGATCTGGGTTCACATCCCAGCCCCACTGCTTAGCATCGGGGTGGACTTGAATAAGCCACTCTCCCTCTCAAAGTTTTGGGCTTCTCATTTGTAAAGTGGGATTGGTTCGGACATGCATCCTGGGGCTATTATAAAAATTAAATGAGCGAATTCATGGACAGGGGCGAGCATAGAACAAGGATTCAAGGCATGGAAACTGTTACCATTGCTGCCTTTTTGTCCCCATCATGTGCATAAACACCCACTACCCTAACATACCCTTGGACTTGCAGAGGAGCCCCTCCCTTTTTTTACAGCCAGTTCCAATTTAGCCACTGTCAGCAGCACTGGGCTGAGGGGTGAGCGGCACAGCGGCCTCAGAGGACTTGTGCCATAGCTCGGTTGCCTAGCAACAGCATCAGCATCTGCATCATTGCAGAGCGAGGCCACATCAGGCACCGTCCAAAACAAAGGCGGCGGCAGTGACTCACAGCCAGTTCTGGGACCCGGGGAAACAGGGCCTTGTTTTGGGCAGGGATTGGATGGGCCCAGAATCTGGCTCTAGTCAGGGCCCAGCCCCCACTTCTCGTTCCCTCCTTCTCCACGGGGAGACCCACCCCCTCACCATCCCCTCCGGCCTTCTGGGGCAAGGAGGGGATGTGGAGTTGATTGTGGGCCTGCCATTTGGCAGTCCGCTCTGCAGCACACTGCATGTTCATGGCCTTGAAAGCAATGTCTGTCCCCCACTTACGGCTGAGGGCGCAGAGGCCCCGAGAGGACTGACATCCAAAGTCCAAGTCTGTATCCTCAAGGTCATGCCCTTGGACTACGTCGCAGGGGGCTCCCAGATGGTGCTCGCTACCCTCACCTCTCTACAGGCCTCTAGGACCAAACAGCCAAGCACTGCGGGCCCACGCAGAGGTGAGCTGTGGGCCCCTCACTCAGGATGATCAGAGCGGCCCCTCCCTCTCTCTTATCCAGGTCCTCCTCCTCCTGGGCCTTCTTGTCAATGGCACCAACCCCACCAGGCCATGTCTGGTAAAGAAATGCCACCCTGGGCCCTTCCCATCCCTCTCAGCCTCAAGGCCAAAGAGTCACCCAATCCCAGCCCCTTCCCCCTTCCCTTGCCGTCCTCCCATCTCGTCCGTTCAGCCCCGTCCTGGCCACGGCCTCCTCACCCCAGCCCAGCCCGCTCTCCCCCATGCAGTTCCTTCCAAAGGTCACACAGGACCTCAGCATCGTGCTCCTGGCTCTGACCCCTATATGGCTCCACCTACACACACCTGAAGCCCAGACTCTCAGCCAGGGCCCGCAGGGCCTCACCCAGTCTAGTCCCCTTGTCTGGTGCCCATCATGTTTGCACGTGCACACACACACACACATACACACACACACACACTCACAGCACACCCTTACTCAAAGACACATGCACACACAGAGACATACACAGACAGCACACCCTCACCTTCAAAGACATATGCACACACACACATAGTCACACACTCACACACGCACACAGCACACCCTGCCCTCAAAGACACATGAGCACACACAGACACACCCTTCCCTCCTGGCGGTGGGTGACAGAGCTTCTCCCTGCTCACTGGTGACGGATGAGCCAAGCACAGCCAGGCACCTTGGCGACCATAGCTCTGCCGCCTTCCAGTAAAAATGCGTCCTGGGCTTCAGGTCAGGGGCAGCTCCTCCCTGATTCTGGACCCTCCAGTCACGTTCAGATCACTCAACACCTCCTTACCCCAGTGAAACCAATCTCCCGTGTCACATAGTCCTGAGAGGTGACATGACCTGAAAAGGAAGAAGGACCCCAGGCTTGTGGACCATGATGACTCAGGCTTAAGTCTCAGTGAAGCAACTTAGCAGGTGCCATGACCACAGTGGCTTTAAGGCACGGGCACAAATTTCTTGATGGTCCCTCTCAAGCCAGAACCAAATGTCCCTCTTCCAAAACATCGGCTGGACATAGTGATTTGCTCCAAGAAATAGGAGAATAAAAATAAAGAGGAAGTGACAGGCGTGACTTCTGAGACCAGGTCATAAGAGGTGCTCCAGCTTTGCCTTGTCCTCTGACTTGGGTCACTCATTCTGGAGAAAGACAGCTGTTGTGTCATGAGGATGCTCAAATGTCCTAGCACAAGTCCTGTGAGGAGGCACTGAGGCCACCTACCAAGAGCCATGTGAGTGTGCCATCCTGGAAGGGGGTCCTTGGCTCTATCAGTCCCTCACCTGGATCATGGCCTCCAGAAAGACCTGACCTAGAACTGCCCAGTGAATCCAGTCTGGGGTTCCTGCCCACAGACACAGAGACAGTAGACGTTTGCTGTCAGCTATTAAGTTGGGACAAGGAGAGGCCATTTGTCACACAGCAATGGATAACTATAGTACCCTAGAGTAAATCTCTTACCCTTGCTCTGCCTCTGTTTCCTCAGCTAGAAGATACTTCAATATGAACAGGTGCACGGGGTGGTAGAAAAGATGAAATGAATTAATGATCAAGAAGTATTTAGCACAGTGCCTGGCATGTATTAAACATTCCATAAATATCAACTAATAATAATAACATTATTATTATTTATTATAAAGGGTTTCTTTTTCATTTCCCAAAACTGGAAGTGAGACCAAAACTTCAAAGGCTTGCCCCGTACCCCTAGCTGATTATGCCTGCTACAAGAAGCTAGATGCTGAGATCACCGAAAATCAATGTCATTGCTTTGTTAGGGAGGAATTTCAGCCTAGTGATTCCCAGCCTTTTCCTTCAGAGTGATGTGGCCCAGAATCAAAATAATCATAAATGACAACAGCAAGAGTAACAGGTAGCACCCTCAGGACCAAGGTCTTCTTCTGAGGAGTGCCTGACGTACACAGATCCTCACATATAGGAATGCTGGGCCCGGAGACAGGTAAGGAACTGAAGCCCAGAGGGCAGAATGCTATGGCCAAGGTCCCCAGGGAGCAAGCTTTGGAGCTAACGTGTCACTCAGTTATCTCAGAGGGCACTGGTGCCCTCCCCATTGAGATGTCATGATGGCCCATGGCACTGGGAAGCAGAAGAAGAGGTCACCTCCATGGCTCTGTTTTTCCGATTCAAAGCACCATCCCAAACACCCTCCTTGCCCACGTCTATTTGGCCAGTTCCCGCCCCACCACCCTTCCAGAGGTCCCAAGGGGTGGCTGTCTGTGGCTGGGACCCAGATAGTGGCCTCTCAAATGGTTACCAAGAAACCCATCTCTTCTGGCCCTATGTCCCGTGTCTTGTCACTGCAAGGATGACAGAACGTGATAGACTAACGGTCCATTATCTGTGTGAGGCAGATTGAACTGGAAAATACAAAGCCTTTGGGTTCAGCTGCCAAAATGTGGGCTACTTTTCACAGACGTTCTTCCTAACCTAACAGAAGACTCGAGTACCCCTCAGTTAGGGCATGGCAAGGGGCAGGCTCGCTTTTTTGGTTGATCTCCAGGAAGCAAAGAAGGGGGCACTTGCTCTAAGCGCCTGGTGATACATTCTTTGTGTTGCCTTAGGATGAAAGGGTCGGCATCTGAGCAGGGGCACAAGAAGCCTCACACGTCTCTCCTCCTCTATCCCCTTGCTGAGGAGCTCAGCCTCTCTTTGCATACCTCTACTAATGAAGAGCTTACCACTGCCCAAGACAGCCCTTTCTGGAACCCAGAGTTTGGAATGAGAGCCTTAGATTGGACATCCTGTTCAATGTATGACCCTGGAAAAGCTGCTTCCCTCATCTGAGTTTCAGCTTCCTTTTCCATAAATGGGGCTTGTGATCTCATAGGTCTGCAGAGAGATTCTAATACGATATTGGCTATGGATGTACTTTAGAAATGGCAAGCTGCATGCAGATGGTGAGGGTTATTTGTATCATCATTGACCTTATGATGAGGATGTCAGACTAAGTGTTCTGGAGCTTTCTCTGAAATTGAGCCCACATTTGCTCCCCTCTAGCACCTATGCTAGGTCTTCCCACCCGTGGGTTAACCGCAGTGGTTGTGGTGAGAAAGAGAAGCTTTGGTCAGCTTTATTAAGACTCAGATCCAACCTGAGGCTTTTCATTCTGGAAAAATATTGACCAAGAGCACATTTGGAATCCACAGCTCCCCGCTGATGACCTTTCCACTAGTCATGAGGCCACGGGCACCAGAAAGAGGGGCACGCCCCCATACACACCCCACCCCCCCTTGTTTCTGTTGACAAGCATTCCAGTGCCTTCTATGAAGGATATTGAGAGACTTTACCAGATCGCTCAGCACGCTCCACCCCTGCTGATATATTTCTTTCTCTATATATTCTTTCTTATCACCATCGGACATTTCTTATTCACCCATTTGTTTACGATGTGTACTTTCTTGCTAGAACGGGCACCTTGTCCGTCTTGTTCCCACCCAGTTCTCGGTGCCAGCCTGGGGCCTGGGCCATGAAAGACTGAATATACATCTGCTGAATGAATTTATAAATAAATGGTGAAGAAGTGCAGCTTCTTCCCCCTAAGAGCTTCTGTCTGGTGGGGAACAACAGACAAGTCTGAGCACGGTCCCAGCTCAGTGCGATCAGTGCCAAGACAACAGATGAACAGGGAATGGGAAGGACAAAGCAAGAGGAGGTAGAAACACTGCTTCAGTGCTGTTGAAGAAGGCTTCCCTCAGGAGAGCCTTGAAATGGGCCTTGAGGGATGAGTAGGAGTTAGCAAGGTGGACGAGGCAGCCGTGTGTACAGAGGACCAGAGTGTTGAAGCACAGGCTGCATTTGTGGTAGGATACGTTCCGGAGCAGAGGCTTCCTGGGGTTCCACTGGGGGAGGCAGGCGAGGCTGGAGGGCTTATCTGAAATCAGGTCAGGACCCGTGCACTTTATCGTCAAAGCAGTAGGGAGCTCTGAGAGCTTCTGGGCAGGGTGGTGGAGGGATTCAGAGGGTAGGAAGGCCACTTCTGTGAAAAATCTGTGGAAGTTTTCACATGTATGGGAAAGCCAGGAATCAATCCCAGTTCCTTCTGATGTCAAAAGCCAATTTCCTTACCTTATATCACTTACCTCCCAGAAGACTCAAGGGGAACAGGCACTAAAAGGAGGGGAAGAGCAGAAAGGAGCAAGGGGCAAGATCATGCTGCCTGCTATGGTCTGAATGTGTTCCCCCAAATTCATACGTTGAATTCCTGACCTCCAAAAATGATAGTCTTAGAAAGTGGGGCCTTTTGCCTAAGTCAAGCTGGAGGAGCCCTTGTGAATGAGATGAGTGCCTTATAAAAGCTCCAGAAAGATCTCTGTCCCTTGCACCACGTGAGGATGCAATAAAAAATCATGGGACCTTTGTCAGAAAGTGACCATACCAGCACCTCGATCTTGGCCTTCTAGCCTTCAGAACTGTCAGCAGTAAGTTACCGTTGTTTTATAAACCCCCATTCAATGGTATTTCGGGAGCGCAGCTCAGAAGGGCCAAGACACTGCCCTTGAGCTCACCTCCACCGGGTTCTTCTTTCTCACTGCCAAATCCAATTTTGTCTAAACGTCAATAGTAGAGAACAAGTCATCTTTTTTCTTCCATACTGATTATGTCAACATCAAAGATTTTAAATCCTTCTTCATTCCTAGGTTCAGGCACCGTTGCCTATTCTGTGCATGCAAAGTGAGTTTTTCCAGACCTAAGCTCTGACCCACGTTGCTCTAAAGAGCCTGTGGATTCCAAATGAGAATTCCAGAGCAGATAGCCTAAACTCTTAAAGGCAAGGGAAAGCCTACTAACTGAACACCCAAGAGAGACCTACCACTCCAGGGGCCTGGTGTGCAGCATTGCCGAACTGCGATGTAACATTATCTTCATTTTTTAAAAATGTTTTATTTATTTTTGAGAGAGAGAGCGAGGAGGGGAGGGTCAGAGAGAGAGGGAGACACAGAATCCGAAGCAGGCTCCAGGTTCTGAGCTAGCTGTCAGCACAGAGCCCAATGTGGGGCTCGAACCCATGAACTGTGAGATCATGACCTGAGCCAAAGTCGGACGCTTGACCGACTGAGCCACCCAGGAGCCCCCATCATCTTCATGTTACAGATGAGAAAGCCGAGAGTCAGAGAGGACTTTTTCACACAAGCATCACACTGGGGAGTGAAGACGGAGCTTATCATATCCATCGTTTGGGTTCACGCCACCATGTGGATGGCCCGTGGCCATTTCTTCGTTGCTGGGCACAGCACGGATACTCAACAAATGTTTGCAAAACGCATGTTCAGAGGTGGATGAGGGCGATCCTGTCCACTGTGACATCAACTTCTAGACTTGTATTTTCGTTCCAAGTTTAGTGTCAGATTACCTAATGTTTGCTTCCTTCTAAGTCTGTTGACCAATCATGCCCTCACAGTGAGTCCCATGCTTGCATCCAAAAATACACGCAGAAAATAGAGCTGTCCCCTCCCCACCCGGCAGAACACAGAGGGTCGACGCTGTGGAGGTGGGCTGGCATACGGCCACTGTGAAGAAGACAGGCTGGATGCTCACCAGACCCTTCTCTCTCACCCCTCCCCAGGTACATAGGGAGACTCTTTGCACCCAGGCAGGGCCATGTGACTGGAAGAGAGAGTGACAGAGACAAAGACTTTGAAGCAGAAATTAGCAAGATGGGCGTTTGAGGTAAACAAGAAGGAAAGGGTGGCCAGAATCTGCCAATGTAGACATGATGCTTTTTACCTGACAAGGCTTTTGTGAGGGTCACGCAGAGGCAGAAAAGAGAAAAACCATCAGGCTTCTTCTCTTTGCTTCCTTCTCGCACCCCTCCCAGAAGGATGGGCTGGCTGTGACGATGGACAAGAACTTGAGCCTAATGAGAAGCTGAAGATAATGACATCCAAGATCACTCTCAACAAGTGGGCAACCGGATGGCTTTCAGCTGAAGTGACGGAAAACCCCATTGGCTGTGACTCCCACATGAAGGCCATTTATTTCTCACTCGTTAGAATAAGTCAGGAGGCAAGTGGCTCAGGGCTGGTGGATCAGCTCCACAATGTTAGCGTGCTACTCGCCGGCACTAGGCATCATGGCCTCACTTGACCACGTTCATAGACAGAGGGCAGAGGGCAGTGTGGCAGGAACCAAAACGTTGACCCTCACATGCCTCCTTCTTATCATGGAAAATACACTTTCAGGAAATCTCCCAGCAGATTGAACAGGTCTAGATCACTAGTCAGACATAGAGAAGGGATAAGGAGAGGCTGTAGTGGTCACCGTGCCCATGAGGTCACTGCTCAGCCTCTAAAGTAATTGATTGACTCAGGAGAAGCAAACAAATAAACACACAGAACTAATCAACCACCTCTCGGGAGTAACAACTCATCTTCAAATGGCACCTTCTAGTTACAAAGTTTTACATGCATTGGCTCATTATTACCTTATAGCTGACTTTTCAAGAGGAGAGTATTATCCCTGTTTTACAGATGAGAACACTGAGGCTCATAGAGAGGGAGTGGCGAGCTTGTGGCAGAGCTAGGTTAGTGTGTTTTCCAATTCCCCCACCCACAGCATCTACATTTCTTAGAGCCAAGCCAGCTGCTTGGTTGACTAAAGGAAGCTGTTGAGTAAAGGAGCTCCCCAGGCATCTCCTTTGGAAAGAAGGGGAAGGGAGGGGGTCACTGGCTGTCTTTGTGCAGACAGCAGGTACACAAAGAGCAGAGTGATGTGGCTAAATGGTCATTTGGGGGTTAGCACACCTTCTGGCCTCTACCAACCTTCCCCCAGACAGTGCGACCCTTCCACATTGCTTGTGCGGAATTGGGATTGTGGGAGCAGGAAGACCAAGAAGGGCACAGCCGACGTGCACTTGACTGACTCCCAAAATAGACTTCAGGGAAGCTCAGTGCAGAGTTCGCAGACCAAGATTTGGGACAGAGAAAGGAGAGACAGCGGAGCGTCCCGCACCCCTGCCTGTGCCCCAAGCACGGAGGGAAGGTGGCCGGGGCGTGGAAGGTAAGGTCAAGTGTGGAATTAAAAGGCTCCAAACGGGGGAAGATACTGAGGCTCGTCTGTTAAGTTTCCTTCCCTCAAAAAGACTGTTCTGAAATTCCCACATGCTTTTCTCATATCATCCATTTTACTTATTTATCATTGTTTTCATCAATTATATAGTATTCCTACTACATCTTTTTCACTTTACAGAGTATTAGTCTATCCTGCCTTCACCCTAGATAAGCTCTCAATCCTCAAACCCCTGCGGGAAGACCCAGAGGTCGGAGGGCCGGGACCGCCTCTGTCTGCAGCCGCCTCACCATTTGATTCCTGCCCTTTTCAGCCTCTTCCTCCAAGGGAGTCACATTAACAGTCTATTTTCTTTCAAAAAAGAAAAACACAGCAGCCTCGTGGCGAAATGTTGGAGTGTATTGTATCTTATAACCAAGGATGAGCACGGTCACTTCAGGGTGTGCGCTCAGATCCAGACCCAACTCCTTGTCTTGCTTTCGAGCTAGATAATCTTTGGAAACTCTGTAGCACTTTCCCTGCTCTCCGCCCTCCCCTCCCCGGCCTCAGACATGGTCCACCGACAGCCTCAGGAACAGAACAGGGTCCCTGAAGCAGAGAAAAGGGGCTTTCTGTTGGTTTTTAGCTTCCAAACTTTTAAGCTTACAACTTTTAGCTCACACACACACGCACGCACACCATCAGCAAATCTTGGATTGATCCTTCAAAACACAAGTACTAAAGGAATTGTCTCAGCTATTATTGCTGTTATTTTTATCACCTTCTTCATACCCTGGACCCAACCATCTCTTACCTGACCTGCTTCAATAGTCTCCTAACTGACTTCCAGTCCTTACGCCAACATCGTTGTTTCTGCCCACGGCAGTCAGGGTGATTCTTTAAAAACACAGGTTGGATTATGACAGTCCTCTTCTGCTCAGAATCCTACAGCAAAGTCTCAGTTTACCTGGTGCCAAATGCAGATTCCCTCTGTGACCTGCAAGGTCTTACCTGTCCCCCCTCTTGGATCTCATCCCCCCACCATCTCCTTCTGGCTGTTCCTCCAAAACACCAACCTCACAGCCCGCCTCAAGGCCTTTGCACATGACTGAGAACATTTCCAGCTGACATGGGGCCTAGTCCTTTAATTCATTCCAGCTCCAACACACCTCAAGTATCTGATGTGAGGCATGACTTTGTCTGTTTCCTTTTCTTCTTAAAAATTTTTTTAATCTTTATTTTGAGAGAGAAAGGCAGACAGACAGACGGAGTGTGAGCAGGGGAGGGGCAGAGAGAGGGAGAATCCAAAGCAGGCTCCAGGCTCTGAGCTGTCAGCACAGAGCCTGATGCAGAACTCAAACTCATGGGCCATGAGATCATGACCTGAACCGAAGTCGGATGCTCAACCACCCAGGCGCCCCAGTCTGTTTCTTTCAAATTTGTATCTCCAGTACTTAGGACAGCACCTGACATTTCACATACGATGGATGGATATTTGTTGAATAAATAAATCCCCCCTGTTGACAGCTAACCAAGGGTCCGTTGAGCGGAATCCTGAGTCTTGATGGATATTATCGAAGACCAGAGTCCTTTATCCTTGTGCAATATTTGAGCTCCCCAAATCCTCGGTACCACCTTAGGAAAACGTGAGGGAATATTGATTGTGTCTACCACCCTAGAAAGGGATCTCCAAATAGAAGTAATATATAAACAAGAGAAAGTGAGGTTATATTTTTTTGCACTAAGTTTGTAGACCGGGAGCCACAGTTGACACACTTTCCTTGAAGCAGAAACCCCCGCTCTCAGAGGTGACCCGTCAATGGCTAAGCTGCTGGCCCAGCTTTTTTCATTCCCGGGCATTCCTAAACAGCATTCATCCTTTTTCTGTGTCGCACCTGGGCCTGCAGGCACTTGGTTACCATCAACAATAGCAATTAACATTTATTTCTTGAGCATTTACAGTTGCAGAAACTGTGCAACAGGCTTCGTATGGATGATTTCCTTAATCTTCCCAGCGACGCTGTGTGGTCCGTAAGGCTCACACTGTTCTCAGCCGCATGTCACAGATGGTCCCTGACCTGGAGGCACTCGGAGGTCTGGGGGGGCGGGTGTGGGGGGGGCAAAGACAGGATTCAATAATTACCATATGGTACAAACTCGAACAGAAACAAGCACGATGCAGTGGGAACACAGATGGAGAGCTGATTAATTCTCTTTAGGTGGGAGGAGGGGGGGGTCAACGAATTCTGCCTTCTGCAGCTACCAGAACCCTCTCAGCCTCTCCCTCTTGGGGACCTCCAAACCTGTGGCTCCCCCCATCTGAGACACCCTGCCCTTGGCTCTTCACGTGGCTGGCTCACCCTCCTTTAGTTCCAGGCATCCTCCAACACCTCTCTCAAGAGTAGGGTCCCCTTTCCCCCAAAGAATGTAAGCTCCCTGAGGGCATGAACCCTGTCCATCTTGTTCATCACTGCATGCCCAAACCTGGATGAGCATTTGACACAGCAGAGGTGCTCAATAGATATTTATTGAGCAAATGCATGTATGAGTGCGTGAGTGAATTAAGAGGCTGGAAGAGAGGAAAAGAGCATCCCAGAGAGCAGAGATGTCACGGGCAAAGCTGGAGGGGGTTTGCCACAACTCGCAGCAGGGAGGAGCACAGGGACCATCAGAGACACCCTCTGGGTTGGTCTGCTTAGGGAACCTCATGTCAGGATCTCCTGAGCCCTCTCCCCCAGACCACCCCCCAGCGGAGTTCCTAGAGCACACTAGTTCTCCCTGATGTCTGACGAATGAGCGAATGACTGGGAATCACCCTGGCTGCACAAATATGCAGCTGCCTCTCCCCGCTGTTCCATCGTCGGAGGGTCGTGGTCAGTTCAGTTATCTCGGTGGCCCATTCATTGGAAGTGTTAGTGTCAAGCAGACCTGGATTGGAACCCCACCTCCACCACCCTGGTTGAGCTTCTAAGCCCCCGAACCCTAGTGCCTGTACTTGTAAATGGCGATGACAATACCTGCATGCTGGCTGTGAGGGTTTCACATGAGATGAACTCTACAAAGCCCTCCGTATGACGGCTGGTACACAGTAAGTGCTCAATAAATAACCAATGAATGAATGAATGACTTAATGGATGGATGAATGAATGAATGAATGACAAAATCAATGAGTACTTTTGGTGAGTTCTTGGAACTTCATAAATTTAGTGAATTGAAGACAGCTGGATGCAAGAGAGCTGAAAATTCTCTTCTCCAAGCATCCAGAGAATTCATGGAGGTGAGCCCTGCTGAGGCCTCACTCCTAACCCACCTTGCAGTGGTTTTGAGGGTGTGGGCCAGAGACGCTTGTGTGATGGCCTCCATCGGCCTGGCCCGTCCTGTCCTCATGCCCAAGTGGGAACAGTCAGAGGGCTTTGCCTGGTATGTGGAGAAAGGGCCCCCACAGAGGGGGCTGGGGGCTTGAGGCAGGTCCCGGGGAGCCTGTCGGACCTTTGCAGACACAGCTTAGTAGCTGCGAGCATGGGCTCTGGAACCCAACTGTCTGGGTTCAAAAGTCAGCCTTGCTTCTTTTAATTGAGTGGCTCTAGGCAAGTCCCATGGCCTCTGCACGGCTTGGTTTCTGAATCTATAAACTGAAAACAATACCAGCACCTGCCTCGGTGGACTGTTGCGAGGATTGCAGGGTTCCCACGTGGAGAGCATGAGAGCAGAGCGTGGCACACGGTGGATTCCCAATAGACGTTGGCCGGGAGTAAAAACATAAAGATTCTGGCCTTATGTATCTACCCCTTACTTAGTGTCTGCTCTGGCTTCTGGACACGGAGGGTGCAGAGATAAACAAGAGGTGATCCCAGCCCCCATGTCGCTCCCAGTCTGGTGAGGGAGGTGTCTGTGTCAGCAGACAGTGGCCCCCCAGTGACATTGGTGCTGTGATAGAAGCATGGCTAACTGCTGTGAGCCCCACCCCCCGCCCCCAGCAAGGACACCCAAGCCAACTTGGGATGCCGGAGAGCCCTTCCTGGAGGAGGTGATGACCTTCGAGTGGCAAGGAGAGACTGAGCCAGGAAGAGGGGAGGGGAAGAGCATTCTAGGCAAAAGGCTGTGTATGTACGGCACGGCCCAGGGGCAAGTGGGCTCAGGCTGGCCAGGGCACAGGGGGCTGAGAAGCACCCGGGAAGGTGGGGGGAAATGGTCAGCGTTAGAGTCAGCCGGGCACACCCCGTGTGAAGACAGTGAAAGTAGGCAGAAGCAGCTCCCAAGCGGTGTACATTCTGGTAAGAAAAATAGAAACCTAGATAGGCAGTGATACAGTGATGATATTAACATTATGGATTATTATGCTCAGTGCCAGGCTGAGGGAGGCCCAGGGGATAGAGTAAGCCGTAGGTAAGCACGTGACGTGTGTTTTGAAAGACCGTCAGAGGACACAATGACTACAACTTTCCTTCTCTCCTTCCTTCCACCTAGAGGGAGTATGGCGTGGTGGTGAAGAGGGCCAGCTCTTGGCTCAAATCTCCACTCTGCCACTTACCTGCTGTGTGACCTTTGGCCAAGCCTCTTCGCCTCTCTGGGTTGCTTTGAGGAGTACACAAGCTAACGTATTTAAACACTTAAAACCGCACCTAGCATATAAGTAGATGCTCTGTGTGTTAGACATAATAGACCCATGTCTTCAGTGTATGCATTCAGTGCACTGGGCGCCAGGCACTGCCGTAGTCACTGCGGACACTGGAGTGACCTAAATAAACACGATCCTTGCCTTCATGCAGCTTCCCAGGATGTGGGGCTCTCAGTGTTGAAACTGGAAGAGTCAGTTGGCCACCCTATTTCTTAGCTGTGTGGCACTGGAAAATGACTTCCCTTTTCTGAGCCATGTCTACAAAAGCTTTCCTGAGCCCACTATCTGAGTCACCCCTTCCTGGCCACTGGCCACCTTACCAGCTTTTTTTTTTTTTTTTTTTTTTAATTTCTCTCATAGTACTTACCGCTAGCACGCATTTCCTCATTCGTTTGTTTGTGTACTCATTGCTTGTCTTCCCACACCAGAATGCAAGATGCATGCCTTACACTTTCTTCACCTAGAAAGAGAGTCTGTAGCCCTATACACTCTACCTTACAGACACGTGATGGGCAATCTGGGGAGATAATGACAGGGAAAGTCCTTGTAAAGGACGGCACACGGGCGAGTTAATTTTGGACACAGGTGTAGCATGCAGAAGACTAGGGTACAGTAGAGAGGACTGGATTTGAATGTCGAGCAGGCTTATCCTATAAATGAGGAAACATAAGACTCAGGGACAGTAGGTGGGAGGTGACGGGCCCCAGGGGTTTGTGGCCGAACTGGCACCTGGGCCTCTTAGCAATGAGCTCAGCTCCCTTCCCCTGCTTCTTATGCAACTCCCTCTCTGCTATCCAGCAACGTCTAGCAAGACCCTGTGGAGTCCAGGATATCACCCCATGATGCGTCCTCCTCAAAACCATTCTTGTGCGGGGACTCCTTGCAATGGCCAAATTCACATCCCCCAAGCCCTCAGCCCTAGCTGTCGCCAACTGCTTCATGGACGGGGAATTTGGGAACTGAACTTTTGATCATGAAGATTGTCATGAGTATTTACTTCCTTCAGGAAACTCGGGCATTGTATTATGAAAACTCTAAAATATTATTCTTCATGATTCGGAGCCAACAGGGAATAAAACGTTTTGCACAAATTTCAAACCCTAAGATTTCAAAGTGAGCCCCAGCATTTTGGTTTAAACTTCAGATGAAAATCTCGTATTCAGTCTGAGCCTGTCCGATTTCCAGCCTTCACTGGAGTATAAATATTATTTGCTTTCTTCTTGAGTCCAGAAATTTGTTTTACTGGGTCGTCCTAAACATTTTTTTAAGAGGCTAATTTAGCATAGCAACATGTGTAGTCTTATTAGGCCTAGGAAATCTGTTCAAATGTGCTGCCCAACTGTTTAGCCGCAATAAAACATGGAGACACTTCGTCGTGGACCATCACGTATTGACAACCAAAAAGGAATTCATTATTTTCACTCCAAACCTGGTTCTCTTTCTGGTTTCCCTGTTCTAGTAAGGCCAGGATAGTTCACTTAGATGTCTGGAAGTAAAGAAGTATTCTAGACTCTTTCCTCTCTCTCCCCTCCACATCCAATTTGTCACATGCCACATCATTTATGCCGCCTCCCATATCTCTCTTAAATCAGTTGCCATTGCTCCACCCTTACTACTTACTTAGTTCAAGTCTTCTTTGCCTTCACCTGGGCTATTATCATGGCGCCCTGACCGAGTCCTCTGTCCCAGCCGTGTCCCATACACCACCTAATTTCTACACCACCCAGGCCAGTGGTCAGACATCTTGCTGATTGTTTCCTTTATTGTTTATTTTATATTTCTCTCTTTCCTCCCGATTCTTTCTTAACATTACTCCTCTTGGCACCCACTCTAATGTGTCTCATGTGGCCTTAACGGTGCATTGATTCTTACCAGCCAAGTCAGCTTTGCAGGGAACGTGTTTTAACTTAAATTAATAGTATTATGCTCTTAATTCCATTGGGTTTCCCTCCTCTCCCTCAGTTTCGCCGCAGAGAGATCTTTCCATGCGGCTGTATATACACCTGTTTATGGCGCCTGGCTCCTGTGTAGTGTTCCACAGCATCCACCACACTTTCTACTTGTACTTGGCCCTCACGGGCACCCAGGTTGCCTTAGATCCTCTCCTCCCCTTCCACACAGAGCCTCGCAAGACTATCCTAGTACACGCTCCCCTGCAGACCTTGGAAAGAGCTGAACTGAGCTATACACCTAGCAATGCACTAGCTGGAACATATGGCACATGCATCCTTGATTTTGCTACAGGCTGCAGATCACTTTCCAGGGCTCGGCCAGTGCACGCTCTCGCTTCCAAGCACAGGCGTTCTGGGCGCCCCACAGCCTCACCAGCACTTGGAATGATTCACTTACCAATGTCTGCCACACTGCTACACACAAACGGATCATCACAATGTTGTTCTCACTTCCATTTCCCCCCTTGCTAGTGAGATGGAGCCCTTCTTCACATTTTACTCAACTACTTAGATTTCCCTTCCATGAAGGAAATGTTCATCTCTTTGCCCTATATCCTGAGTTCTGTATTTTCTTTTATTTTTTTAAAGTTTATTTATTTTTTGAGAGAGAGAGAGACAGAGCATGGGCGAGGGAGGGGCAGAGAGACAGGGAGACACAGACTCTGACGAAGGCTCCGGGCTCTTAACCGTCAACACGGAGCCTGATGCAGGGCTTGAACTCATGAACCGCGAGATCATGACCTGAGCCAAAGCTGGACGATTAACCGACTGAGCCACCCAGGTGCCTCCAGTAATTCCTTTAACTGGTTTGTAGAAGTTGTTTTTATAACACAGTTTCCAGTAATTTGTTGATATGGGATACTGCAAAAAATCTTTATTCAGCCTGTCATTTGTTGTTTTTTTTTTTTTAATGTTTTATTTGTTTTTGAGAGAGAGAAAGAGAGAGGTAGAATACAGGCAGGGGAGGGGTATAGAGAGAGAGGGAAACACAGAACTCGAAGCAGGCTCCAGGCTCCGAGCTGTCGGCACAGAGCCAGACGCAGGGCTTGAACCCACGTGAGAACTGTGAGATCGTGACCTGGGCCGAAGTCAGATGCTTAACTGACTGAGCCGCCCAGGCACCCCAGAGCCTCAGTATTTTAAATGAGCATGAACTGCTTTTTCCACAGACATGTTGATATTTAGCATAATGTAGAGACAATTTCATAGTTTTACAAAGCAGTTTTTTTTTCAGCCTCAGAAACTTTCTGTTTTTTTTTTCATATACAGCTTGTTTCCTGAAAGGTCACCTGGACAATACATTTCTATAAATTAAATCTTGTCTTCCCTTGGCCCTCATTACGCTATCAGTCAAGTTTCCCTGGGAGCATATTTCTAAGCCATATCATCTCTAAGAACTCAGCTAAACATACTATATTACACACTGGAGTGAGATGGCTCTCAAAGCAAGTCACAGAATAAAATGGCCTGGGACTAAGAATTTCTTGAATGTGGTACGAGTTTGCCAAGGCTGCTGTAACAAAATGCCATGCAACGGGTGGCTTAGACACCAGAAATCTCTTCTTGTAGCTCTGGAGGCCCGAGTCAGTTCCATCTGTTGACTCAGAGGAAGAATATATTCCATGCCTCTGTCCTGGCTTTTGCTGGTCACCTTCAGCCACTCCTAGACTTATAGGTGCACCTTTCTGATCTGTGTTTCATGACGACACAGCAACCTCCCTATGCACGTGTCTGTCTCTGTGTCCACATTTCCCCCTGTTATTGGGACACTGCTGGAGTAGAGCCCACCTTAATGATCTCATTGTAATTTGGTCATTTGTAAAGACTCTATTTCCAAATAGGGTCACATCCTGAGATTCTAAACATTGAACCTGTGGGGGATATAGTTCAACCCGTTAGAGTCACTGTCTCAGAATCAAAATATTCAGGGGAGAAAGAGCAGGCGCCACGTGAGGGAACAAAGTGCCCCGCACCAACGTCAACCAGCCCCTGTGAAGACCTCATGGTCCATAGCTAGAGAGCAGGAAACGCTCTTTGATTTCTCCAGCTTTCTTCCGTAGAACTTAAAATAGCTACTGCCCTCTAAGAGTGGGCTCGGTGAGATGATTAGAATGTGGGTGCCGGAGGCGGAGCCCCGGGCTACAATCCGGGCTTAGCTCTAACCAACTGTAGGACTTGCCCCATGAACCTGTGTTTTCTTGTCCGTGACCTCGGGTGATGTACCTCTCATAAGATTGTGATGGTGACTCAGTGAGCAAAATGCCTGAAGAGCTGCAGCTCAGGGCAGGCGTGTGCTAAGCCCTGGGTATAGAACGACGTTTGAGACAAGCCTGCCTTAAAGGAGCCCACCGTGAGCGGTCATGCGCCCGCCACCAGACGTAACCTACACTCTGGGCATTTTTCTAATCACACAGCTCTCCACCCTTCGTTCCCTCCATGCAGTCATTATTCTAGCATATTTTTTATGCACTTCAAAGTACACTCCCTGCTAAACATTTCAGCATGCATATCATTAACCAATGTTCAATATCTATTTAGAGTTCTATTTTTTTCTATTGTGAAGTAAAATTTCATATGGTGAAATGCACAAATCTTAAAAGTACCTGTCGATGGGTTTTGACAAATGATACCTCTGTGAAACACAAGCAGCTGTCAAGACAGAACATGTACGTCACTCCAGAATGCTCCGCTGTGCTCCTTCCCAGTCAATCTCCACACCCAGCCACCCTCCGAGGCAGCCATTGTCTTAATTTCTATCATTCCAGATTAGGTCGGGCCATTGAAAAACTTACACAAATGAATCTGATAGTCTGTACTCTTTTTTTCTTCTTTGAGAGTGAAAGACTGCACATGTGGGTGGGGGAGGGGCAGAGAGAGAGAATCCCAAGCGGCCTCTGCGCTGACAGTGCTCGAACTTGCAAACTGTGAGATCGTGACTTGAGCCAAAATCAAGAGCGGGACGCTTAACTGAGACACCCAGGTGCCCCATATAGTCTGTACTCTCGGAGGCAAGCTACTTTCACTCAATATAATGCTTCTGAGAATCATCCGTGTTATTGGATAGACCAGGGTCCATTCCTTTGGTTTCCTAGTAGTGTTCCATCATGTGGAGACATCACGGCCCCTTCATCCAGTCTCCCACTGATGCACACCTGGGCTCTTTCCTATGTTTTGGCGATAGTGAAAAATGCTGCGATAGAGTGTCTTACAAAAGTCTTTATGTAGACACGTGCCTTCATATTTTTTTTTACTGTTTATTTTTTTTTGAGAGACAGAGCATGAGTCGGAGGAGGGGCAGAAAGAGGTGACAGAATCTGAAGCAGGCTCCAGGCTCTGAGCTGTCAGCACAGGGCCTGATGCAGGGCTTGAACTCACGAACCGTGAGATCATGACCTGAGCCGAAATTGGGACGCTTAACCGACTGAGCAACCTAGGTGCCCCCATGCCTTCATATTTACGAGTGACCTTGCTGATCATACAGTAGGGCTATGTTTAGTTTCATTAAAAAAAAAAAAAAAAAACTTCCAGAGCTTTTTCCAAAGTAGTTGTATATATTCTATATTCCCACCAACAGTGTCTTAAGACTTTGAAAAAGAGAGATCACTCTCGTGGCCTCTGAGAAGACGGACTGGAAGAAAAAGAGCCCAGACCAGGCAGATGACTGACCGGGTAGAGTCTGTGATATTCTGGGGCAGGGTTACAGACGCGGAACGAGTACCTCCCAAATCACCAAAGTCTCTCTTTAAGAAAAAAATTATAGCGCAGCCTAATCTTGATCCTCCGTGTATGTCCCCAATAACCCGAAACCACGGCCAGGACACAAGACGGAGCTCAGAGAGAGAAGGCTCCATTCTTACTTTAGACAGTAATTTCTTGGAACAAAAAAAGACTGACAAATGTGGAACAGTGTAACCGGCATGCCAGTGTCTTCTTTCCTTAATTCTGAAAATGTCTGACCTATTTCCGCCAGCAGGGAATGGTGAGGGCTGAGGGAAGAGACTCTTACAGTGCTGTTTCTCCGTTCCCTCCCTGCCCTACAGCCGTTGCAGTGAATAGAGTCCCTGGCATTTGTCCTCTTATTGGGGGACTCCATGCAACATGGTTTTGAGTGCTGTCCAGAGAGCTAAGCCTGGAGTTGGGGTCTCCAGCCCTCTCGGTGCATCCGTGAACCTCTCAGCAAATTGTAACCAATCCCTTTTTCCCTTATACTATCTGGGAATCTCCCAGCTGGGGGAGCAGAGCCCGGGCAGTACACGAAGATTTGGATGTGCTTTAGGGAATCATTGCCAGATCGTCAGCTTGCAAAAGCCCATGCTTGTAAAATGGGCTCCCGCCAGCTTCTAGGGTGCCCATTCTCCTTTCCCACCTCCCCTCTTACGAACCCTGACCTGCACCTAACAGAAGGGCTTGCTTCCCCTCCATCCTATAATAAGTACTGTAATGCTTTGCCACAGGAGGCCAAAGTTGCCAGACCCAAATAAAGGGAAAGATGTGAGAAGGAACAGCTCCAGGGGGAGAGTCCCCTAGCAAAACAAAGACCTTCAGTGAACAACACCGGAGCAAATTCCTTACGGGGTCCTTCTGACTTTATTCAACTGTCTACTGATCTATTTCCATCTATAGAACTCCCTATCTATCCTATCTGTGTGTCTATCTGTCCCACTTAGAACTGGAGTTCAGAAGGGAGACGGTGTCAAGGTCAAGTGTTGTGAATGAAGTAGTGAAGGCAGATGTTTCCTGATAGTTTGATCTGGCGGATAGTTTCAATACTTGGCCTCGCCATTTAGACAAGGCGGCTTTTGCTTTTCAAACATGCAAAAGCTTAAATGTACAGCTTCGAGATTCCATAGGAAAGATATTTAAAGCATATACTTAGCATACAATAAATAGTAAGCTGTACCTTTTACAACCATTTAAACTTGTGATTTGCATATCAACCTAAAAACATACAAGGGAAAATAAAGCTTTCTAAATTATTACTGTCTTCAGGGGACGTGGAGTAAAATGTATGGAAGCCCTAGCTCTCATCCATCCAAGCCACTTTCTCAAGGTGTTTCTTCCCAACGAATACAGCGTTCTTCTTAGAAGGAAATCTGGTGAATTGACTTCTCCCTACTTTGTGCTCGTAGGGGGGAAAAATAACAAAACTGCCCTGTGCTTTGGGAAAAAGAAATGTATTTGCAAAAGATTCAATCAGTCACAGGAAAGCGCTTAGGGCTGGAGGAAAGACAGACCTGTCACAGAGGAGCAGACTCACAGGGCCTGCCTCTCGGCCATACATCATTTCCAGGATCAGTTGAAAGAGGCTTTCTTCCCAGAGCTACAGGAAGGTGCTGCAGGCCAAAGCCCAAGCCAATGGCAACTGCTGAGTCCCAACGCCCTTGCCGTCTTCCCTCGGAGTGCCAGCTCTCCCCGTGTGGAAGCGGCCAGCCCGGCATTGCTGGGGGATTGCAGAGAAGGGGCCCTGCCTAGGGCTGGCCTGAACCGAGCCCCACCGGGCTTCACCTGGGCTCTTGAGCAAAGGGGTCAAAGAACAACTCATTAAAAGCACTACTTCTCACATGGGAGAAATACAATAACAATCTTAAAGGCGTTTCCTCTGTTCTTCTTGCCAAACGCAATTAGATGCCAAGTACCTTTGCTGATTCCAAGCCCAAATTGCTGATGCTATTTAGCTCCTGATTGCAAAGGCGTTGGAGAGCTACCAGCAAATATGTGCGCGAGAGTTTGTTTCCAGTTCATCTAGCCCAAATGAAGTTTCGCTCCTATTTTCTTTCTCCCGGCCACTTCAGGGCTGGCGGCCTTCGGTGAGCCTGTTGGCACCCACGAGAAGGCTGTCAGGACTTGGGGGTGGTTCTCCTCGTCACCACGCTGTGAAACCCCTGGCACCAGAGCCCATGGTGGGGCCCCGGGGGCTCCCCTCTGCGAGTCCCCAAAGCTGGCCCAGGCATGTGCACTGACCCAGTGGCTGTGGGAAATTTAAAAGAATGAAGGGCATCACTTTGGAGACATAGGTGTTTGGCATCCGTCACTATCACCTTGAAGGTGGGGTCTGCATTTGAGTCATCGTTGGCTCCCCAGTTTCTGGCATGTGGCTCAGGGAAGGGGCTGATGCTGAATTGGGTTGATTTACCCAAACCTCTATTCAATTATTAGAACAACCACACCACAAAGGGTTGTTGGGTGCAGCTTAGAGAAAGAGCAGTTTCCGGGGACTAAATGAGTTGCCCACAGCTGCTGTTGACATGGACCACAGACTGAGGGGCTGAAAAGCGCAGAAATGTGTCTCACAGCTCTGAGCTAGAAGTCTAAGGTCAAGGAGCAAGTGAGGTCATTGCCTTCCAAAGGTGCCCGTGCCTCGCTCTGCTTTCTCCTGCTTTGCTGGTAGCTCTCGTTTCCAGATGCATGACTCCATTCCTCTGCCTTCGCCAGGTGCTTGCCCTGTGCCCGTGTTTCTGTATCTAAATGCTCCCCTTTTCAGAAGGACACCTGTCACACTGGATTAGGGTTCACTTTAATGACCTCATTGTAACTTGTTTACCTCTGTACGGGCCCTACTTCCTAATAACACAGTCCGAGGCGCTGAGGGCTGATATTTGAGTGTAACTTTCCGGTAATGGACACACTTCCACCACAACAGAGTCTATGATACCTCAGTAACGTCACAAGTCCCTGAGTTTCTGGCCAAGTGACCATACAGTCTAGGGTCTTTAAGAGAATCCAAGGACCCCTTCTATGTTTTTCTGCAATTTGATGTAAAGAACAATTCCCTCCCGTATGTCTCCTTTCACAGCATCTTAGAGTTTCCAGAACATTTAGATACTTTCTTAAATGACCTTCCCAGCAGCCCTGTGAAGAAGGAGGATTAGCACCCCCACTTCATAGATGAGGAAAGTGAGGCTCCGAGTGGTGATGCTACCTGCCCAAGGTCCCAAGGGCAGAAGAAATCAGCGGACCTGGGATTCAGACTCAAGCCCAGGACTCTTTGGATGCCACTGATTTGCTCACAGCTCCTTCATTTTCAAGAGCTCACTGGTCTGAACTGTGTTGTTTTTTTCTTTATTAATTAGTTGGACAATTTGCATAGAAGGGAATAAATTGCCAGCATGGAGAGATACATCCTCCTAATCAAATGTGTTTGTTTAAAGCTGCAGGGGGGAGGGAGGCCTGGGGGGCTCAGTCTGTTAAGCACCTGACTCTTCATCTCAGCTAAGGTCTTGATCTCACAGTCGTGAGGGCAAACCCCGTGTTGGGCTCAGAGCTCGGCGTGAAGTCTAGTTAAAAAAAAAAAAGAAAGAAAGAAAGAAAAATGTTGCAAGGGGGAAAAGCCCAGCCCCGCAGACAGTCAGTGGATGCTCTCTGCCCTGCAGGAGAAGAGGATCATCTAGCAGAGGGTTGTGAGGAGGATGGAAGATGGCGGATGGTGAGGGTGGGCGCAAATGACAATACACAAGGGTTGTAAGGTCCAAACCCGGGAGCTGGGGCTGCAGGGCAGGTTCAAACCCACACTTTACCTCTCTGAGCCTCTATTTCTTCATCTGTGAACTGAAATCATAATGATAACACCTATCACATATTCTACTGAGTGAATCAACAATTATAAAATAAGTAATACACTAGAGGGATAGATGAGATGCCATGAGGACCCAGAGGAAGGGCTAACTCAGAGAAAGCCTGCTGCTGAGTGAGCACACAAACAATGAAGAGATGGAAATGGTGAGAAGAGCGTAAAGAGTGTGAGCCTTGGGGCACCTGGGTGGCTCAGTTGGTTAAGCATCTGACTTTTGGTTTTGGCTCAGGTCATGATCTTGTGGTTCGTGGGTTCGAGCCCCACATTGGGCTCTGTGCCGGCAGCCTGGGGCTTGCTTGGGATTCTCTCTCTCTCTTCCAGTCTCTCTGTCCCTTCCTTGCTTGTTGTCTCTCAGAATAAATCAATAAAAATTAAGAAAAGTTTTTTTTAAAAAGAGTGTGAACCTCACTCTGTAAATTCAAGTGGGCAAGATCCCTCTCTTTTTTTCCCCCAAACTCAGTTAAATTTCTATCTGAGCTCCCAGTCTGCTAGGCTAACAAGAGACATAACTTCAGACCTTTGAGAAATTTCGTTCTGGAATCTTAGGCATCTCTTAGAAACAAGTGTGCCTGTCTCCATGGCCTCTTTCCATTGGCTTCTGGTCTCCATGGCCTCTTTCCATTGGCTTCTGAGCTACAGATGGCCATCTACAGTCTTTGGAGGCCCATCCTTCCTCCTGGACATGCCAGTATAGTCATTCTTCTCTGGGACCATGGTGCCCCATCCTTGATGGGGGGTCACCCCTTGGTGGGGGTGAGCAGTATGCAGGGTTCCTTCCTCTCCATGACCCACAGAACTGTCCCTTCCATCCCCTGCTCCCTTCAGCTCAGAGGATCCATTTTTTCTAGAATAAAACAAATCTCTCTCCGTGTTTCTTCAGGACACTTCATCTGTATGCAGGAATTGTCTTCCCTCTGTGGTATAGATTTTGGAAACAAAAGCAAGAAGGTCAGGAAGGCACTTTCTGCTTTCCTCCCTGCAGAAAGAGTACACCCCTTTCCTGCACAGTGAGCACAAAGACAATTGCTTATTTTAATCAGGCAGGGTGAGTGGGATGGAGAAAGGGGGAAAAATGAAACCAAAACATTACCCCAGCTGAAAAAGCATTTGCAGCTATGGGTGCTGTGAAGGGCCAGTTTGGTGGGAGTGAGTGTGGGTAGGAAGAGAGGGTCATCCACAGAAGACCTGAGGGGGTCGGAGGAGCCAGGGTGCAGACTGCAATTGGCTTTTGATGTCAAGGTCAGGAGGTTGGACTCAATCTTGAGCACCGAGAAGAGTCACTAAGAGACTGGAGGCAGGTGAATGACAGGATCAATGCAAGCCCTTGAAAGAGGTTGAGGGAGACAGTGAGGGGGACATGATCTCAGGTTCTAGCAGAGGAATGGGCATACTTGAGTCATACTCTGAAAGTGGAATGGGCAGAACTTAGCAGCTGGCCAAATGTTGGTTGATTTGGGGAAGCATCTAAAAAGACACCTTGGTTTCCACTCTAGAAAGCTAAGTAATTGATGAACTCATCACCCAGTTTACAGAACGTGAAAAGTGAAGTGTATTTGGGTAAAATACAATGAAGGTTTTGAGGGGCATGTTGAGTTCGAGGTGCAGGCAAGGTATTCAGTTAGAGACGGTCAACAGGAAGAGGTGTATGTGAGTGTGATTCTCAGGGAGAAGATTTGGACTGGAGACGGACATTTAGGAGTTACTGACACAGAGACTTTTTTCATCCATTGATTTAATCACCCCCAGGAGTTCACAGATAAGTCATTTGATCCTAAAAATAGATTGTGCACCTCTGTGATATAGGGGAGGATTCAACCCAATTTGGGAGAGAGGGGAAGACTTCACAGAACAGGCAATCCCTGAACAGCATCCTGAAGCATGAACTAGAATGTGTCTGGTGAGTAAGAGAGCTTGGAGGCTGAGAAATTTTCTGGAGACTGCTCACCTGAAGGCTCATGGAGCTGTTCATGAGCTCAGCTCTGTGTAAGCCCTATCTACCATTACAGTCGACCCTAAACAAGATATGGTGTCCAGATGGAAAATAGATTTCATTTGCATATTGGCCTGGACAATTCTTTTTATAAGAAAGCCTGAAATTCCATTAATAACACCATAAAAGTTGTTTTTCATTCATGTAATAACCCAGTGCAGGCAGGTGGCTCTCCTCCATATGGAGATTCAGGAATCCAGGCTCCTTTCATTACCCCAAGGCCTGAGAGTCCTTGGCTTCAAGATGTTGCAGAGTAGAGGGGAATGGGAGGGAAAAGAGTAGAGAAGCTGCAGCCCCTGCTCCAACGTACCAACCTAGAAGTGGCACACGTCACTTTCACTCATATTTTAACGGTGAAAACCAGTTGATAATGCTTGGAAATATGGGAGGCTGGGAAAGATGATCCCTCATCAGTCAAGGCCCTCTTGGGGTGACTCCATGCTCTGCAGTGGGGTCAGGGGACGTTTTAGAGAGCCAGCAATCTCTGTCTCCAGCAACATCAAATTGAGCAGTAGTGGAAGTATGGAAAACTGGTATAAGGAAAGATTCCTTGGCTGCAACAGGGCCGGTGGGAAAGCAAGATGCAATTGATTCACAGTCTGCCACAAGTACAGACATGAGCAGTCAGGGTGGCGGCCGTCTACTTGCACCCAAGCACGTACTCCCATTTGTCTTTCAGGGCAATCCCTGTGGATTCACACAGTAGTTTCATGTGGGGCACAGAGCTGGCAGGAATGCTGAGGGTACCATAAAAGAATGAAGAGGGCTGTTTTGGTTAAAACCCTGTAGGGCTCTAGAGGCACAAGCAGTCCTGCATGCGGCCCCTAGTAATAGAGTGAATTCAAAGGAAAGAGAATACTGAGGAAACAAAACCACATGGACTCTGAGATGACTGTGGCATTGACCATCAGTGTCTAAGAACATCTGGGCATCCATGGGGCTCAGCAGACCAGCAGAGCCCAGCAGGTTCACATCTGTTCCCGAGCACATGTGAAACTCCACCTGAGCCAGGGAGGAGGGTCTTTACGAGGAGCTGGACTCCTCCATGAGCAGATGGAGGCATGTGCTTATGACATTTAAGGTATTGCTGTTACTAAGATCCCATCATCACTCTCAGTGATGAGACCTTGGGAAACTGAGCTTAAATAGAACACGATGCGCTGACCTCCAAAAGTGTTAACGTTCAGAAAACAAATGGCTCTATCTGTGAGTCTCTACAGTTAAATGTGAAGGGAAGTGATATGCTCTAACACACAAAGCTAATGATTCAAAAACTCGCCAGTAATGTTAGAAATTCTAAACATCAAAAAACGCATGTATCTAAAATGAATTTACCTGTATACTAGAGAGCAATAAATAAGTAAATACATGGTGGATAATGAAGTCATATTTTCCACTGTCAGAGAGAGCAAGCAAGCAAGCAAAGGGGATGCTAGAATGAACCCTTGGTTCTACATTAGAAATAGAGTTATCAATATAAATTCATGTGGGTTTGATTTTATAGATGGACAAATGCTAGATGATAGATAGATAGATAGATAGATAGATAGATAAACAGACAAAAAGAGACAGAGATAGAGACAAAGAGAGGTGTATACATGATTCACTACACATTTATAATTTCTGAACTCTGCCCACAGAGAGGGTCTGGAAATAATGATGCCCTTCTAGAATAAGCACACACAACACCCAGGTCTTGGTTTCTAAATACCATTCCTCAAAAAGGGAACCAGGGATCCTTGGAAACATGGGTGATTCCAAATCTGGAAAAGCGAAAACACAAGATGGGCCTGGAACATCGTGGTGCCAGAAAATAAGGAAGTGCAAAGAAAAAAAAATGAAATGTATTAAAAGAACATGGGAGCTAACCTGAAATCATTCCCAATGACAAAAGCTGGAACAATTTGAGCAATAAAATAAATAATGATAGTATTTGATTATAACCCAAAGTATGAATAAATATCTGAGTCCATAATAATATAAAGGAAAGATTAAATCAGCAAATCGATGAGAAGGGACAGCCCTTCCTTACTGAAGAATTCCAATTAATAAATGTAGATGAAATGAGGGAAATAGAAAATGACTATTAGAACACTCCAGAAGTAATTGCTGCAGGCAGGATCTACTGATGAAGGCTAAAATTAGTTTGTGCAAGTTAAAGGAGATACAGGGTACTTGTACATTCTCAAATTTTTAATAATTAAAGGGAAAAATGGTAACATCACAATGGAGACAACCCGGCAAACAAATACCACCTAAACTTGAAGATCAAAGTTAACATCACCAGGGATAAGATCACACACGATCATCCACCCCCTGATGTGATGCTCTGAAAACAGCAGATTTCCTCTGTGAAATCGTTCCCCCAAATCCATATTCTCAGTGTAACCATGGAAAACCTTAGAAAAACTCAAACTGAGGGACAGTCTACAAAATACCTGACCTGCAGTCTTCAAAGTGTCACGGTTGTGAAAGACACTAAGATTGAGGAATTGTCACAAATTGAAGGAGACAAAGGTACAACTGAATACAACATGAGGTCCCGGAACATACCCTGGTGCAGGAAAAGAATTTTAGTAGAAAACTTGTGAAATCTGAATAAAATCTGTGGTATAGTATCTTTTTTTTAAATACAGGTAAAGAATTTGATCAAAATTGCCTAAATTAATGTTATCATTAAAATGATATATTTGTGTAACTAACTTTATAAATTAAAAGTTATCGGGGGCGCCTGGCTCAGTCGGTTAAGCATCTGACTTCAGCTCAGGTCATGATCTCATGGTTTGTGGGTTCGAGCCCCGCGTCAGGCTCTGTGCTGACAGCTGGCTCAGAGCCTGGAGCCTGTTTCAGATTCTGTATCTCCCTCTCTCTCTGACTCTCCCCTGCTCACGCTGTCTCTCTCTCTCTCTCTCTCTCTCAGAAATAAATAAAAACATTAAAAAAAAAAACAAATTAAAAAGTTGTCAGAGAGGCACCTGGGTGACTCAGTAGGTTAAGCATCGGCTCAGGTCATGGTCTCACGGTTCATGAGTTCAAGCCCTGTATCAGGCTCTGTACTGACATCTTGGAGCCTGGAGCTTGTTTTGGATTCTGTGTCTCCTTTTCTCTCTGCTCCTCTGCCCACTTGCTCTCTCTTTCTCTCCGTCAAAAATAAAATAAACTTTAAAATTTTTAAATAAAAAAAATATTGGAAGACATGAGGAAAATGAGGACATGTAGTCTGTGTTAAGGCACCTGGGTGACGGTGTAAAGGATGCCCGGAAGGAGAGGGGTGGTGCCCGGGAGCTTCCTGAGGAAGGAACCAATTTCTGTGCCCATAGCACTTCACAGTACTGCTTTATTTTAAGCCATAGCGATCCTATGAGGAGGAGGGGTTATTGATACATGTTTCCAATTTACGAATGAGGAAACTGAGGCTGAGTGAGGAGGTTATTCCAGATGAAGTAGCTATAATTTGTTAATGCCCTTTATAGGTAAATCTTTAAATATTTCATTGAGTTGTGGCAAAATAAGGTAGGTACCATGATTGTCTCCACTCTAAAGATGGGGAGGCTGAAGCTGAGACAGAGAGAGGCCACAGATCCAGGAAAGGCAGCACAGAGAGACTGTGCCCTTACCAGGGACTCCATTTTCCCCTCTGCCACACGCCCACCCACACCCAACACACCACTCACCAGGGACCTTGAATTGAAACAAAAATTATAGCAATTCAGTCCACAGCCTCCGGACATCCTTCCCTTGGATGGAGACAGAGAGGCGGAGACAGAGAAAGACAAAGAGAAGAGAGAGAGGCAGAGAGTGTCTGGAGAGAGGGTGGCCATCTTTGAGGGCAACTTTGACTAATGAACTCTGGGTCTGGGTTCTCAGAAACGCATCATTTCTGACAAAAGGGCAGAATCAGATAAACACCCCCGCTGTGCCAGATTTGAGTCTGATCTAGGGGGAACGACATTGACGTTGCCATGGAAACCAGTCTTTTTTTTTTTTTTCCCCCTCAACTGTTCAGGAGCTCTATTTTTTTTTTTTTTTCCTAAAGAGATGGTGATGTGTGTTTCTTGGAAAAATTGTCAGGGATTTCTTTCTTCTCCTTGTCCCTCTTCTTCCTCTTCTTTCTCTCCTCCTCCTCCTCCTCTTCCTCCTCCACCTCCTCCTTCTTCCACGTGATGCCCCCAGTCGGATTAGAACACAACGTAGGGGTGAGGGGAGCAGGATGAATTGATCAACAACAGTTCTGACAGGTAGTCTGTCGATTTTCCAGAAAAATGTATGTCTCTCTAAATATCTCCCAACCTGACTGACAGGAGGGATTATCCTGGCGCCATCACTGCCTCTCCCCAAGGTGTGGGGCTTGTCTCTTCACGCCTCTCCCTCCCCCTACCCCCCCACCCCCACTGGGCCGGGAGCCCTAGGGCAGCAGCCGCTGCTTCCGGTGTGTGTTTAATCTTTGCACCCAGTGCCGGCAAGGAGGTGACCTCCCAGGAGCACCTGGCGCCTCTGTGATGCTGCTCCCATTCCCCGGGAGTGCTGTGTGCTCAGTGGTGTCTTCCCTCCACACTCCTACACTCCCACCATCAAAATGCAGCTCATCCTTCAAGGCCTAGTTCCAAAGCCAGTTCCCCCGGGGACCCTGGCTGACACCCACACTGTCACGCTCTCCCCTGCACCTTTCCTACACCCCTTCCCTTCTGCCTTATCTCCCTGTCAACTGTGAGCCTCTCAAGGGAGCCCTTCCCAGTGTTGGTGAGCAGGTTAAAAAGTGTGCAAAAGCCCAAACCGGAGCTTATTCTATGAACCAAGGTGCTGTATTATCATGATTTCCTGTCTTCCCCTGACTCTCCGTCAGCTAGCAGTGCTCCTCGAGTCCCCATCCTCCGAAACCCAGAGCAGCTTTTCCCTGACCAAACCCCCTCTGGTTAAACTTTTCTGGAATGAATCTCCCACTCCTTAGGTATTGTGGGAGGAGTTTGGTACCCTCCTTTTCTTCTGCTGGGACAGCTAGGACTCCGCCAAGAATAGCACATGGCCCCAGGGTTGACCCTAAAACCAGAAATGTCTGTCATCCGTCTCCTATCTCTCATCCTCTCCCTTCTTTCCGGTCACACACTCACAGCCTATTCATTCCAGAGAAAAGATGGCTTTGGCTTCTTTTTTGAGGCAATGGAGTGGCAAATCCATTTATGACAGAATGTTTGAACATGTGTTCATTAAGTCTTTAGTTGACTTTGTGTAATTGAAAAAAACGGTGGGTGTTTACACACTGGCCATATGGTCAGCCTGCCTCAGTGAGTGGGATGCCAGCCCAGATCCCTGCCCTGGCTTCCCCGTGCCCTCAACAGAGGCCAAATTCCAGGGCTCTGTGGGTGCAGTTAGGGTTGTCTAATGCCAGGGCTCGGCAGCCTATGCAGCCCCGAGTGGGCAGCCCTCCTCCCCACCAGGCATGTGTGAATGGCCACAGTACTCAGTGTTAGCAATGAGCTTGGAGCTTCAGCCTCCAACTCTGCCCAGAGTCAATCCCAGTCTCTCCTTCAAATATCTGGCCATCTAAGTTTGAGAAGAGCTGTGAACGAAGCCATTAACTACCAAGCTATGTACAGGGATGCGCGGTTACTGCCGAGGGGCACCATGGTTAAGACACTGGTACCACGATTCTGTGGATCAGAATCATGGCTCCGCCAATTCCTAATCACATGACCTCGTACAGCCTCCTGCACTGCTCTGTGCCTCCATTCCTCCATCTCAAAGTGGGAGTGAGGATGTCAGTACGACATCAATAATGTTGATGATGGGGCTACTTACCTCACGGAGCTGGAGGAGGGTTATATGACGTGCTTAGTACCCGGCACACAGCAAGGGGCATTCATGTGCTTGCCATTCTTTTATTTTTTTCTTAATATTTTATTTTTTTAAGTAATCTCTTCATCCACCATGGGGCTCCAACGTATAGCCCTGACATCAAGATCTGTACGCTCTACCAACTGAACCAGCCAGACACCCCACATGTTTCCTATTCTTACCATTAGCCATTGATACTGAGCTCCAGCTGAGAATGAGCTAGTTTTGATAACTGTGACTTGACTTTGGGGGTGGGGAATGGAACTATATATAACCTTGACAGTGTTGCTCGGGATCCTACAAAAGCAGGCTGGGGGGCAAAGGAATCACACACACCTGGGTTTGAATCCCAGCTCATCTGCTCTGGCCCTAGGGTACCTCTTCATCCCTCTGAGCAAGCCTCAGTTACTATATCTGTCAAATGGGGGTCAATAACCCCTCTCTGCCCTGGTTATAATAAACCTTAAAGCTAATTATGCAAAGGACCCCAGCGATCACTGATCACCTTCCTCTTCAAGCTGTTGGCTAGTAGCCAACGGTATTATATCGGTGGCATCCTCAAACTTGTCTCTTGCCATCCCTGTGTCCATGTCCACCTCTGTCTCCAGATGTCAGGGCGGAGACTCTGCATCATTCATCATCAAATGCCCGTGCCCAGCACAGCCTGGCCCATCCACGGTTGCTCAGCAGATACTGAAAGGGTGAAGGACGTTGCATTGCAAGGCAAGGGGCCAGGCGTATCTCTTAGCCCTCGCTTCTGACCACGGCATCATTTCAGGGCCCCCCCTGCCTGAGGATGGAGGCCTTCCCACAGCCCATCTCCAGGCCCAGACTACCAGGACACTCTGCCCCCGAGCCCGCCCTGCCCCCAGCACCTTCCCTCCCCTACCAGGCTCCCTGAGCCAGAAGATAAAGAAAGTGGTAAAGGGAGGTCAAGACTTTCAGACACATCTATCTTTATTTGTTTCCTGTCAGAAAAGTTCAAGAGTTACACCAAAAAATACTTCAGCCTCTGCTACCTACTGACAAAAATACACCACAAAATTATAAAGCGCTCAGCGGTTTTTGCTAGGGACAATTTGTTACTCCGCTTCGATGACAAATGGATTTACAGGTGACTGGAGGTGATGCGGAGGGAGGAGGAACATCAGATGATAGGGTTTGGCAGGAGAGCTTGAGCTACGCAAGCCTTACTACCTAACTGTGGCGTGTGACGATTTCGGCACCCTAGCAAGCCAGGAGAGAGTGCCTGTTAACCGGCCTGTCACAGCTTTGTGGGGAAACGGTCCTACATCTCAGATAACCAACTCTCCTAGCCAGTACAGCCCTGAAGGCCCGGGGCCACTCCCCACAGCATGGGCCCCCCCAGGACCCTTGGCAGGAGAGCCTGGTGGGAGCAGGCACAGGCTAATGGGGTCCCAGGCAGCAGGAGGCCCGGCCAGTGCCTCCCCTCATCAGGAGTTTCTAGAACTAGACTGGGAACTCTGGGTGCTTGTCCAATGGTTGTCAGTGCAACCAGTGGCCAAATGACGGTCACATTCTTCAGCTTCTGGTAGGAATGATTTGGTGTCGTTGCAACCCCCATCTTGAAGTCTCTCACCTGAGGCTCCTGGTTACGACCCTTATCGCTCTTCCAGTTGTGACTAGCACTTTGGGAAACAACAAACAAACAAGAATTTTAAAACGTGGTGCCTGTGCTTCTAGCTTGGCTGAATGTGATACAAGCTGGTTGTGTGCCTTCCTTCCTCCCGTGGCGTCTCCTCCCCTCTCTCCCTTACTACCCCTGCTGCCTCTTGACCATAGGCAGTACCCACTTGGAGATGTAGAAACGCTAGAAAAAGACGGAGAACGACTGCCTGCGGCTCATTGTTTGCTTGTGTCTGTACATCCCAGGGCCGCCTGGGTCAGCCTGAGCCCTAGCTCTGATTCCCATATGGACAATTTGTGCTAACACACTGGTGGGGGCGGTGTTCCTCTCTTTGGGTCTCATGCGTCCTGGGCTTACCAATGCCGAAATCAGCCCTTCTCTCCAGCTGGGCTGGTCCTCACTTCCCGTATTCCTATCCTGCAGACCAGAGGCCAACCACCTAGTGCCAGCCTGCGTGACTCACGTTTCCGGTATCTTCCAAACGCCACACTGCAACTACAGCTTCTCTGCTAAGAAGCCCAGAGTCTGTGGTCTCTACTGCCCGTCAACGCCTTCCAGATCCAGCCAGTTTACTCTGGTTTTGGGGGTTTTTTTGTTCATTTTGTTTCCTTTCCTGTTTTTAAAATTTCCTAACAAGTAATAAGCAGCGGCTTTGAAAATATCTTACATGGGGACAATCAACACGAAACATGCCTTTGTACATAATCCTGACTTGGGGACGAATCAACAATACCAAAAGACAAAAAGAAATACCGATTCAGACAACTCCAGTGCACGATATTTTCGGTGAGTTCCCCCCCACCCCACCCCTGTCCCGCCCCCACCCCCATATCCCAGGAGTACAGTGGTGTCTTGTAACTGGAGCTTGGCTTAGCCAATGGGGGGGTCCCCCTCCGCACCCCCCCATTCTGGCTGGGGGTGGGCCTCTAATGGCCCTGGGTCTTGGGCGGCTTGGGCTCATGGATGACAGCAGCCGCTGACAGCCATGGCCCAATGGCCCGAGCAGTGCTCTGCTTGGCCACACTGTAGTGGCTGATGACCGTGTAGAAGCGGCTTCTGGAGTTGGGGTCCTGGGATGAGTAGTAAGCATCCAGGGAGGCCGGGATACAGCGCTTGTGCTGAGGAAGAGAGAGACAGTCAGTGGGAGCTCAGCAGATGGCTTCCAACCCAACCTACACTGGGGCCACCCCATCTGGGGGCCATCAGCACACGGGGCTCTCAGCCAGACAGCAGGCGATGTCACCTGGCCTGGTCCCGGCCTTCTGCAGGCTTTTCCAACATCATCACCATCGTGGTGATTTCTTTCTACTCAAAGCCAGAAAAAATAAGCCCCGACTAGACGGGTGGTTGCCAGAGACAGGGGTTGGGGGTAGAGGTACAGGAGAAAGTGGTAACAAGGTACAAATTTGCAGTGATTAAATAAGAAGCCCTGGAGAGGTCATGGACAATGGTGACTCTAGTTAGCAGTACTGCTATTGTATATGTGAGAGTTGCTAAGAGAGTTGATCTTAAAAATTCTTATCACAAGAAAAAAATTTTTGTAGCTGTAGAGTGACAGCCATTCACCTGCTTTACTGCGATCATTCCAAAATATATGCAGATATCGAATCATTCTGTTGATTTCTGAAGCTAACGTGATGTTATTTGTCAACTATTCCTCGATTTTAAAAAAGAGAGTAAGAAACCTGATGCCGATACTAACCCAAGGTCCTCTGTCTACTGACTGTGGAGTTGCAGGGGACACTGGTAGTAACCCATCGGGCCTCGTGGTCAGGCGGGTCCACCCATCCCCCAGTTGCTCCTCCGGGCCAATTGGTCCCACC
This sequence comes from Hyaena hyaena, assembly GCF_003009895.1. Lineage (NCBI taxonomy): Eukaryota > Metazoa > Chordata > Mammalia > Carnivora > Hyaenidae > Hyaena > Hyaena hyaena. The sequence goes on along the minus strand of NW_024081716.1, from coordinate 139,417 downwards.
CGTGGCTATTTCATGTCTTTGATTTTATACTTCTAACTCCTCTCTCTTATATCAAAATCTTTGGTTCCTAGCAACATTGATCGAATTGTATATTTGCGTTATCCTATGATATATACCAAATGGTCAAAAAATAACACTAATATTATGACTAAGAGACTATTGAAGCAACTTTAAGATTTCTCTGCAGCTTTCTGTGTCCTTAGAATATATCCCAGGGAGGGCGTGCAGTCAATGCTCTATGCTCTGAAGTCATTTGGAATATTTATGTTCTTGGTACATTTATGTCCCAAATGTGACGTGGAGCTAGATCCTTTGTTAAGCTTCTTTTTAATTTTTAGAAATTACGTTTTCGTCTTTACTTCTTCAATTTGTCAGACATTTACAGACACCAAGGACAAATATGTAGCAAGATGTATCCAGGGAAGCCTTTCTCCTCCTCCTTGTCCTCTCTACTCTTTTCCGTCCCTTCCCCCAAATAATCACTTTTCTTAGTTTTTTTAAATTTATTCTTCTAGAATCTTCTTCTGAAAATATAAGCAAATATCCTTCACCTCTTCTTTTCCTCACACAAAGGCAGCACCTTTTCCTCTTCATTACAATTTGGAGGATATTCCAGGCCCGTGTGTGGGGACCTTCCTCACTCACGGTGGCGAAGAATTTCCTTGTGTGACTATATCATAGCTCAGTCAACTGTCTCCTATCGAGAGTTGTTGCTGAACTTTCAGAACCTCAGCTTTGAACTACTAGGAATTCAGTCTTTGAAAGTCAAACTTGGCAGACCCAAAGGCCATGTGTTTCCAAGGGAGAATATTCCCCGTTGGAATTTAGGAATTCCTCATTTAGGAATGTAATGTGTCATTTGGAAACCTCACTTATCATAAACATTCTTACCCTGTTTCCTCATATGCAAAACAGGGGCAAAAAAAACCTATTTTTTTTCAGAATGGGTATACAGTTCAACTGACATAATGTTTGTGAAAACAGCTAAGAAAGGGTGCAATTTATAATAGGTACTTTGTAAATGAGAATTTATAAATATTTGTATCACCTGTTTTTGCTGTAAAGCAAATTCTGTCTTTAGTGCAACTAATACTTGTTGAGAGCCCATTATCTAATAGGTCCTTTGCTAACTGGTTTTACCTAAATTCTCTCCTTAGGCCTCACAAAAAGCTTGGGGGTAGGTATTCTTAGAGCCCATTTGACAGGCAAGAAAACTGAGGTTCAAAGGGGCAAGAGATGCCCCAACGCCAGCCATCTGGTTCGGTTCTTCAAGGGGAGGAGCAGTCAGAGCAGGGTTCGGAGCAAAGGGCCCCCCAGCAGGACTCAGGGAGACCTCAAAAGCACCTGCTCCCCATGCTCCCATCTCCACGGACCAACACCGGGCCTGGGAATCAGACATCACACCAAAGAAGGTCAGGCAGAGCTTTCTGCAGAGGGACCAGCCCATCTCAAGCGGGAGGGAGCTCTCCCTGACCGCTGACTTGCAGCCCAAAGCTGGAGCACCTCTGGACTCCGGACTCTGGAGAGCACCATCTGGGAGGAAGAACTCTACTGCCTGCCGGAAGGAAACCGTGTCCTCCATGGAACTCCTTGCCTGGCACACAATACATTTTAAAGAGTCTGCAGGGAGGTTGCCTGAATTTGGACAACAACGATAAACCCTCCCACTGAAGCTGGCAGTCTCCTGGGGCCCCCCACCGGCCAGAGGCCCCTTACCTTATAGACAAAGCCCTCTGGGCAGCTGTGGTCGTAGGTGAAGGCTTTGTAAACCACCAGGAACACGATGCAGGCAAGGAAAGCGAGGGCCAGGCTGACGAGAATGGTGACCTGGAGGAAAACAAAGCTGAGAGTCATCCAGCCTCAGCCTCACCTGCCTGCAGCCGGCCACGCAGGCAGCCTTCATCCAGAGCTGGAAGGCAACGCGGTGTGTCAGAAAGGGCAGGGGCCTGGAGCCTAGGGAACAGGCTCTGTGTCACTCTGTCACTAACTTGCACAGTGATCTGGCAAGCACTTGTACTCTTTGGGCCTCAGTTTCCCCCTTCTGCTAGACACTTTCTGAAGCTCCTTCTCAGCCCAAGTGTGATTCTTCCCCTCATTTCCCTTTCCTGTTAATTGTGTGCACGTGCAAAGGTGGGGGTGGGGGTCAGGGGGTGGTGATCATTAAGCCACCTGTCACTTCCGGTGCTCCCACCTTCCACCATCCCCCCTCCCTACCACTACTGAATTCCCATCTCAGACACAACTGCCTCTTTCACCTCCACTTGGACATGCTGCAGGCACCGTAGACACATTTCCAAACCAAACCCCTGTCCCTCGCCCTCCCACATCTGCTCCTCCTGCATTTTTCCCCAACTTCACCTTTGCAGTCACTCGGGCCAAACGTCCTGACTCCTTTTCTCATATTCTACATCCAATCTACAGCAGAACCTATCGTGTTCGCCTTCAAACATATCCGTAATCCAATAGCTTCTTACCACCCTGGCCATCTCCAGCCTGGCCAAGCCATCGTCACTTCTCACGTGCAGTTCCAAAGCCACCCCTCACTAGCAGCCTCCTCAACCCCTGCAAAGTAGTCACACACAGCACCCTGAGAGGTCCTTTCAAAATCTAAGTCAGGGCACGTCCCTTCTCTGCTCATCTACCAGTCCCCAAATTACTCACAGCGAAGGCCCAGCTCCTAACCATTATCTACAAGCAAGCTTTAAAAAAAGTAACACCACACTAAACAGGCTGGAGGCACCACCAGGGTTTATCCAAAAGGAGTAAATGGCTAATTTCAGAGGTCCCTCTAGGCTTGCGCTGACCCCGTCCCACTCTCTCTGTACAAAGCAGGAGGGTAACCCCCATGGTATCAGGCACCTAGCGTTACAAGCAGAATTGTTTTCATGTTATTTTTAAAAGGTGGCCGCCTTTTGAGTCAGTTGGCCCAGAAATATAGCAGAATTCCTCTGACGGAGAGAAGATTTCTTTGATTCGGGGGAAAAAATCAAGTCGCCCTAAGGGGTCCCCATCCCACCTCCTTCCCAAACCGGGAAGGACAGAGGAGACAGAAGTCTATGTTGCTCCAAATGAATGGAGTTGTTTGTTGGCAGCTTTAAAAACTGGGGGTGGGGGTGGGGGGATGGGCTTTGAAAAGGAAAGAGGAAGACAGATATGGGAGGTGACCCTCTAAACCGATGGCCAGGCACTGTCCATGAGAAATAGCCCATGCATGTGTATATAAAGGTTTAGGACAGTCTGCTATGATGAGACAAGAAAAATATATATCTGGATCTTGCTCCCAGTTCTTGGCACGGAACTCCTAAAACCATTATAATTTCCTAAATGATAGGAGTACTAGAAGCATCTTTTGTTCTAATATTTGGGTTTTGTGCCCAGTTCCTGAAATAGCCCAGATCCATAAAGATGAGAGGAGTGTTTTTTATTATTCATAACAAGTCCCTGAGTTTATGTTAATGATGGGACTTCTGGAAAGTCCCTAAAGATAGGGGTCGGCCACCAGGGAGCCAACCAAGTGATGAGAGGTTTGGAACTTGCGACCCCGTCGCCTCACCCACAGGGCAGGGGGAGATTGAGTTCGATCACTGATGGCCAGTGATCTCATCAATCATGATCATCAGTCATATAGAACAAAGCCTATATAAAAATCTTGAAGAGATTCAGAGAGCATCCAGGTTGGTGACAAGAAGGAGCCCGTATGGGGGACATGTGGCTCACCCCACACTCTACACAGAGACAGATGCCCTGTGTTCAGGAACCTTCCAGACTTCACCCTCTGCCTCTCTTCGGGGGGCTGTTCATTTGTAGCCTTCATAAGAAATCAATAGCACTAAGGAAAGCACTTTCCTGAGTTCTGCGAGCCGTTCTAACAAATTATTAAAACTGAAGAGGAGGTTGTAGGAGGCCCCAGTGAATAAATAGCAAGTCGGTGAGGAGTACAGATACAATCTGGGACCTGGGAGCAGCATCTGAACCAGCGCAGTCTTGTGGGACTGAGCCCTTAAACCTGGGGCAGGGTGGGGGGGTCTGTGCTACCTCCAGCAGCAAGCATCAGAGTCAAGTTACATTATAGGACATCTAGTCAGCATCCCCTGAGTCTTAATCGGAGAATTACTTGGTGAGGGGAAAACCCCACACATTTTATGTCAGGAGTGGTGAAAGGATGGAGGAAAAAGATGTTAGATGGTGACATTTCCAATTCACTTCTAAACTCCGGTCGGCGCTGTGAGCTGCCTCCCCCCACCCCACGTGCACGCTGTGGCCTGTTGCACACTCACCAGCATTTCACCCAAGATAGGGGTGGGAGAGTGCAGAGGACAAACCAGAATCCCCCGGGTAAGATGTGGAGAGGGACGGAGATGTCAGCAGAGGCTGGAACCTGGCACAAGAGAGGCCCCAAATACACCTACACCCCCTTACGGGTGCTGGAGAGAGTATTTGATTAGTACAAGGAAAGGAGCCATTACAGACCACTAGCTGATGTTAATGACCTACGACTACCTGGTCGACAGATGTTTGAAGTGTAGATGTAAAGAATTTTCAATGTCCAGATTTCCCAATAGCCAGAGGCAGAAACAGCCCAAATGTCCATCAAGTGATGCATGAATAAACACATTGTCCACACAACAGAACACTATTCGTGCACCGAAAGGGAGGAAGCACTGGTAGATACCACAAATGTAGACGAACCTTGCAAACATGCTGAAGGAAAAATGTCAGGCATAAAAGGCCACATACTGTATGATTATTTTTCTTTTCTTTTTTTTAGAGAGAGAGAGAGAGTGGGCATAAGCAGGGAAGGAGGGTAGGGGGCAGAAAGTGAGAGAGAGGGGGAGAGAGAGAGAGAATCCCAAACAGGCTCCACACTCATTTCCTGAAAGCCTGTGGCGGTCAGGGAACACAGGGCTGTGAGTCAAGCACAAGCCCTCCCTCGGAGCCTCACAGTCCACAGGGTGAGGGAGAGGTGGGCAGGTGGGGGTGGGCACATGCCACACAAGAGGTGGCACCATGAGTGAGGGCAGCATCACAGGGGACTTCTAGGCCTAACCAGCCTGAAAGTGGGAGGAGGGTGAGGGGTCGCGGATCAGGGAAGGCCTCCTGGAGGAGGCAATGTTGCAAGTGACTTCCTGGAAGAACGCTAGGATAGGGAAGGAAGAAGGTTCTGAGCAAAGACGTCGTATCTGTTGCAGGGTGGCAGCTGGGACGGTTCTGGAAACATCACATGGTTGACCACGGCTGGCCCAGAGGATGCAGGTGAGGAAGACAGAGGTCTGGGGCAACAGGCAGGAGGCAAGAGAACAGGTAAGGAAGGGCCAGGCTAAAACTTGGCTTTATCTCCAGGGTAACAGGGAGCCCCTGAAGGTTTTGAGGAGGGAAGTGACAGGCTACAAATTGTGTTTTGGAAAGATGTCTCTGGGAGCAACAGGGAGGCAGCTTGGCAGGGGCTGGAGGCAGAGAGGCCAGCGGCGAGGCTGATGCACGAGGCCCTGCCCCCAGTGCTGAGGCGGGGCCTGGGGCCGTGAGGGTGGGAGGGATGGATACTTCGAGAAGTTCCTGGGAGGTAAGCAGAGTGAGGTGAAAGGGAAGGAGGGCCGGGTTGGCTCTGAGGACAAAGGGTGACATTTGGGCTGGTGTGGATTCTTGTGAACAGAGCAGCACTGGTGGTTGGAAAGGAAATGGGGAGTAGATGAAGGTTCCCACTGTGCTATCTGGATGAGATGTTCCCTGAGGAAGGATCTCCATGGGACATCCTGGGGGGCTGGCCATCCTCAGCTGGCCCCTCCCTTTCTGGCAGATTCGTTAGTGCTTTGGTCCTGATGGTACAACTCCCAGCACAGAGGGGGATCCTCAGAGAGGACCCCGGGAGAAGCTCCCACCTCCCCGCAAGCACGTCGGAATGCGGAAGCCTGACTGAGGTCCCCGGGCCCTCGGCTTCCCCTCTTGACATGACAATCTGGGACCAGAAAGAAAATCCAGGCTAGATCTGGGTTTCCTCGGAGATGCCATCCTCACCACTGGAAATACTCGCGGCGCCCCGCCCCTCGTGCGTTCATCGGAGCACCCACTCAGCACACTCTGATGAGGGGCCCACGGCTGCTGCACAGTGATCGCTGCCAGAGCTGGTGGCAGAGATGGGATCAGATGCTGAACAATCAGATCACCAAGAAATAATTACAAAACAAGCCCTGGGGAGGACCCGGAAGGGCACAGACCAGGGATAGGGTGGGCCAGGCTGGGAGAAGGGGCTCCAGCTAAGAAGCTTCTGGTCTGGTCCAGGGTGAGGCGCCAGCCCACAGACCCACAGAGAGAGTCTAGGGCTCCAGGGGGCCCGGAAGGAGCAGTGTGGCTGAGACAGGGAACAAGGGGAGAGGACACGGAGATGAGGCATCATAGGGCTTTGAGACCAAAGCCACCCTTGTCCTGTCCAGGACAGGAGAGGCACCTCCCACACATCCCTGTGCCTTCAGCTAACAACCTGCTACGTCTCAGCTCCCAGGGCCAGCCTCCAGCTCAGGCCACCAGTCCCCGGCTCCGCACGGTCCCCTCCAGCCAGGCCCAGCCCACGGAGGGCTTCTGCACTTGTGCTTCTCAGCCCGGAACTCCCGCGTGACCTTCCGCTCAGGGAGAACGGCCTAGCCCTCTTCCCCTTCCCTGCCCGGCTCTGTACGGGGTCTGCTTAGGCAGCTCTGAGGGTGCCCACTCTGTCACCATGACCTACTCACACCTCTGACCCCTCCCTTCCCTGGGGAATGCCTCAGGCAGCGAGGGAATCTCATCCTCTCTCGTATGCCTGCCACCGTGATTCCCACAGACGGGCACCAGCAAACATCTCCTGAACTTGAACGCTGAATCGAATGAAGACCACACGCATGCACGTACACACTCTTCCCCAGATGTACACAAGCAGACAGATGTGTAAGCTGGTCCAAACCACACTGTGTTTATGCAGGATGGAGCACTGAATTACGTGCGCTTGGCCTTCTGTTCTTCTCCGTCCTTGATTCTCAACCCCATCCACTACAGCCCCCAACACATGCTCAAACAAAAGCACCTTAACCTCGAAAAGGATCAGGATTTGGGTTGGAATCTGCGAAGACCTGCCTGAGATGTCTCCTCAAGCTTTCGAGCATAGGTCAGAGAGAGCACAGAGAAAGAACTCAACACAGGGTATGTAGCTCGCAGCTCTGGCAAAGCCGGGCCGAGGCAGGGGCCATAATGACCACCCACCGTGAGCCATACATCCGTACAATAGTAGTAACAATACTAATCATAGGTGCTAAGAGTTATTGGGAACTTACTGTATACGAATATTGGCACAATCATAAGCAACAAGTAGATTATCCCCACTTTGCCTATGGATAAACTGAGGCTCTGAGAGGTTAAGTGACTTTCCCCAGTTCCCACAGATAGGTTCAGACAATACACAGAGGCACCTAAAGGGCACCTTGACCTCTCCACTCCAGGACCAGCTCAGTATCTTCCGCTTCAGTCAGAAGACAAGGCCTTTGCTGATTTGTCTTCAACACCTCCCGCCCCACCCCACCCCCGCCCCTGGGACTCAGCCCCTTCCTTCCAACTGCCTGAACGCACCCTCACTTCCCCACTTCCACGCTCTTGCATTTGCTGGTCCTGCTGCTCATCCTAGACCCAGGTCAAGTAGCTCCTCTTCCCCCATAGTCTTCCCCAAAAGTCTTCAGGAAGTACTGAGCCCCTCCCTCATCTGCTCACAGCTCCCTGACATTTTTCTCAGTGCACCATAATTAGCCACCACTGGTCTGCTTCCCCTTTCGAGAGGCAGTGTGGAATAACATTTTGCATTTCTATTTACTAAGCACTGATCACATGCCAGGCACTGTTCTTGGCACTGGACATGGATTTATTCTTGTAAACCTCCCAACAGCCCTACGAGATAGATACATCTTCCTTTTTTTGAGATGAGGAAACTAAGGCACAGAGAAGTTACCTCATTTTCTCAAAGTCACACAGCTAATGAAGTAATACAATCTGGAGTCTAACTCAGTGAAATATTGGCCTGGGCTCTTTAGCCCATGCTATCTTCCTTGGAAGGCATTTATTCACTATTAGCTGAGCACCTATAACGTGCCAGAAATAATTCTAGACACTGGGCATAATTCTAAACAACGCCGAGGAGGACAGGGGAGGTCCCTGCTCTCATAAAGTTTACCTTCCATCTCTTTGAGCCAGTTTCCTCTTCCATAAAAGGGGAATAGCAGTAGTCTCTCACTCTCAGAGTTCGGAGCATTACATCAGATAATGCATGTGAAGCCTCAGAGTAAGTTGAGTAGTGCGCCCCCTGCCCCCCGCCCCAAGAGATATGTGCATGTCCTAATCTCTGCAACCTGTAAATGTGACCTTATTTGGAAATGAAGTCTCTCTAGGTACTATTAAGTTAAAGATTTTAAGATGAAGTCATCCTGGATTAGGCGGGTGGGCTCTAAATCCGAGAATAAGGGCCCTTCTATGAGACATACAGAGGAAGACGAACACACAAGGAGAGGAGGAGTCATTTGAGCAGGGAGGCAGAAACTGGAATGATCCCCCTGTGAGCCAAAGGACACCTGCAACTACCAGAATCTAGGAGAGGCAGGGAAAGACCCTTCAGAGGGTGCGTGACCCTGCCTTGGTTTTGGACTTCTGGTCTCCAGAACTCTGAGAATTAATTCCTATTGCATCGAGCCACACGGGTTGCAGCGGGTTGCGGAAATGCGTTCTACCAGCCCCTGGAAACTATGGTAGTGCCCTCCCACAGTGGCTGGCGAGCCGCACATGGGAGCTCCTTGATGTCTCCATGTCATCTGCCATGCTCCTCAGCACATTCTCCAGAAGCTCCAACCACTCGGGAAGACTGTCACTTTTCTCAACACGGGTTGCTCTTGAACTCCTAGTCAGGCTTCAAAACCCAACTCACCGTGTGCTGCCTTCCCTGGCAAGCCCCCCCTTGCCGACTTGTGTTCTCACTACATTTTTTGTTCCTGTACCTCTTAGCACTCAGGCCCTACACCACAATTGTCTGTTCTCTTGTATGTGTGTCGTGGGGGCAGGGGCCTGATCTTGTCCCAGCTTTGGTCCCAGCTTCCAGCTCAGGAGCTGGCACCAGGTGTGGGGGCAGGGGCACAGATGCGAATGCATATCCCGCATTCCCTACCCCACAACCCCTTTCTCGTTTTTTGGCACAAAGCACTGCCAGGGGCGAATTTTCAGGGCCCTTCTTCACTGTTTCGCAGCCTTGCAGGGTGACCAGAGAAAATCACTGCATAAGGTCATCTGGAGTAGTTTGTCTGATGCTGGAAGAATTATTAGTTGCCTCTGAAGTGATTTCCTTGTGTGTCTGAAGACGAGAGACTTCCTTCGGATGGCCGGGAGGACTAGACCTGCCATTCTGGGCAGTGCCACGAAATTCTTCGTAGAGGGGGCCCCCAACCCAATAGAGTTCTCATCCTACGTCTGATGAGCTGTGCGACCTGGGGCAAGCCACTTCACCTCTCTGAGCCCATTTCCTCATCTGTTAAACGGGGACAAAAATCCCAGCCCACAGGACTGCTGTAAGGATTAAATGAGATGATGCCTGTAACATTGTCCAGGGCTGTCCTGGGGCAGGGGCTTCACCAAGAAAAGCAATCACTTACTGACTGTTCAGCAATGCGCCGGGTACTGTGTCAAGCACTTTTTATGTGTTGTCTTTTCAAATCTTTCATGATAAGCCTACAAGCCCAATTGTTACCCACATTTTCCAGCTGTGCCAGCAAAGGCACAGAGCACAGTACGACTGGTCCGAGGCCACCTGCTTATTGAGTAGTGGCGCCTGACTGGAACTCAGGAATATCTGATTCTGCAGTTTGCCATCCTAACCGCCGCCTTAAGCTGGCTTTCGGTAAACATCTCTCTGTCCTGCTGCCACCCTGGCTTGCAATAGTGCAGTGAAAATAAGACGGTACATACTACGAACTTCCTAGGGGCATGTCACCTAGACGTGGACATCCCAGGAGTTAGGAAGACAGAGGAGAAAAACTGAACCCTTCCGCTGACTGCCAAGGCGGGGCCCTGATCTAGGATCCTCATTATGGCAGGAAACATGAATTTCATTAACATCCGTGCACTGCAGCCTCACGGCATCACAATGCCCAATAAACCGCCCTTTTTATGAAAAATGCAAACCCTGGAAACCTCAAAGCAATCGAACCACTCACATCGGGGAAATTAAACTTTGTGGGGAGATAAAAACGGAGCTGCCCGACACACATTCATCTTTTGTATGTGACAGCTGCAAACTCCAGGGACAGAATTATGCCACCCGGTGCCTCGTCCCTGGCTCTGTCCCAAAGATCCCGACAATAGGGCTTGAGTGAAAAGCACGAGGCGATGGCGGCATCCATAAATTCTGCCCCTGTGACATCCTGGTCTCCCTAGCCCTCTCCCTAGCGCCAAGCTCTTAACAGGAGTAGACCTTTAGAGCCAGATGGTCTAGACGGAAAGCTCAATTGGTCACTAACTTGCTGTGCGACCCTGGGCAAGCTGCTTGCCCTTTGGAATCCCTGACCTACTTCTCTCTACAATGAGGGTGATGCTACTATAAGAAAGCATGTGGTAACACGTGAAGCCTTCAGGATAGGCCCAGCCTGTGGTAATGACCTTAGTTAGCACCCATGCATTTCATGTCCTCAAAACTCTGTGGGGAAGGTACTATCAATGTGCCCATTGTACAGATAGCAATGACTTTACATATACGAAGGCAGAGTGAAGGATGAGACTCACTAACTCAGAAATGCAGCTGCCTTACCATATGTTATACTGCTGATAAATCTACAACTACGTTAGAGTTTATTTTTATCCAAAGGGCACTGCGCCATTATAGTAAGAACACATTGGAAATCCAAGAGGAAAACGCCCATTACAATCGTGCCATCGTCAAACCTGTTTTTACATGCTTGCTATCTATTCTTCTCAACCTGCCTCCCTGCATAAATCTTGATTCCTTCCCCTTTTCCCCACTTTACCCATTTGTGGCCCATCCAGTGTTCTACGATTGCACAGAAAGTACCGTCACATCCCAAGTCTGGCTCCTTCCTGCACGAGGCTGACCCCCACTGCATCACCTGCCGAAGGGCTCTAAGTCTTATTACACTAATCCCGACAAAACCGTCATGAGGTGCAACTGAGATGAATAACGCAAGAGGCAAAAGCCCCGTGGAAATGGGAAAGTGACAGACTTGGACTCCTTGCGGCCATCCCTTTTCCTGTTATAATCGTGCAGGATTAGAGCTGATTTCAGCCCGGTGCTTCCTTGGCACGAGGACCATGGGGTGTTCCTCTGTGCTGCCATCACCTGTGACCTGTCCTCCCTGACTGACAGACCCTGCAGGGCGGTGGCGTTTGTCTTTGGGCTTCCAAGGGCCTGAGGGTCCTACTGGTGAGTCCTGTGGGAGGGGCAGAAAGGCACCTCTGATTGGTGTCATCTCTTCTCTGTTTTTTCCTGCCTTCCCCTCCCCATCCCCCATCCCTGCTGCCCGCCACCCCCGCCCCACCTCCCGACGCCAGGCATCTTCCTAAATTATTCCTCAGCACACTTTATAGTGGGGCTGAAGATCCCAGCCCAGCCCACCACGGGCCTGACCTCATGTCCCGACACGGTGCACCTATGATTTACTGAGCATCAGAACCATCTAAGGAGACTGAGCAAATGCAGGCTCCTGGACCTTACACCCAGGGACCCTGGTTCCCCCTGCCTGCCCTGACACCCAGAAACCAGCATTTCCACACAAGCCCAACGGGCTTGAATGCAAATGACCTGGAAACTGTAGTTCGAGCAAGGCAAAGACCAACGCTTTGGCCTTTAAGAGAAGAGAGCAAGGAGCTCACATCCTTGACTGGCAAACCCCAGGCACGCTACACAGAGGAGCCCACTAAGTCCTACCCGGTGTCCCAGAGAGCGGGTCTGCTTGATATTCCTGCTTTTCAGATGATGAGCCTGAGGACTGAAGGCAGTGGGGAAGTTTCCAGAATTTTCCAGCCCATCAGTAGCAGGGCAAGATTGAGAAGCCAGATCTGTATAGATCCAAAACACATTTTCTTTCTCCAGCACTGTACTGTCTTCATCATCTGGTCCCTGTTTACCTGTCCCACATCACCAACTGCTATGGCCCCAGGAAGCCACATACACACACACACACACACACACACACACACACACACACACACAGATTCACAGAGACCTACACATAGACACACACACACACATACTCCCTCTCTCCCCCTCTCCTCCTCTCTCTCACCCTCCCCGTTTCCCTCCCCAGTTCCCGAAAGTTCTAGACTTCCTGCTACTGGCATGACTTTCCACTGCCTTCCCCCTGGAGGGCGTCTCACAACACACACCACAAAGCCTTCCCGGACCTTTCCCTCGGGAGCAATGCCTCTCTGAAGCTCCACACGCTAGGACGTGGCCATAGTCACTTATTGATTCGTGTTTTCTCGACTTCTTGTCCCAACAGCCGCCCCACCAGAACCAAGGGCAGAGGCCGTGCCCCAGCAACCTCCCCAGTTCTTGTTCTGGGCCTGCCACAAAGAACATATGAGTGAGCTTTGAAGGACTCACACCCGTCTGCTTCGGCCACGGCCAGAGCCGGGCCCCAGAGCAGGGCCGGTCTCCCCCACCAGGAAGCCTTCCATGCATGTCGCAGCCACCGTCAAAGGCACACAGCTGTCCCCCTGCATCTCAGCCCGCCTGTGTCTCCATGCAGCCTCGGCCGCATCTCCATGGAGACACCAGCCCCACCGCCCACAGAGCCCGTTCCGTTAAGCTACTTTCATTCCTCAATCCCCTTTCTTGGCAGAAGACTTGATTTAAAAAAGAGAGAGAATCGGGTCAGCAAAGCTGGTTTGGAAAATTAGAAACCATCTTCCAGGCTCCGATGTGTGGCACTGCTGGGAGTGCCAAGAAGGTTTCTGAGCCAAAGCAGCCACTCCACGCCTTCCTACCAATCTTGTGGGGGTGAGAAGGCAGGCCTGCCAAGGCCGCAGCAGCCACATGGCGGGGGGTCCCCAATGGGAGTCAGCTGTGCTGGCGGGCTGGGGGGGGGGAGCGGCTGGCGACAGCCTCTCCGCTCCTCTCTTCCGTTTGCCGCCTTTGTCCACAGGGAGGAAGGAGTCTGTACCCCATCTTCTACCTCTTCTCTCCCCCTGCCCCCACACATATGCATGTACCCATCCCGCCCGGAGGAGTCTTGGAGGGATTTTCACAGAGACAGAGACCACCCTTGGAAAGGGTGGCATTTTGCTGGTGCCCAGGAACTTGCACCTCAGGAGGGCCCCGCCATTTCCAGGACTAATAAGAGTGGCTCCCTGTGCCTAAACTGTATGAATAACATGGGTTGTGCTGAACTCCGCCCCGCTTCTGAGTCTCTGGAACTTGGGCACGTGCCGGATGGGGGTGCCTACATGATCAGCTCCTAGTAAAATCTAGGGGTGCTGAATCTCTAATGAGTTGCCTGGTAGATGCCATTTCATGCACGTCCCAGCTCATCGCTGGGGGAATTGTGTCCAGTGCGACTCCACGAGAAGACTCCTAGCTTTGAACTTTGGACTTTATCCCATGCACCTCTTTCCTTTATTGACTGTGTCTTGTATCCTTTCACTATAGCAAAGCACGCTGCTGAATACAGCTATACACTGGGCCCTGTGGGTCTTTCAAGTGAATCTAGAGGTGGTACGGGGGCCTCTGACACAGCTCCCCTCGCTATCCCCCTTTCTGGTTCCCCTAAACGAGAGGCATCGTGGATCTTACTTTCAGAGCCCGGCAGGCAGTATCTATGGACCCCGTGCCTTAAAGACAGGCCCCAGAGTCCAGCCCTTAACCTTGCCCTCCCTGCCCCTCTGAGTTCAGGCCCCATGAATATCTCTTCTTTTCTTGCTGCATGGATCATGACAAGGGAAGGGTCTCCTCCTGCCATCTCTTCTCCAGTCTATACCTCCTCTCCCTGTGGCATCTTGACCTGGCTGATACTGGGTAAGCCTGACGTTAGGATTTGGGAGCAAACTCTCTCTCTCCTATCTTCCAGCTCACATTTCTTCCCTCCTGGTGATGGTGTGTGTGCTTTTGACTGCCCTTCCCTCAAACTGTAGTCCAAGATCCCTCCTTGGGGTGAGGGTGGGCAAACCAAGAGAAGCCAGAGACTCTCTAGGCCTCCCACCAATAGCTTCATGGCCACTCTGCTCATGCAAGAAGCGGTCTCTCACCAGGAGTACTTTGCCTCCTTACATACAGATGTCTTTGGCAGGGAGGCTCAGAAGGAAATAATGGAAAGATTCTGGCACCCCAAACTCTTCTGAGCTCTTGTCACTCTACAGATGTGGGCAGGTGGGCTGACTTCATGGTCACATGGCCCAGGCAAGATGTTCACCATTTTCAATGTCAGGTAACACTTAGAAGCTGAGCCTGCCCTCAAGGCCCAAATAGTCTCAGGTCAGCCGAGTATGTCTCAGTGTGGCCTCAGGAGGGACATTTTCCCATCAGTCTGTTCTGTCCTGATGAAGAGAGGAAACTGGGATGGTGGTCCCATTTCCCTGGCCTCAGCCTTCTTGTTTGGAGATAGGGATCACTGTAACTGCCTTGAAGCACTGGGGTAAGGATAAAATGAGATCACTATGTGAAAATACGGAGCACAATGCCCGGCTCGGAATCAGTGCCCAGAGATGTCCATCTCATTCCTAGTTCTCACTCAGGATCTGGGAAGAATAGACATACCTCGGGATCTAAAATCTGATTTCCTCCGACCGTCCCCACAGTTCCAGGTTTTGAATGATGGTTTGTTTACTTGTTTCAACCCAAACAAACTGCACTCATTGAAAGCTAATGAATTCATTCTCCTATTTTGAGGTTCCTTGGACTTACGGACAGAGCCGTGAAGGAGAGGTAACCAGAGTGACCAAAACAAAGACCCATGAGGTTCCTGTGGGTCTGCCTGGCCTAGTCCGAAGGAAAGACATTGTTTGGGTTTTATGGAATACCTGGACGAGACTGAAGACAGCCGTCACTACTGGCCAGGGCTGGTCTGAAACCAGTGTGGATTCAGAATAGATATTCTGTCTACTTTCAGCTCCTCCCCTTGCCTTCTGTGTGACTTTGGACAAGTTTCATGACGTCTCTCAGTCTCAGTTGCTTCATCTATAAGACGGGAACGCGTCAACCAGTACACGTTCAGCAAATGGCAGAATGATTTGTCATATTACCTCTTGGATAGAAACGCTGACCCTAAAATGACACGATAAGCCTTGAGAGTGAGCATGTGTTTTGTTCCCGCCCATATTCTGTTTAATTCCTCTGTTGGGGTCCATTCCTGGAGAAGCAGTTGGCTTTGCTTATGGGCTGTGCTTCCATATCCAAGACAAGTGCATTGCAAAGGTTTAAGATGGACAGTAAGAATTATTACTAACATAGTACAGTTGTCTTAACTTTATTTTATAATTTTTAAAACCCACCCTATGAGGTAGGTCTTATCATCTATAAGGAAGGAACATAAGTCGGTTGAATGTCCGACCTTGGCTCAGGTCATGATCTCGAACTCTGTGGGTTCGAGCCCCACGTTGGGCTTGGTGCTCACAGCTCAGAGCCTGGAGCCTGCTTCAGATTCTACATCTCCCTCTCTCTCTGCCCCTCCCCTGCTCATGCTCTGTCTCTGACTCTCTGTCTCTGTCTCTATCTCTCTCTCAAAATTAATCATTAAAAATTGTTTTTAAAAAATAAGATAAATGAGGAACATAAGACCCAAAGACATTAAGTCACTCGCCCAAATAAACTCAAATAATGAACTGAGAAGCAGAATCTGAACTCAGGTGTGATCCCAAAGGCTTTGGGTATCTTCCACTCATTCTACTTCCTCTGGAATGGCTGCTATTCGAGTGGCTGTTTGGAATACAAAGATCTTTTCTATCCCTAAACCAAAAAGATTGTGTTATTACACTATTTGGCCAGCTCCCTGTGGAAACCCCCAAAACCCATTACAGAAGCCTATTCTCTAGGGCCCCAATGAATCCTGCTAAGTAAATTGCCTTTTGAAAAGAAAAGGAAAATGAAACATCTGTGGCCTCAAACTTTATATGAGCAATAATTCAAGAGTCTTTTTCAGAACCCAGAAAGGGAAACTCCCTATGGAAGGAGGGGTGCAGAAGTATGGACCCAGCCAGAGCCAGGAATTCATTAATGTTTATAGAACCCTTTAAAGAGAAAAAGCACAAGTTAAACTGGAACATTCCAAAGCAACTCTTTTCTCAGTTTAATTTGCCATTGGCATAATCATTAGAAAGAAGAAATGAGGGTCTGGGGGCCCAGCTTATATGGGAGACAAATCTGGCCTCCTAAAGGATTTTTCATTTCAAAAGTACAAACCATTGTTCAGCTTGGACCAGAGGATGTTATGACCTTTGACAGGGAGGCTCTTAAGGGATAGAGAGGCTGAGGCCTTACTTCACAAGGTTTTGTCTTCTTAAATTGATAAATGAAAGACAAATGCAGAATAGAGACATAACCAAGTGCACCCTTGATCTAAACAATCTATTAAGATGCAAGAAGTCAGGGGCATCTGGGTGGCTCCGTCAGTTAAGTGTCCAACTTTGCCTCAGGTCCTGATTTCACGGTTCGTGGGTTCGAGCCCCGCATCAGGCTCTGTGGTGACAGCTCAGAGCCTGGAGCCTGTTTCAGATTCTGTGTCTGAATCTCCTTGTCTCTCTGGCCCTCCCCTGCTCGCGCTGTCTCTCTCTGTCTCAAAAATAAATGAATATTTAAAAAAAATTTTTTTAAGATGCAAGGACCCAGCATTTCCTTGTCACCCACTTTATGCAAGTACAGAACAGACAAGCAACATAAATGAGGGAAGAGGGCCGAGTGTGAGGCAGTAAGGTTGGGGGATGGATAATTGGAGGGAAAATGCCCCATCTCCAGGGGACAGTGATTGCTCAGCCCCACGCAAATGTTGTCAAAGAGAGGAATGAGGACCTATTACAGCTGATTTTCTGTTTTTTCAAGAAAAGACAGAGATTCTGAACTATAAGCGACATGTCCCAATTTTTAAATTAGGGGCCGCAGGTGCAAACCTATGTTTTCTTTCATTATTCACCTTAAATGTTCAAAGACCTTATGAAATTGGTCTCTTTCACCCTACTTTATGGGAAATAAGGTTCCAAAAAGTGGCTGGTGCAGGGTCAGATAGCAACAAAGGTTGAAACCAGGACTTGGCCCCTAGAAGGATCCTAGGAGCGAAGTGATGAGGTCCAAGGCGAGGTGACATGTGTGAGTGGTCTGGGGCTGAGTGGAAAGCCAGCACCATGAGCACATATGACCAATTACTGTACAGGGCCGGGGGGTGGGGGGAGGCGGTATTAAAGGGCTCTAAAGCATGCGTCCACCATCTCCAAAGAGGCCTAGCACTTTCTACCACAGAGTAATGTGGGGGCTGTGGGGGGGGGGGCGGTGGAGAAGAAGAACCTGACATTTATTGAGTATCTGCTGAGCCAAGCACTGAGTTTTGCAGGCATTGCTCTACTGAGTCCACACAACGGCTATCTGATGAAGATATCACTGTCACCGTCTTACCGAGGAAAGGTGAGGGGACTTCCCAGGGTCACACAGCAAGGCCAGGTCAAGGCCTTCTTTCTAACATGTGCTCAGAGCACCTGGGCCTGCCTCCCGCCTGGGCTGCGGAGCAAGGTGAGTCCTTGAGCTTCTCTTGCAAACTTGTCACCCACCAGCATTTTGTAAATACGGTCCGCAGACAAGGAGGCCCTCCCAAATCTTGCCAGGGCTCTTTTGCACAAGGTGAAGCTCAGTAAATTAAGATGTCACACAAGCCTTACTGTTTCCACAAGGAATGACTGGAGCTACATATTTGACCTAACATGCAGGCAAATGGTCTGTGAGCAGCTAGGTCATGCAGCTGATCTACGGCTGCCAGATTATGATTTTAATTCATAGTGAAGAAAACAAAAAGGCTTCCAAGGGATCAGCACACAGGTGGCGCAGAAGTTCAGTGTCGGCTTTGCAGAGGCTGGGATGCATGGGTTTAAAAGGGAAGCAGTGGGAGGTGAGAGAAAGAGGTAGGCTCTAGCACTAGACCGGCCTGGGATCCCGTCTCTGCTTCACCATCTTTCGGCTATGTGACCTCAAGCAAGTAGCACCACCTCTCCGAGCCTCAGTCTCCCATCTGCAAAAATGGAATGAGCATACCAGCTACCTACCAGACACATCTGAAGGACACCCAAAGCCACTGGATCTAAAGCTCCCAAAGACGCTGGATATCATTACTGTCATTATTATTGAAATCACATTCCGTAAGCAGTCGCCCCTTAGAACAAACCGCTTCACTTCCTGTCACTGAAGTGGTCGATATTTAGCTGTACCTCTTAATTTCATCAAAAATGGTCTGGTGAGTCAGAGCCTTAACGAACTTCTGCGTGGTGTTCTTGCATTTCGCCCACTCTCCCTGGCTCCAAATAATGGAGGCGCGTGTCCCTCATAAATTGTTCTGACTCTAACAACGTGATTTAAACACGAGCAAATCACCCAGGAGACACACAAGGCTGTGCGCACAGCCAGCCTGCAAGGCTGCAGAGAAACCTCTCTGCAGAACACAAAAGCAAGGGCTTGGAGCCTAATGAAATTACCTTCCCTCTGCCGAGTTCCCTGCAGGAATTTCAGTCTGGGCCCCCCTGCTCCTGCGCTTATTCAACTGTGACCTCTGGCCTTCCCCTCTCAGCAGGCCCAGGAGGATGAGTTGGACGTCGTGACCCAGAGTGAAGAGTCAGTGCCATTTCCTACACACTGCTCTTTGGAGGATTGCAGAAAACCAAAAGGTTGCGAGTGAGGTTCCGGTCGAAGCTGCTTCCCGGACATGGAAATCAGGCAGGGCAGGAGATGCAGAGAGCAGAATGTTCTCAGCGACAGGCAACAAGGCTGAGAAAGCCAGTTTGACATTCGCCTGAGCTGCTTTCTCCTTGAGAGTCCCCAGCCTTGAGGATTCATCTTGGCAGGCCCTGTATCTGGCCAGGGCTTGGCTGCAGTAAGTGTTCAATAAATCTGTACTGAGTACGTAAATGCCACCTAACTAGTTTCATTCATCTTATTCTTATGGCACGCTGCCCCCCCACCCCATCTTTTCCCAGAAATGATCGAAGGCAACTTGCATGCTACGTGATTTAGTAATCACTAACATTCCCTGTGTACACTGGGAGTGTACCAAGTGCTGCCTTGAGTACATCACATGGCTTTTCCCTTGTGTCTTCCCAACAATCCTTTGTGATAGCTATTGTGAGGATTATCCCCATTTCACCGAGGAGGGAAATAGGGAGTAAAGGCAGGGGATAAATGGGAGGCAGGTGTTATAACAGTGCCCATACTTGGAGCAGGGGGTCAAAAATCAACTCCGTGTCTACTAGAAGCCTGACCAAAGAAAGGAAGTGGATCTGTTCAAGTCCAGAAGATATAAACTGCTCAGAAGACACACAGATGGCTCCTATCTGACTTCTGTGGCCTTAGGCAAGTCATCTGTCCCTCACCCTCAGTCTTTTCCTCTATACAAAGGGAGTGCTTACAGTAATGTCCCCATATCAGGGCGGTTAAGGTCCAGGCAATGATAAAGATAGCAAGCCCAGTGCCTGGAGCCCAGAAGACACTCCATCAATATGCACCCTCCTATCTTTTCTCTGGCCTTTCTCCCCCATCCACTTACTGAAAGAGGCATCTCGGAGCGTGGGTGTTAAACTGCAAAATCATTGGCAAGGCTGCCCGGCCACCTCATTATTACTTAAAAAGAAGAAAGGAGCTGTGCAAGGCATCTCGGGGCTTTTCAAAGACGCCTGCTTCTGAATTTCATGAGCGGTGGGTGGCTGAATGGTTTGGTGAGTTCCAGCCTGTGCCCTGCTTGAAATCTGCATTAAATGAAACGTGCCTCCACCTCCCCATTGTGGTGCCGTGCCCTGGGAGGCTCAGGAAAAGTCACGCTTTTCCGACACCTCCTGCAGCCGAGAAATGCAATTGATTTTCCTGGCCTCATTTTCGTGTTTTAAAGAACTATTTCCCCAGGGCTCCTCTGAGAACTGAAAACGGAGAAAAATCTCATTCATATGTTACCATGTCACCTAAAGCCTGATC
This sequence comes from Hyaena hyaena, assembly GCF_003009895.1. Classification (NCBI taxonomy): domain Eukaryota; kingdom Metazoa; phylum Chordata; class Mammalia; order Carnivora; family Hyaenidae; genus Hyaena; species Hyaena hyaena. The sequence continues at coordinate 119,262 of NW_024081716.1, read as the reverse complement.
GTGCTCCTGACAATGGACACTGGCAGAATACCTAGTCCACAGCAGGCCCGGGGCCAGGCACATGGACGCAGGGATGACAGCGATGTGGTCTCTACCCTCAGGAGAGCCCTTTAGAAGGAAAGCTGTGACGAAGACAGCACCACGCAATGAAGCCAGCCCGGAAGGAGAGCGGGAAGGGTGTTGTGGGCAGAGAGAACTGCATGCATAATGGTGTGCGGGTGTGGATGGTACGTGATGGTGAAAGAGGAAGCTTGATAGGTAAATAGAGGCAAGCTGGAGAAGGAGCATGGGGTCAGACTGGAGTTTACTGGGAGAACAGGAGAGCTGACATGTGTTTAATATCTGCTGTTCCCTGACATGGTTCCGTAGGAACATAAGTATTACCCTGGAAATTTGGATGGAAATTGAATTGGAGGGGGTGAAACTGGGAGATAGGAAGACCAGCCAAGGGCTCTAAAAATAACCCAGACCTAAACACATATGCCATGAGTAGCTTCTTCAGAGCCAAGTACAGAGCTAGGTATTTTGAGGAAATAAAAGACCAGCTAGGGCTACTGGGTGCCCACTGTGTTTTGATGCTTTACAAATGTTTTCTTGTCTAAGTACCATTAAACAAGATGGGTATCTCCATTCTACAGATAAAAAAAATCCTAGCTCAGGGAAGTAAAGAGGGGTGAATCCGAGCACCACTGCAGAGGCTCAGTATGGCCCTACTCTGCAGACCAGCGTCAGAGACAACAGCAGACTCCAACACGGAAGGAGAGACCATTTGCTGTGTGATAGCGTCACATGTTGTACTCTAGAGCCCAAAATAATTCGTGGATGCCTAAAGGGTAAACTGTAAATGCAAAGTCCCGAGCTCTATTAGTATTCAACGTTAAGTGATGTTGCTTTAAAATCAAATAAATGCACACAGATGGATGGTTTAGCCATATGCCATCATCCTGGGAACATTAGATTATGGGCCGTTGCCTAGTACTTCCATGAATCACCGTACCACCTACTCCAAGGCCTGGGTCACGGTGGCCATTCGGCGAAATACTTATTGATTGAATGGGGCCACTTAGAAAAAAATTGCTGAAGGTGGTTATGATTAAGAGAATGAGGATGGGTGCATTTCAAAAGAAAAGCTTTCAAAGCTTTAGAGAGGTAGCCAGGTATTAATAAAATTGGTTTATTAATTTTTCACATACTTACTGAAAACTACCTATATCCTCCCAATAATACTAAACTGGATGACTTTATGTTTTAATTCTTTTTTTAAAAAAAAATTCAAATTTCTTTCAAATTTTCTAGAGCACTGAGAAAGATAAATCATGTTCATTTTCTTTACATGGGCAGCATAGTAATAATACCACACCTGACAAAGACAGCACACATACAAAACCACTCAACATAACCTCACAACATTATTAAAGCAAACTTTCCAAAAAATATATTCTCAAACAGAATTCGGTAATATACCATGACCAAATGAGGACGTGTGAGAATGCTTAGTATTTAAAAATCTAGTTGTATAATTTACCATAATGCCAGGCCAAAGAAGACAAACTATATGATCCCCTCCATACATGCAGAAAAGGCAGTTGGGGAGAAAAAAAAATCCATCAAGATGTAGATGGCAAAATGTTGGAAATAGCAGACTTGAAAGTATTGACCAGTGCCATTAGACAAGAAAATTACATTAGGAGTCTAAAAACCAGCTCCAGGGGAAAGAGCAGAAGAAAACTAAATATCAGGAAGGGGAGCAATATTAGCATTATTGACAGATGGTACAATCAACATATGTAGAGAAGACAAAGGGTTACATTTTTTAAAAATATTAAGAACAAGATAAGTTAGTGACAACTACCTGGTGGCAAATAAATGTACAAAATTCAAAAGCATTTTAAGGGGCTCCTGGGTGGCTCAGTCAGTTGGGTGTCCAACTTCGGCTCAGGTCATGATCTCACAGCTCATGAGTTTAAGCCCCGAGTCAGGCTCTGTGCTGGCAGCTCAGAGCCTGGAGCCTGTTTCAGATTCTATGTCTCCCTCTCTGCCCCTTCTTGCTCACACTCTGTCTCTATCTCTCTCAAGGATAAATAAACATTTAAAAAAAGTTTTAAAAAGCATTTTATTAAGTGTAAATACTGACCAGTTAGAAAATATAATGGAAGAAAAGTCCCCTTTTACAATAGCAACAAAAAATAGGTAAACTGCTCAGAACTGTAAAGATGATCTTAAAGCTTGGCTAGAACCTCTACAAAAGACTTTGGCAGATGCACAGTTAAATCTGTAGCTTCATAGACCCAATACTTTCAAGATGTAGCTTCTCCTCAAATTAATCTATAAATTTTTGTAACTAATATTAAAGAGTAGCGTGAGTTTTTCGGAACCTAGAAATTATATTAGTATTTATCTGGAAAAGCAAACACGCTAGAAGGGGTAAAGCATCTCGGAAAAATCAAAGGAATGAGGGAAGAACAGTTAACACAGACTGTAAGGTGTGTTATAAAATTATATAATTGACACAATTTGGTATTGTCTAGATTTCAATACCAAATAATTATTAAGATCGATGAAAGAAGACAGAGCTCAGCAGTAAACTCAAATACATATGGGAATGCAGTATCTTGAAACAGTGGCATGACAAGTCAGAGAGAGGAAGGATTAACTAATGAATGTGGAACAAGTAGTAAACTGCCATTCACAAAAGAAGAAAGTTGGATTCTTACCTTACTCATTGCAAATTCCAGATGGATCAAAATGTTAACGTAGAAAATAAAATCATAAAAGTACCAGAAGAAAATATGAGTTTAGGGTGGGAGAAGGCCTTGATTTTTATAGAGTCAAATGTATCAATATTTTCCCTTATGCCTTCTGGAGTTGGTGATTAATTTAAGTTAAAGCAAAAGTAGGACACCCTGCAGGCTTAAAAAAGAAGTTACACCATACACAAAACCAAAAGGCAAAGGACAGCTAAGAAAGTACCAAATAAGTGAGAGTGACTAAGTCCTTAGCTTTGAAAAGAGGTCACGCACATCAGTAGGAAGGAACAGCAAGTGGTCCAACCAAATGGGATGTTTTCCAGGAAGGAAGCAAAGGTCAAACAGTCAATTAGTAAACAGAAATGGGGCTCCATCTCATGGAGACTGAAAGACACACAAACTTAAACAAAGGTGAGATGCCATTTACTATATATCAGAAGAATAAAGCTTTTAAAGATTGTTAAAATTAGCAATGTGGGGAAGAACACACACGTCCGTAAGGACGTGATGGAGGAAGAATAGATTAGTGGAAAACTTTTTGTAGATAACTTGGCCAAGCCTATTAAAATCGAAGATCCACAGACTCTGGGGCAAAGCTTGTAAGATAAAGATTCCCATATTCTACAAATGTCCTTGAAAAGTATATGAAAGGTTGTGAGTGTGTGTGTGTGTGTGTGTGTGTGTGTGTGTGTGTAGACACACACACTAGGAAGTTCACTGCAGCAGGGTTTCTAACGACAAAAGACTGCAAGCTAGAAGAACAATAGGGCACTGATTGGGAAAGATTATGAAAACCCTCAGGCTACAGTCATTAACAAGAACAAAATAGGATCTCAATGTGCTGATGTGGAATGATCTCTGAGACATATTATTAAGAGGAAAAGAGCAAGGTGCAGGAGAATATATATAAAATGGTCCCTTTTGAGGAAACCAAAAGGATATCAAATGTATATATGCATATATAAATCTATATATACTGACATGTAGAAAATACCTCTGGATGATAACATAAACCATTCCTGGGCCATCCATCCAATAGAGCTTTCTGCAATGATGGAAACATCCTATAAATTTGAGCTATCCAATATGGTAGCCACTAGACTCCTGAGGCAATTGGACACTTGAAATGCAGCTTGTGTGACTAAGGAATTAAATTTTGAATTTTATTTCATTTTGATTGATTTAAATGAGTATAGCCACATCTGGCTAGAGGCTTCCAATCTGGGCAGCATAGACATAGACAATGGGTATTTGAGGTGACAAGGATTATGAAGGGAGAGAAAGGGAGACATTTTTCAGTTATACCTCTCGTAGTGTTGGAACTTTGCACATGTAGGTGTGTTACTCTTCTTTAAAGAGAAAAGTCACTGACCACCTATTGTTTTCAAGGCCACAGGGGATGTAGAACTCAACCAGGGGTGGCATCCGTCTTCAAGAGCCCAGGCTTTCACAAGGCGTTGGAAAATCGCAGTTACGAGGAAAATCCTGAACAAAGGAGGTCATGTTGACCAACGCTCTCCAGTGAGGAAAACCCCAGAGGAAATAGTTCCACATTTGACAACGGGGAGGAGAAGACAGGCTACTGGGATGGGTTTCATTCAGGAGGTGATGTCTGAGCCAGGCCAACGAGATAAATAGGTATGTGCTAGACCCTGGGGGAGAGAAAAGTATTCAGCGTTTGGGAAACAGCTAAGCCGAGGGTGCTCAGGATTCTGTGAATAACATAGGTTGGTGGGCAGGGTTTGAAGGCAGGAAGGAGGGGAGATTGAAGAGATGAGCAAAAGACCGTTCTGAGGACCGTGTACAGTAAACTAAGCAGTTCAGATTTCACTGTGAGGGCCAGGGAAAGCCCCAACATGATTTCAAGCAAAAGTAAGAAGTGATCGCGATGAAGGGGCACCTGGGTGGCTTAGTCGGTTAAGCGTCCGACTTTCTCTTAGGTCATGATCTCGCAGTTCGTGGGCCCGAGCCCCGCGTTGGGCTCTGTGCTGACTGCCAGCTCAGAGCCTGGAGCCTGTTTCAGAGTCTGTGACTCCCGCTCTCTCTGACCCTCCCCTGCTCACGCTGTCTCTCTCTCTCCTAGAAATAAATAAAACATTAAAAAAAATTAAAAAAAAAAAAAGAAGTGATCGTGATGACTTTGAGAAGGGACACAGGCTAGTTGTGACATGGAATGTCAAAATCAAAGGTTGAAGTTGGAAATGAGGGGGCAGTTGAAATATATACAAAACTTATTTTTGTCCTCTATAGAGAAATAATAATAAAGCTATTTATGGGTCTAAGATTGCACTCTGCCCATGAAAGAATCACAGTTGGTCTCTTTAGAGTTATGCAGTACCAAGGGAAAAGAAAATTCAAAGGGTAGTATTTTTCTCAGCTCCCAAGGCCATCTTATTTTTATTGAGCCCCTAGGGCCTTGAGAAGTCTTTTGTCTTTATCTTAACTAATTTTTCCAGGGCTTCGAACCTCCAGGACATGGCTAGGATAAGGAACTGAATATTCGACAAATCTGACACATCTCAGTGGGACAAGAGTGGCCTGTTTTTAGACCACTAAACATGGTGGCAAATCCTAGGCCAATCCTCAGCCTTGGTACCCATGACATTTGGTGCAGGATAATTCTTCATAAGGGTCATCCATTGCATTATAGGCTGTTTATCAGCATCTCTGGCCTCTACCTACTAAATGCCAGTAGTATACACACACGCGTGCACACACAAACACACTCACATGTCACGGGTGTGACAACCATTAATGTCTCCATACATTGCTAAGTGTCTCCTGGATGCAGAATCATCCCTGGCTGAGAACCACTGTAAGAACATCAGAGACAGAAGAGCCCTTGGGGACAATCCCACCCAGCGTCCTCATTTTACAGATGGGAAAACTGAGGTCCAGAGACCGAGACTAGAAGTCAGGCTTGCTCACCCAGGTTACAGACTTTCTTGGACACTAGAGATCTTTTTCTTAGCTTCAAAGAAATTCAGTTAAAGAAAATTGGCAGAATTTTCATTCAAATCAATTTCATCTATGTGCATATTCATTTGCACTTTCTCTCTCTCTTCTCTCCGCCTTCTTAACCGATTTGGTTTTCTAACCACAAATGCAACCAAGCATTATTATTATTATGATGTTATTTAAAAAATTGTTTTTGTCTATTTATGGAGAGAGAGAGAAAGAGAGAATGCAAGCAGAGGAGGGGCAGAGGGAGAGAGAGAGAGAGAGAGAGAGAGAGAGAGAGAGAATCCCAAGCAGGTTCGGTGCTGTCAGCACAGAACCCAACCTGGGGCTCAAACTTAGGAACTGTGAAATCGACCGGAGTCAAAATCAAGAGTGGGATGCTCAACTGACTGAGCCACCCAGGTGCCCCTATTAGAATTATGTTATTATTAAAACATCCACTCTCTCTAATTTAGCATTTTTTCCCCATTTTCCACTTGTTCACAGTGAAGAGGTTAAGGGGAAGATATCTAATATATATCAGGAGCTACTATGTGCCAGGCCTTCTGACAGGTACATCACAAACATAATCAGGGGTGCCTGGGTGGCTCAGTCAGCTGGGCATCCGACTCTGGCTCAGGTCACGATCCCATGGTTTGTGAGTTCAAGGCCCGCATCCAGCTCTGTGCTGACAGCTCAGAACCTGGAGCTGTCTTTGGATTTTGTAACTCTCTCTGTCTCCCTCAAAATAAATAAACATTAAAAAAACAAAAATTAAAAAACCCATAATCATTACAACAACCCTTGGAAGTGGGCACTGGTATCCCCTTTCTGCAAAAGGAAACTGAGGCTCATGGAGATGAGGTAACTTGCCCAAGGTCAAACAGCCAATGAGTGTTCTAGAACTAAATTCAAACCAGCACCTGTCAGATTGCATAATACAACTGAGGTCAAGTTGTGGAGAAGTAGAATGAGCTCACAATTAACACCCAAGGAAGAGCTGGCTGTTCTCAGAGAATCAAATTCCCTCCCAGTTTCTCGGATCATGGAGCTGAGGAGCTTGTCAGCACCTCCAGGAGGAAGCTAGGCCTCTGTGGCAGTTGCTATGACAACTAATTTTCTTATAATTATAGAACATGGTGGTGACACACATGCCGCACATACAGTCACTTTGTTAGGACCTGTCTGCCTCTGACAGTTCCAGGAACTTAAACATTACAATTTTTTTTAAAAATCATATTTAATATAATCATGCATTATAGCAGTGGAGGCCCAGAGAGCAAGAGAGTCAGGAGATGAACCCTCCCACCGTTGACAGGACCACGAGGCAAAGCCACATGACAAGCAGTGAGGAAAATGGCATTCGTCCCTCGGGAACTTTTGCTTCTCCTTTTCCTTTTTGGATCAATGCATTTCAGGGCTTGGCCAAACCATGGATTCAAAGAAAAGAAAGAAGAAAAGAGTCAAAGCAGAATTAGACTAATGCTTGGCAAACGGCGAGGAGAGGCAGCAAAATTTAGCATTCTACCATAACAACACTTTTCAGTTTAGTTTAATTGAGCCAATTCCCAAACTGTGCAGGGTTTCCCAATTTGGAAGATGGGTATAGACAAAAGACCACATACACACACTCACATGTATACTCAAGAGCATCCATAGAGGGGCGCCTGGGGGGCTCAGTCAGTTAAGTGTCTGACTCTTGATTTCGACTTAGGTCATGATCTCAGGGTCGTGAGATTGAGCCCCACATTGGGTTCTGTGCTGGGCATGGAGCCTGCTTAAGATTCTCTCTCTCTCTCTCTCTCTCTCTCTCTCTCTCTCAAAAAGGAAGGAAGGAAGGAAGGAAGGAAGGAAGGAAGGAAGGAAGGAAGGAAGGGAGGGAGGGAGGAAGGGAGGGAGGGAGGAAGGGAGAAAAGCATCCATAGATACACACATCACACTAGGTCAGAAAAGCCTGATTCTACCCCTTTTTGGCTGTGTGATCTTGAGTATCTCAACTAACATCTCTGATCCTCGGTTTTCTCCTATCCTCAGTTTTCTCCTCTGTACCCTGAAAATTGATGCCTACTTCAGGAGTTACAGTGGAGATGAAATGGAAAATGACTAGCAAACTACCTGACACATACAGAAGTTCAATAAAATGGGCGCTATTGTTATTCATTAATTAATTACAAATAATAATTTTTAAGTATTGTTTTACTTTCCATGGACACCTTCCTCTCGTTACCCCAAGGAGGGACTGGAGGAAGCATTATGAAGCTCCCCGCCTTCAGTGGCACCTGGCCGGGTAGCAGGAGATCTCTGCCAAAGCAGAGACAGCCACAGGGGCCGAGGGACATGTTGGGGCCGTGGGGCTCCCAGACGAGGAACAGGTATGGGGAATCGAGGACTGGTTTCTGGAGGAGGTGACATTTGAGCTGGGACACAAGGCAGAGCATGTGGGATAGAGTAGAGGGAAAGCTTCCCGGGCAAAGACCTGGAGGGGAGAGCAGGCATGGCGGCCTTGCAGAACTACGTGGAAGGTGAAGCCCTGGGCACACAGGAGGTCAGTGGCAGAGAGCCTGGAACCAGCAGAAAGACTCACCTCTGCACAAGCCGGCAATGCCTCGCTGCTGCCTGCAGGAAGTAGGCAGCCACTGAAGATTTCCCAAGCAAGATCTCATGATCCAATCTGATTTGGCTCATGATGGGTGGAAAGGGGCTGAGATAGAGACGGAGGGTCAAAAGCTGGCACGGTGGACAGGGTGAGTGAGGAGGGCAAGGTGTGCCAGGACAATGTCAGATGAGACAGAGGGCCCGCTGAGACGGAATGAGGCTCAGCTTCCCGCTCGAGGCCCCACCTAGGTGGATGCAGCCCTTCTGGTCGCCCAACCCAGGTGGCTGCACCCCTTCTGGTCAGATGACCAGCTCCCCAGAAATGAAACTATTATATAAGTACGAGAGCTCCCAGAGTGCAGCGTTAGTTTATATTAACTCTGTCCTCACACCAGGCTTAGACTGTGGACATCACAATCCCATTTTACAGATCGGGAAACAGAGGATTAGAAAGGCGAAGTGACCTGCTTTAGTTCCCACAAATCCCCAACCCATGCACTCTCCCTTCTTCCGGACGGTCTTTCGTTGCACTCTTGGGGAGGAGGCGTGATTCACACGTTCATCCATTTCCATGGTTGGTTACAAGCTTCCAACAGTTTAGCTGGTTTGCAGACGCTTCTTCGTAACTGGCTCTCAGGAGAGGGTGTGAGCCAGCTCCAGCCCACCCTGCAGGAGTCCCACGGGAAAGAAGAATATTCACGACACTCTAGCAGTCTTCTTGTACATCAGATGTATTCACCAGTCACTTGCTTTCTTGCGGCGTTTACTTACCAGTGTTTGTTTGCATCAATGAGCACCAGAAGCCAGCCATAAAAGCAGCTTCAGTTATTTGACCCTGGCGTGGTCACTGAGTCGCCCGGGCCCTCCCTGAAACCCTGAGCACATTCCTTCTGAGACAGCACCACGGATGTTTTTGTTTAAAAAAACAAAAGCCACATTTGTTTTTCAACGATCAATTAATAACAATATGTATTTCTGGAAGTTACTCTAACGGTGCAATTCCATCAGGCTTGGAGAATGCACCCAGACGAAAGCACAGGCCAGCATCTTTATTCTGATTTTCAGTAAAATCCTAGCCAGAAATGCAAGAATAAACATCAAACATGATTGTGGCCTTTTCTACACCAAATACTCATATTGCAGATTCTTTCCGGACCGTGTAATGACTCTGCTCTTAACCCAGCAGGCAATGTTTTTAATAACTCACCTATAACGTTCCTCAGAATAAAAAAAAATTTTTTTTAATAGGAGAGCAATAAAAACCAAGACAACAGATAATAAAGCAAAGCATCTTATCTCCATTTGCCGCCGTCAGCAAGGATTAGAATCCCTCCTGAGCAAAGCAGCCCCTGGGGTTTGGATGAAAAATTGGCAGAAGCAAACGGCAAAGGTATAAATGGGGTCTCACCTCCCTCGGAATTCGGCATCAAAAAGAAGACATTTATGAGACCGGGTCATTGTCAAGGAGCTTAGAAGCAAAGATGAGGCCCCGATTTTAAATAAAGATATTGAAAACGAGGCAGCCAGAGCTCTGGTGTTATTAATAAATGCAGAGTTTCTTGGCCAGCCAGGGGGATTTTTGTTTTGTTTTGTTTTGTTTTGTTTTGTTTTTTGTCTATTCATTCACCTGTTCATTCCGTTATTAAAGGCATCTTGTGGTTCCTGAGGTGGCCAGGCACTGGCGAGGCTCATGGGGTACAAAGATGAAGAAGATACCATCGCGGTCCCAAGCGAGTGCAAGACACGGCAGGTAACTCGATGATGTCAACACCATGCTACTTGGACTAGAATGGAGACTCGCACAGCAGGTGCAGGAAACCCAGGAGGAAGGATAGACCATACCTGCAAGCAGTCAGGACCACACAGGCCGGGGACCGTTCGGGTTGGGTGTTGAGGGATGAGGAGGGAATGTGCGCGATGGTGAAGGCAGGAAAGGCATTCTGGCTGAAGGGACAGCACGAACAGACAGGGAGGCAGGCAGCGCTCAGTATAGTGGAGAAAGCGCTTTGGGCTGTCAGAGCTTGTGGGAGAGGCAGGTGAGCAGCGGGGCTGCAGATGGGTTTTAAAGGTGGCAAAGCCCTCAGGGGATGGGCTCCTTGGAAGAGTCCTTCTCTGGGGTGGTGAGAGGAATGTACAGAAGCCTGAGAAAGGAGGCAGGGGCGCCAGGACGAGGCTGGGCCTTGAGACCATGGGGCAACGGAGAAGAGAGTACAGTTATTGGACTCTCAGGAGGAAGAGGGGCCTCGACTCTTCCAGCTTTTACCTGTGGCCACCGACCGCGGCAAGGCTGGTTCTGGCGCTGCGCTGTGTCCTTTCCTATGTCGGTGTGCGAGCGGGGCAGAGGCCTGAGACAGAGGGCCAAGTCTCCGTCCCTTGGCCAGACGGAAGAGGAGGAGAAGGAGGAAAGGAAAAACTGGCAGGCAAATGGAAGCAGCCTTGAGAATTGAGTGGATCAGAGTTGAGTGGATCCTCGGATGGATTTTTATTTAGTGTTGTTTTTGTTTTGTTGCTTGTTTTTAGGAATGGCCCACAGACCCTTATTCTCTGAGACTTACTAGCCCTCCCACTCTCAATGCTCCCCACCCTGCTTTTTGGTAATGCGCCCATTTTCCTGGCAGGAATGTTGAGTTCTGGTCCCTTTGCGCTAATGCATTTCTCCCATTCCGTCTTCTCCCATGGATCGTGCTCTGGGTCTGATCTGTAGACCTCCCCAGGGTCTTTACCCATGCACTTGGATGGCCTCCCATCCGAGCTTGACTAGGCCATGGCCACCCGAGTCAGACTTTCTGGACGCTGAATCAGGATGCGGTCAGAGATAAATACTGTTCCAAAAGACTGGGGTTTCAGTTGCCATACACCAGCCTCCCACTCTATGCCAGGCCCTGTGCTGGGAACTAGAGACGTGTGGGTAGGCCAGAAGAGACCTTGCCCTCCAGGGATCAGAGGCTGGGGCCAGGCTGTGGATGCAAGAGCAGCCAATTATACTATAGCAGCATTCAAGGCCCCCATGTTACCTGAAGAACCAAGATGAGGCCCCAAACCCAGCTGAGAGGCCAAGGGGGAAGCAGCCCAGAGTTGACGATCTGACAGGGACAGTACAGCTGAGAAGGTGGCCAGAATGTTCTCGGCCAGTCCACATTTGTGAGTTCCTTCCAGAGCAAAAATCTTGTCTTATGCACTTTGTGTCTCCCAATAACAGGCCTAGGGCCCAGCCCAGAGCAAATACCAATAAAGACAAAAAAGAAAAACAAGGAAGGAAAGAAGGCAAGCCAGCCACAGAATTGGCAAGGGCAGTCCCCGGGCGATGTCAAGGTGTGGCGGAGAGAGTGGGGTACAGTTGGGTTCTTATTTCATCCTAACACATCTGGACTGAATGGCCTTTGGGACCACTTCACTTTCCCTGACCATCAGTTTCCTCATCTGTAAAATGGGGATAACAATCGAAGTATCTATTGGTTGTTATTAGGCTATAAAGTGGATTAAATGCATATTTTAACTGATACTAGGATTATTCATATTATAACCAATGTATTGAGGAACAGACTAACCAAAAATCTGCCTACGCTTCACAGTAGGCAAAAAGGTGGCTCCAGAGGTCAGTGTAGACAGCCAGAGACTGCCCATGAATTCAGACATTGAACCGGCTTCTCCTTGAACAATTCCTGCACATTCCCAAGGGGGAAAGCTAGAAACGGAAGCCCGGACTTGTCTCAGCCAACAGACAAAAGCTGGCTAATTAGGCAGGAAGCTAAGAACCCAGGAGGAAGAAAGGGGATCTGAACAGGAAGGAGATAAAGTGATCATTCATTAAGATCTAGAGGCTTAACACTGTTTGTCAGGTCAGCAGTGTGTTCTGGTTTATTGCTGAGGAATCAGGTGCTCAGAAAGGTGAAGGGACTTTCACAGGTCATGGAGCCAAGAGGTGACAGGGACGTGATCTCGGTTGCCCAAGTCATTCTAGCCCCAAAGACGTAGAACACCTCTCCTTAACCTGACACATTGGCCTCGGCATGCAACACGCAGTTCCTTCTCGCCCCAGCCTTGGGGACAACCAGGGCTGATAGCATGGCCAGAGGCACCAGCACCCTGCACGGTTCCAGCACCTTCCATAACCTGTACCCTTCATTGCTCCAGCACCCTGTGCAGCACCAGCACCCTGCACGGTTCCAGCACCCTCCATAAGCTGTACCCTTCATTGCTCCAGCACCTTGTGCAGCACCAGTACCTTCCATAATCTGTATCATACACAGCACTAGCACTATGCACAGCACCAGCATCTTCCATAATCTGTACCCTGCACAGCACCAGCGCCCTGCACGGCTCCAGCACCCTCCATGGCACCTTTCATGGCAAAATCAGCTTTTGAAGAACACGTAGGTCCCAGGACTAAGAAAGAAGGAGGGGCTCCTCCCTGCATGCTCCTGTCTTTTCCAATAGCCTGATGAACAGGTCCTCAAGTCTGTGACCCCTCATAAGAGCTTTCTCTGTTTTAGAAAAGACAAGCATGCCAGGTGATTCTTTCAGCCAGTCTTTCTCAGCTCATCTCCCCAGCCCGTTCTGCCCTCCCATTCTCTCTCACATTGCTTCCGGCTGCTCTGTCCGGGGCAGTTTGAAACGCAAAGTAGTAAGCATTCCACCCCTGCGAAGGCACTGGAACGAGGGGCAGGTGTATTCTCACCAGCGCCACCGTTCCCTCTGCCGGTGGGCCGTACCCTGGGCAGGCAGCGCAGCCGCTGTTCACCAGCACCACACTCTCTCAGACGAACTGGGGACTCGCTGACCTCCAGCACAAAGCTCCAGCCTGAGTTCCAGGCCATTTCCGTCCAAGGGCGACCACACCATCCACGGCCCGGATCCCCAGCACGCCGCCCCCCAGCCCAGATCTCCCAGCTCCTGCTTCAGTGGGCAGCATGGCCCAGACCCTGACTGAGCCCCTCCTCTGCTCTTAGTAGACTCACTTCTGTTTGAAAGGGGCACGACCGCCGCAGGCAACCTGGCGGAACAGAAAGGCTGCTCTGGGCCAGCTCTGAGCCCTGGCCCTGCTACCTGCTGGCTAGAGGGGCCAGTCACGTCACTGCTCTGGGCCATGGTTCCCCTTTGTGACATGGAGGATTACCTCAGTCCCTCGGGGGCTCGTGGACATTAAATATGATTAAATAGCAGCATCACCAAAAGTGCTCAAAGAAGAGGGGAAAAAAAAGACATATGTTGATACATTTCTTTCCACGTTTCCCCTCCCTCTGTTTACTGGTGTGTGTTTGTTTTTTCACAGTTCCAATCCTGAAAAACATACCATTTTAATCTCTGCTTTTTTCCCTTAACTTTCTCTCTGAAGGATTTGCCTAAATTACTGTGTGTCTTCATCACCATCATTTTAAAAGGACTGCTAAATAAAGAATAGTTCCATCAGAAGCTTGTAATCTCTAGTTGGTAAATAATAATAATAATAATAATCCTACTTTTTTCTTATTATCGAAATCACGCATGCTCGTATCAAATTTGGAAAGCACAAGGAAGTAAAAAGAAGATGAAAATATCTCAGAGGTTGTTCAGAGTAAATTAACTACTCTCCGAGAAAAAGAAACCTTGAGAAACTGCTCAAATAGCCCAACACAGGGACGAGGGCTCATTTCCAGAATCACCAGAAGTTGGTGACAATGTAGCATTATTTCAAATACTTCAATTTTATAAGTAACACTGCAGTGAACATGGTCATACGTGAATCTGGGCATATTTCTGATGGTCTCAGGTGCCAGGAGCACAGGTCAGCTCACTCTCTGGCCCAGTGCATGCGTATACACATTATGCACAAGGTCCACGCTGTCCTTCCCCTGAAGCACAGTGCTCATTCTTACACGGTCTGCGGTTCAGGCCACGCCCGTATTCACTGGACCCACTGGGCTGTGCACCAGACAGGAAGCTACGGCCCAAAGGAAGAGAGCCTCGCCCTCAAAGGTGTGGGAGGCGGTTGGCATCCAGGGAACTCTCGCCCCCCAGAGGGATGCACACATAGGGACCACGTCCCCCCCGCCACGGGCTCACACACCTGGCTGCACTAACCCAGATTTAACAGGGCCAAGGGAGCAGCAGAACCAGACCAGCATGTTTACTGTATACACTCTAGCCCCAGATAACCAACTAAGAGCTGTTTTTACCTTTCCAAGCCCCTGGTCACAGCCAACACTAAACAGCTACGGTTTGTTGTGTACTTACTCTGAACATCCAAGGGTTCTGCATGTCTTTTGTACTTCACCCTCCCCCACCCCCAGCAACCCCAGTATTGCCTCCACGTGCTAAATGAGGTTTGCTAACTGGGAGCTGCCACTTGGCTGCTATAAGGTGGAGCCAGGGCTCCTACCCAGGCAGACTGCTCCAACATCCATCATCAGACTCACTGGTTCTAGTAAAATCATGGCTGATTTTGCTTCCTAAATATCTTTTAGGTCTTCCCGTGTCTCTGTATCTGCTCCCTATCCTTGTTCAAGCCACCCTGTCTTTCTTCTTGGACGATTGCAATAGCCTAATAGTCTCCCACACTCCCTCTTGCCCGCTACAGTCCATCAGCCACATAAAAGCCAGCGTGCTTTATTTCAAACCCAATTCAATCATGTCTCTCCCCTTCCTGAAGTCCTTCAGGGGCTTCCTTTATGCCTCTAGCATAAAACCCAAATTCCCCCATATGGTCTACAAGGCCCAGAATTATCTGCCTTCTGCCCACTTCTCCTGTCTCATATCTGTCTGCCCCCTACCCCCTTCCACGAGTTTAGCCTCCTGCCCTTATTCCTATTCAGAGTTGGGACCAGCCTCAGGGCCTTTGTACAATCTGTGCTCTTCCCAGCCACCTAAGTGACTTCTCCAGGTTACTTCCCTGAGGTTTCTCCTTTCTTCCTTGCAGAGGATGCTTCGTAGCTCCTTCATGCAACTTATCACAGTGATATATACTTATCAGTCCTCCCGGTGAGGAAGACCAAGAAACAGAGAGTCATCCATTTGGTTTT
Organism: Hyaena hyaena; assembly: GCF_003009895.1. Taxonomy (NCBI): domain Eukaryota; kingdom Metazoa; phylum Chordata; class Mammalia; order Carnivora; family Hyaenidae; genus Hyaena; species Hyaena hyaena. The sequence continues at coordinate 103,982 of NW_024081716.1, read as the reverse complement.
TTCCACTAAGGAGTCAGCTTTTCTTTCCTTTTGTCTTTTTTGTATTTTGTTGCAACCATCCACTGACTTAAATTTGAGAGTTTTTAAAAATACATTTCCATCATTTTTCCTGGAGATTGTGATGGAAAGGTAGAGCAACAGGGATGGGGGGAAAAGAAGGAAACACATTTATCAATTATCAAATTATCTGAACATGCCAGCGCAGAACAGAGCATAAGTAATCCTCAAGAGGCAGAGCTTTTGTTATTTGCTTAGACTCTGTGACCCTAGACAGTGTGGCCTCAAGGAATCCTCTAGAAAAAGCCTATGTAGTTCCCACTCCCCAGTAGCACCCACTCCACTGCCACGAAGAGTCTTGAGCTGGCTGAAGCCAGCCTTACCTTTACAATCTGTGTTACACCGTCAAGAAACTAACCGTAAATTCCGCGATTTTCGGCACCCGGAACTTCCCTTTGTTCTTCTGTTCAGGCTGATATTCCGTTCTTGTCTTCACAATCACCTGAAATGTTCAACCAGTGTTAGCATACACAGAGACTTGAAACCCTTCTTTGCCTTTCTTTTTCTCAGTAACTAGAAGTTTTACACATTGCACAGGGCAGAAAATAAAGAACTTCCCTCTCAAACACACAAGAGAGTAGAAAATTCAAATTACCCATACGTCCCCATCCCAACAGACAGTCAGAGGTGACAATTTTGGTCATCCCTTTCTAGATGCATCTATATGTGCATAGATGCATCTATGATATGTATGTGTGCTATTTATGCAAACTTATATTTTCTTTTTAGTCAACAGATTCATGCTTCATGAATCATAACCTACGTTTATCGTATAACCATATACTAACATTTTTTAATGTAGACAAATACACAATTGTATTTTGCCTTTTGATGTAGCATATTTCACTGTATGCATACTCTACAATTGGCCCGCTGGGCCTCGGTTGTTGAACATTTAGATTGTTACCACAGTTTGGGTGATGTGAATAAGTTATGACGGCCATCCTGGAGCTGAACCTTTATACATATACTTCATTCCAATTTGATTTAAGGATTTGCACTCTTTGAATCTCTTGTATCATCTTATTTTTCTGAAGTCTGCCTATTTTGCAGAGGTGGTTCATATCTTATCAAGATACGCTGTCAACCCACCAAGACATTTACGGAACTCCATCCCACTGTGTAGGCAACTTGGGATGAAAAATAAGCTGACAGATAATCAATAACCATGACTGAGTGCCATAGAATCAGGAGGAACAGAGAAGCTGTCTGAGACTCAGGGCCTCCCCTGTAAAATATGGGCAACGATCATAACCATAACCCCTATTTAACAAAGCTGTTTGAATGGTTAAATGAGATGACAATGGGTAATACTTTTGGAATTGTTCCTTATGTGCCAAAACTAGATCAAGCACTTCAAAGGCCTTTATCCACATACCACTACTATTTCCACTCTTCCGACAAGGAAACTGGAGCTCAGAGATACTAATCCCTGCTCCGAGTGACTTTCTAACGTAAACAGTTCTTTTTGGTTTCAGAACCCCATTCCTCAAACCACCAAGTTCAAACAGAGGCCAAGCAAGGGTCACATTGGTACCCAACCCAAGCTGGTACTTGGTCATCTCCTCTCTTTAACTAAGCTATATTTTCTCCAAAAGCAACCCAGGTTGCTATATAATATTTCACCTTTGCCCCTAAGAGAAGTGTTAGCTCATTAGAACTCCATCTCCACATCAAAAGCAGGTCTTTGTCCAATTACCCAGAACTAGTAGAAAGTCCTCTGGCCTCTTCTTTGACCTCTCAGTAGTCATCTTGATTGTTCCTTCCCCCCTTGAAATGCCCTTCTCTCTTGGGATCATGGCAGTATCGCTCTTGGTTTTCTTCCCATTCACTGACCAGCTCTCCTCAGTTTCCTCTTCAAGTCCTCCCCTTCTGTTTGGCCTCCCAGTGTTAGAATTTCTGAGGGTGAGATCATGGCCATGCTTCCTTCCCACAAGTCCCCTCCGAGTGCTTGCACTTCTATTATTTCCAAGTCTATCCTTATCCATATGACTTAATTCAGACTTCATCCAGCACCCAGATTACCCTACTGGACATTTGCCCTTGGAACAACATGCCTAAATGTACCACACCAACAGCAAAGCTCTTGTTTTCCTGGATCCACCTGCCCCTCAACATTTCTTCCCCAAGTCATCCCCCTAAAACACCAGTATTACCTTTGCCAGTGCTCTCGTCAAATCAAATACGGGAATTCTCCCATGATTCCTCCCATGCCTTCACTCCCCAAATCCATTTCAGCACCAGCTCCTGCCTCTCAAATATTTCTATCGAATCAGTCCATCCATCCAGTTACACTGCCACCACCCTAGTCCAGAGTATCATCATCTCTCCATGAATGGTTGCTCTGGCCAGCTTCTTGTTTCCATTCTCGCCTCTCCAAACTTAGGGAAAAGAGTTTTCTAGATTGAGGGAGGAGAATATACCAGCATACATTCAGAAAACACTCAGGAGGCTGGTACATGGAGGAGTCACAATGAGTGGTTTTGTGGGGCACCTGGGTGGCTCAGTCGGTTAAGCGCCAGACTTCAGCTCAGGTCATGATCTCACCGTTCGTGGGTTCGAGCCCCACATCGGGCTTTGTGCTAACAGGTCAGAGCCTGGAGCCTGTTAGAGATGCTGTGTCTCCCTCTCTCTCTGCCCCTCCCCAACTCATGCTCTGTCCCTCTTTGTCTCTCAAAACTGAATAAACCTTTTTTAAAAAAATGAGTGCTTTTGAGTAGCCAGAGCATAGGACAGGTGAAGTGAGGGGTAAACAGAGCTCTGAATGCCACCAAGTGTCTTGAAGGTTAACTTGAAAGCAGTCAAAAGCCAAGGAAGGATTATAAACCAAAAAGTGGCTTTCCAGATACAGGTAATGGAGAAGCCTCTGGCCACAGCGAAATACACTGAAAAGATGTAGAGAACAGGAGAAATACAACCATACAGAGTTATTGGAATCAACCAGCTATGGGGCGTGTCATGAAATTTGATGTTCTGTTCCCATGGAGGGAAGCCAGAAACAGTTCCCTTCTATAAAAGAAGATATGGCAACAGTCACTTTTTTTTTTAGTACCATGAAGGGGAAAGCATAAGAAATGTTAGCCAATCATTAATTGTACCTTGGAGGAATCAGCTTACATAAGCACAGAAAGAGAGAAGAGAAAATAAATTCACAAAGAAAGGCTCTATTCTTTGCAGTTGAAAAAAAATGGAGGAAAAAACTGGAGCCCTGAGCTCCTTGATTAATAACTGAAATGGGGAGGGGTGGGGGGGGTGTGGAGCGAGGAGAGGACAAATTCTTTCTACTCTTTTCATTATTTAAAGTGGGGTTTTACAAATATTTGAAAAAAAATGAACCTCCAGATTTTCAAATACCATTGTGGATTTGGGCACAGATATAAGTGTGTTTTCTTTTCATATTTATACACTAGTCCCCATTGTCCTGCCAGCGACTGATATGAAGAACATAATTTAACATAATTGGCATTGTGAAAATGGGATAAATTATTCATCCCGAAAGGACCCCTGGTCTGGATATATTCCCCCTTCACTGGCAAGGCCAGATAATACATGGTGGTTCAGATGGCACAAAGTACAGATCATAAAAATTTAAACTACTACTTCTCGGGATTATCAATAATGAAGAGGTTCCCACATGGAGAGGCCCCAGGATTGGCAAGAACAATAAATAAAAGTGCAGAAGTGCTGACAAGGAGCAAGATTGTCTTTTTATGAGCTGGACTTGCACGGGCCGAAAATAGATCTAAGCCGCACCCTGCGGCTCATCCCTGCAGCTAAGAGAGAAGTTCATAGCAGGACACCGAATGTGCTGAGCACCTACTGTGTGCCAGGCCCTGTGGTAGGGGCCCTAGTGGTGTGAGGTCAGTTAATTCTCATAACTCTCCTTACACAAGTCTCTCCAATCTTCACGTGTCTCCTTTAAAGTCATTAGTATTCCCATTTTTCAGATGAGAAAATGTAGTCTCTGAGACTTCAGCCACTTGCCTAAGATGGAATGACTGGTAATTGGTTGGACTGGTGGTTCAGTCTCAAGATTACCATGCTCTTTCCGATCATGGTCTTAAAGTGGGTGCCCTCTACCACTACATCCTATTTCTCAGGAAACCCTCTCAACCCTTGTCAAGCAGGAGTGATTGTCCCCATTCTACAGATGAGGCACCTGAGTCCCAGAGAGCAGAAATGACCTCACAACCTCACACGGCCACTGAAGAGCAGAGCCGGATGGTGAATGTAAGCTTTTGGCTCAGATCCAAGTACCGCCCACTGGGTATGTCACCACTCTGGAATCAGCACCTTCAAACTCTTTGTGGCACGGCATTAGGAGCTCTGTAAATACTGTTGAATGAATGGATCCTATCTCTAAAGAGACAAGGTGAAGTTGATCGGATGCGGCCTGAGTACTTAGTTGGGAATCTTCTCCCAGCTCCCCTGCTACCCCCACTCACCTCTTAACCCATACTCCATCTTTTGGGGTTGGAGTCTCTTTCTCTGGGCCCTCAAAGCTTGGCAGGGGCTCAGAACACTGAGTGAAATGTTAGTGCTCAGAGGACATTAGTGGTGGTATCGTCCAACCCCATCAACTCACAGATTGGGAGCTGGGAGCCCAGAGATGGGAAGGGATCTGCTGCCCCTGCTGACATAGAAGGATTGAGTCAGAAGCAGGACTCTCGTATGCCTGTTCGCTCCCAGTCTCAGGCTCTTTCTGCAGGATCAGGTGTCTTTTCCTTGCTCAGAGGCAGAATGGAAGGTGGGCCGCTTTGGCCTCAAAGGCACCGGCTAGTCCAATAAGCCTATGCATGTCCGACTCTGCGGCAGTGCGTAGCATGTGGCTAGTTGAGGGCCCTCCACACAGTCCTCGGTTTCTAGCTCCTGCTATGAGCAGAAACTAGCTGCCTGGGCTGGAATCCTTATAGTAGAGGTCTGCCTCTGGGCCTGTCCTCTGTGGTCCAGAGGCCCGGTCCACTTCACCCTCAGCACTGCTCGTGGTCTGGGGCCAGCCCTGTGCTCTCCACAAACAGTGATCCCGATTCTGGGACTGAACTGATGAGAATGGTAATAAGAGCAACAACAATAACACTAGCTTTGCCTTAGCAAGTACTCTGTGCTGGACACTAGGGTAAACATTCAACTTATATTTCCTCATTTCACCCTTAACACAGTTCTCACAGGAAGAGATTATTGTGTTCATTTTTAACAGCGAGGAAACAGAGGCACATAGTGGTTAAGAAACTTGCCCAGGGTCACACAGCACGGAGGTGATAGAGTTAGGGTTCAGATTCAAAGTACACTGCTAGAATGCCTTCCTCTGCATGCAGGGATACCTGCTTGCTCCCTGGGTGAGGGCGAGCAAGTCACTTCCATGCTCCAAGACTGTCTCACTATCTGGGAGAATGAAGGTGAGTTTTTAGAAGGAGAAAATTAGATACATGCTCATGGTAAAAAAAAAAAAAAAAAGTATGAACAATATAGAATGAAAGTCTTCAAACGGGCCACCTTCCAACCCCTATTCCTAATCCCTCAACATTAAATGGCTTCTTGGGAGTCTCCCCAAACCTGTTTTGTGAAGTTAAGGACAAAACATACACACAGATGTGCTTCCACAAGCAGGATGCCTTCATACTGTGCTCCTTACAGCTGTTTTAACTGAGCGATGCCTGTCCCTCCTTCCACATCACACAACCACAGCCATGAACTCCCGTTCATCCCACCAGCCTGGTCACATGGGACATTCCAGTGTCATAGGTCTTTTTTAATACATAAGCCTTGGCATACTTGAAGAAATAGACCCCTGAGGTCACTTCCTTCCAGGAAGGAAAAATCTAATGGTATATGTAGCCAACAAATGGCAGATATAGTTTACATCTTATAAACAATGTCAAAACACCCTCTGCAAAACACTGCACCAAATTATATAACCAACAAGAGTGTGTCCAGAAGCTCAGCTTTGCCCCGGTGCTAACAGCACTAGGCATTACCGGATGTTGTCATTTGGGGATTTTTTCCTTTTTTGTCAATCTAGTAGGTAGAAAGTTCTATTTTGTTTAAAATTATATTTTTTACGTTTTTAAATGCTTATTTATTTTTGAGAGAGAGAGAGAGTCTGAAACAGGCTCCAGGTTCTGAGCTGTCAGCACAGGGCCCAATGCGGGGCTCGAACCCATGTACTGTGAGATCATGACCTGAGCCAAAGTCAGACACTTAACTGACTGAGCCACCTAGGTGCCCCTAAAATTATATTTTTAAATTGTAATTTTAAAAATGCTTAGTGGTCATTTTATATCTATTTGATGGAATTGCCTGGTCAGAGTCTTTGCCCTGATTCGGGGTGATTTATAATCTGTCTCTTGAGAGTGTCTGAAGAATAAAATAAGGGGGCTCTGTGAACCTCAAATCTGCCAAGATGTGCACTTCTGCTGCTCTTAAGGAAAGGCTGATGGTTCTCTAATGCTGTGTTTCAGGGAGAAAAAGAACCCTCTGGTAAAGCCACAAGAGAAGCCAAGAAAGCACACAGGACTCAGTGACAAGAGAAGTATCTTCTTTGGCCACATTTCTCCAGGTCCACCCTGTCGGGCCCCCTGTACCTTCACCTTGAAAACCCCAATCTTCCCAACATCTTTTATTTTTATAGTCATCCTCCAAAAATACAAACTTCAGGACATATTCAGGGTGTCCAGTGAAAGGTAAGAAGCTATCCCAGTAAAGCAACATCTGTGTGCCATTAGACAGTTTTCTGCTTTTTCCACAATAACCCTGTTAGGTAGGTATTTTGCTCATTTTACAGTTGGACACACACACACACACACACACACACACACACACACACACAGCCCAGAGATGCTAAGAAACTTGCCTAAAGTCACACAGTAAGTAAATAGCTTAGCTGAGATCCAAATCCAGGCCTCTAGTGCTACAAAGCACCTATGGTTCACCATGCAAAACACAAAGTATACCAAACACCAGTACTGGATCTCCAAAAGTCTGCAATCCTTTCCTCCCACAGACAGGTGAGCCAGCCTCGTCCAGGACATATAAAGACTCAGTAATCCGTAGAAAGGAAAGGAACATTTGCCCACAGGCTGCCACTAGCTTGCCAAGTACATGATTCATCTGGGGCTTTGCCAAGGCGGGTTGTGTCCATTTGTGGCTTGCTTTCTGCAGACCTGCTGCCCCTTAGTTGGCATCTCCCAGCACACCTGTGTGCAGATCTTGGCGCATTGGTCCTTTGGGTGTCCTAGGCCAGCATTATACCTCTCTGAGTCTGTTCCTGCAGCTGTACAATGGTTGTAACCTCACAGATGGGCTGTGGGGACATCCAGGTTACTGTGGTCACTTAGATACACCAAAGGTAGCAGGGCCCTAAAGGCATGTCCCAGAGTTTGCTATCTTCCGTTGGATGTTCCAGCCTCTACAAAGCTTGTGCTCATGGGCTGGAGAAGCCAATCTACTGCTTAGATTCAAGTCTTAGATTCAAGTCTATTCCTACATCTGTCAAGTGGAGAAACTAAGCCCAGCTTTAGGCTATGCAAGGGACAGGGGACCTCACTCAGCCAGCATTTCCCACTGCTCATTGCGTGCCAGTATGCACAATGAGGCAGAGCCAGGGCCCTCGGCAAATATCCTCAGTGCCAAGTCAACCTAAATCCACCATCTCCCCATTCCCACTGCCACTGCCCTAGTACATGCCACCATCACCTCCTTCATGAACATGGCAGTGGCCTTCTAGATGACCTCTGTCTTCCACTCTTTTCTCTTCTTCCACTACTCATGGTAGGCATGGTGCAGGAAACCCAGTCACCTCTGTCTTGGTGTGACTCTGGTTATGTAAGGGGGATACATTAGAAGGAACAAGGAAGAGGAGGCATGGAGACCCAGCATGGGTCCCTCATCCTTAGAGGGATCCACACCACCCAGAGGAATCTTCCTTAAATAGAAATATGATCCTGTTATTCTCCTACTTTGAAACCCTTCAAAAAATACACTGACATGGGGCGCCTGGGTGGCTTAGTCGGCTAAGCGTACAACTTTCGCTTGGGTCATGATCTCGCGGTTTGTGGGTTCGAGCCCCACGTCGGGCTCTGTGCTGACTGCCAGCTCAGAGCCTGGGGCCTGTTTCAGTCTGTGACTCCCTCTCTCTCTGACCCTCCCCTGCTCATGCTGTCTCTCTCTCTCTCTCCTAGAAATAAATAAAAAACATTAAAAAAAAAGTCAAAAAATACACTGAACCCCCCCATGAACTTGTGCCCACCTTACCTCATCTCCCAAATCTCTTCCCCTCACTCAGAATGCCCAGCCAACCTGGCCTCCTGCCTATTCCTCTAGCTCCCTCACTGCTTATCCACATGCACGACCCTTTGCCCCTACTCCTTTTACTACCCATCCTGCAGGTCTCAGGCAGGGACCTTTCCCAGGAGGACCTCCCCTGACCCGCCTCCATCACAATTAGGTCCCTTGCACCTTATCCTTTCTCACATCACAGCCCCACATTCTTTCCTTAAGGCCCCCTCTTGAAGCTTGCGTCTCTGTACATCTGTACATCTGGCTTGCTTGAAGTCTCTCTTCCCCATTGGACTGGAAACTCCATGAAAGCCGTGGTCATGCCTGACTTTTCATGGCTGCATATGTATAACCTAGCATAGTGCCTAGCACATTGAAAGCACCCAAGAAAATGTGCTGGATGAGTGAGTGACCGAGTGACTAGGTGTTGATAAGTAAAACCATAGCTCCAACTCTGTGTTGGCTAGGTAAGGTGCCCAGAAGAGCTGGGTACCGTCTGAGCTGGGTTTAGGAAGATGAGTGCTCACCTATTAGGCAAAGGGTTGAGAAGAGCATTCTGGGCAGAAGGAATGGCCTGCGCAAGGAGGAGGAAGCATGAACCACCCTGGAGAGTGTGGAAAACTCAAGGGCATTGTTTCTCAACCTTGGCACTGTTGACATTTGGGGGCATGCATCTTATGCACTGTAGGACACTTAGCGGCCATCTTGGCCTCTTCCCAATGGTGTCTCCCCCCTAATTTTCACAACCTAAAATGTCTCCAGACATTAGCAAATGTCCCACTGAGGGGAAAATCACCCTCCACTGCTCTAGGTAGGTCTGACCTGCTGGTGTTCAGGGTACAAAGTAGGAGTGGTAGGAATGGAAGCCAGTGGGGCAGAGAAGGATTTGCCAAGGCCAAGATTTGAGGGTTGTAGACAGTGGAGATGACTGGAAAGAGTTTCCGTGGGAGAAGGACCCAGCCCCATTTCCAGGGAGGCTTCCGCAGGTGCAGTGTGGACGGGGTGCTGGCCCACCTCTCCTGAGGCAGGCACCAACCCCTCTAGTGTTGGGCAGGGAGGGAGCATTGGAGGCTGGGATGTTCTCTCTGGAGGGTCACGCCCAGGCCCCACCTGCTGGTCCAGGGAGCCCAAGGATGAGCAGGGCCACAGATAAGAGTTTGAGGAAGCATTCTTGGAGGTGGGAGGCTTCTTGTTATTGAGGGCAGCACAGTGCAGAGGGAAAAATTGGGGTTTCAGGTACACTGGGATTCCAACCCCAGCTCTCCTATGCTGTCTGTGAGAATTGGACAAGTCACAGTATTGATCTGACCCTCAGTTTCCCCATCAGTGAAATGGGTGCACTATCCACCCCTCAACAGAGCCGTTGGGAAGATTAACTGAAATAACGGATAGGAATGCCTTGTGAGGCCCATTTCCAGCCCAAAGCAAGGACCTCAAACATGCTCATTTCTCCACTTAGTCTCCAAGTGGTTTTCCCCCTGAAACTCACAGTCTTTATACTAAAGCACAATTAGTGAGCAAACCTACAGATGATTGTCAGTATCACATACCAAGCACACTCTGTATTTTAAATTTTAAAAAAACATGATTTAACACTGTGGTGAAATATACTTCTTTCTGATGTGACCATTTTCAAACACTCACCATCTGACTGGAACCTAACCAAAGAGCTGAAGACTGCATCATGACTCCCTACCCCTTCCCTGTAGTCCTGTGACTTAAGTCCCAATGCTATCATACCCACTGTACAATGAAGAGGCAGAGGGAGTTTAAAAAACTCGCTTCAAGACATCAGTCAAGGAAAAAAGTAAGAGATGGGGCAGGGCTGGCAACCCTCCTAGAGAGGTGGCTGCAGAGTCTCTGGTGCCCGCTAAGCATTTGGAGGACCCACCGGGTTTCCTGAGTGCACTTCTCTTCTAACACATTTGTTGTCATGTTGAGGGGGAAAGTGTTTACTCTTGCAAATATTAGAAAGCCAAAATGCTAGCATGGAACACCACTAATACAATTTCTCACTCAGAGAAGAGAAGACAGAGGCCTGAAGGAGGAGAAACAAGCCACGCCAGTCACATTGTGGATTGTCAACTGAGCTCAGACTAGAGCCCAAGTCTGTGGACTCCCAGGCCAGCTGCTCCTTGTTTCTGCTGAAGTGGAAGTTTTGGAACAACACTGCTTGGGTTCTGGGTTCTCTGGACATTGCCAGGATGCCTCCTTAACGATGTGTTTTGGGAAGTTACTTGACCACTCCAAGCTTGAATGTTGTCATCTTCAAAAACTGGATTAAAGTAACAATTCCCTTATTGGGTCCTCTTAACTATTGAAACGGTGAAAGAAAAGTGTGTGTGTGTGTGTGTGTTTATACACAGCTTAGAACAGAATCTAGTATTTAGGAAACACTTGAAAATGATTATTATTCTTTTATAGCTACTTTTGTGCCAGGTGCTTTACATCTGAGGCCATATATAACTCCATTCTGACCATTGTGAGGTAGGGGTGATCTTCCCCACTTCACAAAGGAGGAGATTGAGGCGCCTGGTAGGAAAATTTTGTCCTGAACATGAGAAAGGCTGTGATGAGCCCCTGTGAGGAAGTGTCCCTGTAGGGATGCATCTCTCAGGATGCACTGCTTTCCCTTTCCATGCATTCAGGTACCCAGGGCATTTGGGCATTTGTCCTTCAGGCTTTGGGACAGGCTTCTGGTACATCTGGATTGGATGCTCAATGGCTATTGTACCTTTTCCTCTCTAAACCAGAGAAGAAAGCCCTCAAAGGCAAGAGGATGCGATGGTGGGGGAGTAAAGGGAGACAGAGGCCATGCTATCTCTGGATGACTTGCAGGTGTTTATAGGGATTGGGGGAGGGGTGACCTCACCACAATCCCTTTTCCTTGCACAGCTCTAAGGGACATGCAGGTCCCCCAGGCTGTAGCTGTTGGCAGAACGGTAAAGATTCTTCCTGAAGCCTCACAAAACCTTGAAAAAATATCTCCCTTTCCCTCTCCGATATCCATTATATCTGGGTTCAGATTCCAGCATTGCCACTTACTCCTTCTGTAAGCTTGGATAACTAACCAAATTTCTCTGATCCTTCACCTTTTCACCTATAAATTTGTGTACATAATCCCTGACTCCCCGGGGGAGATGTGCACCTAGCACAATGGTTCTCAACTTCAGGAGTCACCTGGGGAGATCTAATTAATACTGATGCCTGGGTCTCACCCCCAGAGCTTCTGATATAATTTTTCTGGGGTGTAGCCCAGATATCAGGATTTTCAAAGCTTCCCCCAAGTGATTCTAAAACGCAGTCAAAAACTGCGAGCCTCTGCTGTACACGTAGCAGATGCCTAATTAATACTGTTCTTTCACATTTCTTTAGTGTTAAGTGCCTGTTCACATTTTATTTTTAAAAGCCTTACCAGTCTCTCGTGATGGCTCAAGGATTCTTTATTTCTGTCACCCCCGTGTACATTCTCATACTGACAACCTCTGCACTTTCAAAACAGATGACTCAACCCCCAGCCAATCAGCCAGGCCTTTTATCTGGCTTTGGCTCCTCTTCTGTTCATTGGCTAGAGCCAATTGGTTAAGACACACAATGCCCTCCTGGAGATGCCAATGAGGAAACCAAACAGATGGAATGATCCATTGTTTGCTCTTCAGCCAGGGAACTCCATCATTTACCTCCAAATCTCTCTCTTACAGTATGCAAAAGCTCACATTGTAAAACCCCAAGTTCTCTCAACTGGATCGGAAGCAATAATGTGTCTCCCACCTCCATCCATGGAATAACTTTTGCATCAGTGCCCACCTTGGTACAAATGCCCACCTCCATTCTTCATGGACTACTCCCATGTCAGGAGATGTGCCATCAGCCAGTCATTCATTGCCAGCCACGCCTCCCCCAAAGATGCTCTACTCTAGTCATGCTATTTCTCAAAAGCTCTCCATGCTTTGCATAGGTCTTAAATGTCTTTTCCTCCCGTAGTCTCTCTGGAAGGCTTTTACTCACCTTTACAAGCCAAATTCAAATGTTCACCTCTGCAGTTTACCTCATCTGTCCTTCCAGCCCCCCTCCTCCCCAACAGAATTTAATTGTTTCCACCCCTGTGCTCTCACAACCTGTGAAATTCTCAGGTATAGCATTTACCCTGATGCATTATATTAAGTATTTTACCAGAGAGGGATTTTGTCATTTGTCTTTTCATAACCAACTTGTAGCACAAGGATAGAGCCTTAGCAGGTGCAAACTAAATGCTTGTTGGACTGCATCCAATTCTCTGTCCTCAAATCTATACCAGTGAATTTTTGAAACGCCTCCCCCAAATAATCAAGACAATTTTCTCCATCACCATCTACAAGCTATTAGCACTCATCTGCTACAATGAAACTTTAAAAGAGGAAGATTAGTTTTCTCGCCCATGTATGTATATGTGAACAAAAAAATGAGTAAACACTTACCATAAACCTGAGATAACACAAGAAATGGCATGGCTCTGAAAGGGATAACTACATTTTACAAGAAAGGGGACATATTTAGCTGAGGGGATGGAAAGGTTTGGAGAGGTGGCATTTTTTGCTGCTTTATTTCCTGAGATGGGGGAGGCATGAGGGACTGATGGGGAGAAGAGCATCTGCTTTACCTTTTCCGGAGCAGGCAGCTGTAAGTGGTTAACCTCCAAGGGAGTGATGAGAGGGACGGTCTGGAAGCCATCCTCAACCGAAGGCGGCTTGGTTCCCTTCTCACTGGGGTTACTGTTCAGCTTCACCATCCTTACACCTTTCTTCCCAGACCTAAGACAAGCAGTGGGGTTCTAGTTACAGTGGGAGGTGAGGCAGGGGAAGAGAGGGCTGACGACAGAGAAAATAGCGCTGTCCTCAACAGCTCCACTCGGTTTTCCATGTAGAGATCAGTCATCTATCTATCTTCTGCTAGATTTCCTGACATGATTCTCATTATCCAGTAAAACTTCTTTAATCATCAAAATATGACACCCGCCCATGTGGTTCCAACAGTCTTATAATTCAGGAAACTCAAGGAAAATCCCAGACTTACACAAACAATATACAAGCTTTTTTAAAAAAAAAATACAAGACACTAGAGCTAATACAGTCATATAATCTCAGTGAAAAGCTTATTCGTACTGCAAAATTAAATCTTATTATTCTGGGTCACCCTGCAGTATGATAAATTTCACCTTACCACCACACCTTACTACCTTGCTAATTTTATTATGTTGGCTTTGCTTCAGCTATCTCCCTAAAACACAATAAGTACATTCAATGTCTCTATGTTACTGTAGCCTTTTACATGATATGTAGGTTGTACAGGAGGTACAATTTCCTAAAACAAAAAAGCACTGGCTTGAACCTGATCCTCCTATTCAGCCATGGAATGCCTCCATTTCCTCAATAGCGAAGGGCCATTTTTTTTTTTTTTTTGCTTCCATGGAAAGTTAGCAACCCCCATATTGCAAGATTGCCAACTAAATAAACAAATAGCATATATTTCTCTCAAGCTCCTTTGGAAGTCAAACGATGCTCCCACCCGAACCCTAGAAGCCCAGACAACTGGATTTCTCTTGTCAATCCTGCTGATGGAACATTATTAGACAAAATAGGGTTGTTGTGGAGGTGAAAGAGATGGTAAAGGGTCAGAGGATATTGAGCAGTGGTTATAGCAAAAACAAATGCCTACTTACTGTGATGCACTCTTGGGGGGTCAGAGCAGATTCAAGCCAATTTGAAGAGGAGGAGGACGGCCAGGAGTCCTCCCTCCTCAGCCCGAGCTCGTGGTGCTGAAAGGACAGCGCCTTGCCTGTGTCTGGATTGGGAGTTTCTGAGAGCGAGGCGCGAGCGAGAGGGGAAGAGCTCCTGGCAGCTGCCTGCCTGCTCCCTCGCTCGCGCCCCCTCCCACCGGGGAACGGGCTCCCACACCATCTGTCATCTGGCACCACCTGCTGTTTCTCATGCATGGCCACAACCAGGGCATGGGACAAAATGGTTTCAAGAAGTGGGAGGGATTCTGGCCATAATAATAATAGTAATAATAATAACCATATAACAAGCAATCCTTGAATCTTTAGAAAAACGGAAGGACACATATTCATTAGGAGGAGGGACTACCTTTTAAAATCTTCCAGAGCAATACTGTGAAAGCTCAAATGGTTCAGGACCTGCACTGTGCTCTGACCTGTGGTAAAGGGTGAAGGGGAACTAACGTCGAGTATCTCCCAAGCAGTGGGCACTTTTCCAGTCTCTACCAGACGATTTCCCTCATTTGCAAAATGTGATGGGGTTAATATGAGGTGTGAAAGTGATGTAACGACAGGAAAGCAGCTCTGAGTGGGGCACATGGCAAGCATTGCATGTCAGAAGCTGCCATACTCACAATGCCACTATAAACACACAGGTCAGCTAAGGTCGCACAGCTGTTATGCGACCAGGAACTGGAAGTGGAGGCCTGATACATGGCCACTGGTGTTTGTATGCAGTCCACACATTTACGTTCCAGGTCGGTGTCTGGAATCGGGGAAGGCAAAGTCCTAGTGTCAACTCTTTGAAGTTCTGGCTGTGAGGATCTTGGACATTTGTATTCACTCCCCCAAGCCTCCATTTCTTTATCTTGGATGTGGGGACAATAATTCCTCCCTTGCAGGGGAGCTGTGAATAAGACAAGATTGTGCTCAGGGAAACCCTTTTTAGTTCAGGGACAAGGTTCTGAATGGCTGAATTATTTCATCCCTAGGGATTGCCCTTACGTTCTTCAAATCCTCTGAGATTAAGACTGTTGCCACTGGTTTCTCTCAGCTGTGGGTCAAATCATCGTTGGTCACTTATCTCCAGCTTTAGTGCTGTTATGGTGCTCTTCATGAGGCCCAGTGCTCTCGGCCTCCCCTTTCACTTCCAAAAATATCCTGGTTCCATGATAAGTTGTTTGGTCACCTTAATTAGTGCTCACGTGATGAGCATACACTACTAGCTAAAATGCCAGGAGAAAACATTCATATTATTGGTGTTGTTCACTAATGAAATGGACATATATGTGTCTGCATGCACATATAAGGCATCTGTGTGCATGTGTCGTGTGTGTGTTAAGGGAGATGTTTCTGAGACAGTAAAGTTTATAATATATCACAGCTGCACAGAGTATTATTAATAAAAGTATGCATATATGTGAGAGGAAGTTATTCTAATAAATATTAGTTTCTCCCTCCTTTCCAAAGATCAGGATGATTTTCAGGTGAGAGCATTGTCTAAGAACACAATAGACACCCACATCGAGTCAATTGTGAAATCATGTTTGATCCAATTATTGCTGCCTCCAAAGGAGGAAAAAAATCCCTTGACAAAGCTTATGATGGATTCACAAGTAGAAATCACACCTTTAATAACTCCAAGCCACAGATCCTGATAGGTCTTTTTCATTGTTGTTTTTGGGGGGTTTGTTGGTGGTGGTAGTGCAAAAAGGTGATTTTATTAAAGCATGGGGACATAACCCGCAAGCAGAAAGAGCTGACAGTTTAGTAAAAGGTCCACAAGGGCCTGTCTCATGGCAACGGGAAATCCAGGCTTCCTGGTATGTGAAGCCAGGAAAGAGGCTGCAGGAAGAAACACAGAGTGGAGTGATGTTGAGAAGCCACTTATGGGAGAATAATATTGAGAGGTGCTTAATATAATAGACTATTATTCTCCCATTGAGTTCTGGAAAATATGTTTGACAGTTGAAAGCAAAAATATGACATCTTTATGAGGTTTTCCATGTGTATAGATGTAATATATCGGATAAATGCAACATAAAGAGGGGAGGCTAACGGGACCATTGTGGTGGTAACGTTTCTATATTCTTTTTTTTTATTTTTTATTTTTTGTGATTCAGTATCTGCTTTATTTTTTTTTACAAATAGTTTATTGTCACATTGGTTTCCATATAACACCCAGTGCTCATCTCCACAAGTGCCCTCCTCCATGCACATACGTTTTTATATTCTTAAGTGGTAAAGTACTGACTCCCACTAGACAGTGAAAAGTTAACTAGGTCTATTTTAATCCCCAGAAATAAGGTGAAAACCACAATAAGGAAATTTAAATGGAATGCTAAAACAATTCAAATACCCCCAAAAAACGCAGGAAAGAAAAAAAACAGGAACAACAACAAAAACAAAGAAAACAAGATACAAATCATGAAATAGTAGTCTTAAATCCAAACTTAGCATTGTCATCCAGAGTTCACAGTTTACATTAGAGCTCGATCTTGGTGTCGTATATTCTATGGATTTGGACAAATGTGTAATAACATGTATCTGCCATCATACTATCATACAGAATTGTTTCACTGCCCTAAAAATTCTCTGTGCTCCACCTAGTTATCCCTCCCTCTCCCCTAATGCTTGGCAACCATTGATCTTTTTACTGTCTCCATGATTTTGCCTTTCCAGAATGTCAAATAGTTGGAACCATACAATAAGTTGATTTTTTAGATTGGTTCTTTCACATAGTAAAATGCATTTATGTGGTCCTCCATGTCTTTTCATGGCTAGATAGATCTTTTCTTTTCTTTTTTTTTTTTTTTTCTGCATAAGACTCCACTGTCTGGGTGTACCACAGTTTATCCATTCACCTACTAGAGGACATTATAGTTGCCTCCACATTTTAGTAATTATGAATGTGGCTGCTATACACATTTTGTGTGCAAGTTTTTGTGTGGACATAGTTTTCAGCTCCTTTAGGTAAAAATCAAGGAGTGCAATTCCTGGATCATATAAGAGTATGTTTAGTTTGTAAGAAACTGCCAAACTATCTTCCAAAATGTCTGTACCATTGTGCATTCCCAGAAGAATGAACGAGAATTTTCTTAGTGTTGAGTTTTCTTTTTCCTTTGTTTTCTTATTGTTGAGTTTTCTTTTCTTATTTCTTATTGTTGTTATTCTTATTCTATTGTTATTCTTATTCTATTGTTGTTATTCTTATTGTTGTTATTGTTATTTAATATTATTTTCTTATTGTTGAGTTTTGAAAATTCCTATATATTTTAGATAACAGTTCCTTATCAAATATGTCTTTTGCAAATATTTTCTCCCAGTCTATGGCTTATCTTTTCACTCTCCTGACAGCATCTTCTGCAGAGCAGAATTTTTTAATTTTGCTGAAGTCCAGCTTATCAATTATTCCTTCCATGGTTCATGTCTTTGGTGTTGTGTCTAAAACATCACCACCAAACCCAAGATCATCTAGGTTTTCTCCTATGCTAACTTCAGAGATTTTATAGTTTTGTGTTTTACACTTAGGTCTGTGATCCATTTTGAGTTCATTTTCGGGAAGTATGTAAGGTCTTAATTATTTTGCATATGGACATCCAGTTGTTCTAGCACCATTTGTTGAAAGACTAACTTTTTTTGTTGTATTGTCTTTGCTCTATCAAAGATCAGTTGGCTATATTTATTTAGGCTTACTTCTGGGCTCTCTATTTTGTTCTACTGGTCTATTTACCTATTCCTTCTCCAGTAAAACACTGTCTAGATCACTGTAGATTTATAGTAAGTCTTGAAGTCAGATAGTTTTCCATCTTCCAACTTTGTTCTTCTTTTTCAATATTGTATTGGCTATTTTGGATCTTTTGCCTCTCCATACAAACTTAAGAGTTAGTTCATTGATATCCAGAAAATAACTTGCTAGGATTTTGACTGAGATTGCATTGAATCTATAGATCAAAGAAAACCTGGCATCTTGGGAAAAATTGATACATTTATAATATTGAGTCTTCCTATTCATAAATATGGAATATACCTCCATTTATTTTGCTCTCCTTTGACTTCTTTCATCATATTTTTATTTTTCTCATACATTCCATATATTTTGTTAGCTTATACCTAAGTACTTCATATTTTGGTGACACTGTAAATGATATTGTAGGTTTCTTTAAAAATGTTTATTTATTTCTTTTGAGAGAAAGAGTGAACTCAAGTGGGGGAGGGGCAGAGACAGAGAATCCCAAGTAGGCTTCATGCTGTCAGCACAGACCCTGATGAGGGGCTCGATCTCATGAGCCACGAGATCATAATCTGATCTAAGCCAAAACCAAGAGGTGGATGCTCAACCAACTGAGCCACCCAGGCACCCTAGTATTGTGTTTTCAATTTCAAATTCTACTTGTTAATTGATGGTATATAGGAAAACAATTAAGTTTTGTATATTAACCTTGTACCCTGCAACTTTTCTATAACTGCTTATTAGTTCCAGGAGTTTTGCTGTTGATTCTTTCAGATTTTCCACAGAGACTATCAAGTCATAAATAAATACAGTTTTATTTCTTCCTTCCCTATCTGTATACCTTTTATTGCTTTTCATACTTTATTGCATTTTATAGGACTGCCAGTATGATGTTGAAACACAGTAATAAAACAGCCTTGCCTTGTTCTTGATCTTAGTGGGCAGTTTCCTAACATTAATATGATGTTACCTGTAAGTTTTTTTTGATGATGTTCTGTATCAAGAAGTTCCTTCCCTTCTTACTGAAAGTTTTTATAAATTAATGATAGATCTTGTCAAATGCTTTCACTGCATCTACTGAAATGAACATGCAGTTTTTCCTCTTTAGCCTGTTGATGTGATGGATTATATTAAGTGATTTCCAAATATTGAACCAGCCTTGCATACCTGGCATAAATGGTTGTGTGTATTATTGGTTGTGTGTACAATTATTTTTATACATTATTGGATTCAATTTGCTAATATTTTGTTGAAGATTTTTACATCTATGTTCATGAAAGACATTCATCTGTAGTTTTCTTCTTTTGTCAACTCTTTGTCTGACTTTGGTATTAGGACAATGTTGGACTCACTGAATAAGTTAGGAAGTATTCCCTCTGCTTCCATCTTCTGGAAAAGATTGTAGATAATTGGTATGATTTCTTCCTTTAATGTTTGGTAGAAATCACCATTGAATCCATGTTGGGGTGAGCACTGGGTGTTATATGTGAGTGATGAATCACTAAACTCTGCTCCTGAAACCATACTACACTATATGTTAACTAACTTGAATTTAATTTTTTTTTAAAAAGGCTATTACTGATTCTATTTTTTTAAGAGATACAGATCATTTAGACTATTTCTTCTTGTGTGAATTTTGGTAGAGTGTGTCTTTCAAGGAATTGGTCTGTTTTATCTACATTATTAAATTCGCGGGCATAGAGCTGTTCATAGCATTGTTTTCTTATCCTTTTCAGGTATATGGAATTGTAATGATGTCTTCTTTTTAATTTCTGATATTAGTAATTTGTGCCCTTCCTTTTTTTTCAGTTAGTCTGGTCAGAAGCTTATTAATTTTATTAATCTTTTCAAGAACCAGGTTTTGGTTTTGTTGATTTTCCCTACTGATTTCCTTTTACTTACTCCTTCAGATATGTATTGGCCCTGTTTTCTCTCTCTTTATTTCCTGGGATGCTAAATACATGCATGTCAGACCTTTTCCCAACATCTCTTAAGGGAAAGTATCTATATGTTTTCTCTATTGTCCATATATTTTTCTTTTTCCTCTTCATGTTTTAATCTAGATATTTTCTGTTTGAACTACCTTCTACTTCTCTAATTGGCTCATTGAATTTTTATGGGCTCTTTTGTTTAACTTGTCTAATTTACTGGTAAATTGTCTATTGGGTTTTTAATTTTGTTATTTATAGATAGTCTTTATAGTTCTTTTTGTGGATTTCAGGTCTTTAGTGACATTTTGCATTGTCACCTATTTTCTTAATAATACTATTCACAAATATTTTAAAACCCACCTTTGAGAATTCTAGTATCCAGATCACATATGGACATGGGTCTATTACCTTTTTATTCTCCCTTGGTTGACTCTGACATGCCTATTAATCTTTTATTGATTATTTTGCACTGTATATGAAAATATACACATAGGCTCTAGATTCTATTGTTTTCCTAAAAAGATCATTTAATTTTATTCTGACAGGTAGTTAAATAGGGGCAAATTCATTTTGATCCAAATAGAGATTGAGATAATTAGAGGCCAGGTTTCAGTTCTTGTAAGATCTGATCTGTTTTTGGTTTGAAAAGTCCCTTGGGGGTCTCAAATGAAAACCTAGGGTGTGAAGACCCCTCCTCCATGGCAGACCCTGAACTCCAACTATTGTTTCTCTGTGGCACCAAGAAGCTTCAAAGGTTCAACTTAAGTCTCTTAGCCTCTTCATATCCATTTCCTATTTGGGTTATCAGCTTCAAGTACAAAGTAGAAATCAGAAAACATCTTGAGGGAAAATATGGTAGAGAAGGTTGGGCTCGCTTCCCAGCAGTTCCCTTTCCTCTATGATCTTGTCACTTCCAGTCCTGTATATCTTGGTAGCAATAAACTTCAAAGTTTGTCTCCCCAGCCCCAAGAGACTGATGAAAACTCTTGGCCACTGCTTTATGCTAAGCTTCTAGGCATATCATTAAGCACTGGCAGTGTGAAGGGGGAAAGCAGTGAGAATTGAGGGTTTGCCCCAATCCATTATTAACTTTTCTTCAGAACCTTAGCTCCCTAGGTCCTTGCTTCACTGGTTCTTCTTCTTCAACAGCTGTTTTGTTTGTTTTATTTTTAATTAACAAACTTTTTAAAATATTTATTTATTTGGGGGACAATGTAAGCAGGGGAGGGGCTGAGAATGAGGGGCAGAGGATCCCAAGAGGGCTCTGTGCTGACAGGCTAACAGCACAGAGCCCGATGTGGAGCTTAAACTCACAAACAGAGATCATGAACTGAGCCAAAGTCAGAGGCTCAACCAACTGAGCCACCCAGGTGCTCCAGCAAACTTTATTTTTTTAAAGCAGTTCAGGTTTACAGAAAAATTGAGTGGGAAGTACAGAATTCCCATATACCCCCTCTCCTGCCACCATCCACCCTGGGCAAATGCACATCCAGTTTCTCCTGTTATTAACATCTGACATTAGTGTGGAATATTTATCACAATTGATAAATTGGCTCAAATTGGATGAGCCGATATTGATACCTTATTGTTATTAACTAAAATCCATTGTTTACATTAGGAGTTACTTTGTATTGTACTCTGTGAGTTTTAGCAAAGATATAATGTATCTGCAGTTACATGTATAGAATACATCCATCATTACAGTATCATACAGAAGAGATTCACTGCCCTAAAAGTCCCTTGTACTCTACCTTTTCATCTCTCCCTCCTTCCCTCCAAACCCCTCGCAGTGACTGATTATAAATTTGCCTTTATCAAAATGTCATAAAGTTGGAATCATACAGTATGTTGTCTTTTCAGATTGGCTCCTTTCACTTAGCAGAATGCATTTGAAAGTCCTCTATGTCTTTTCATGGCTTTAATAGCTCATTAGTTTTTACCACTGAATAGTATTCCATTGTTTGGATATACCACAATTCATTTATCCAGTCACCCAGTGAAAGCTATCTTGATGCCTTCCAAGTTGTAGCAACTATGAATAAGGCTACTCTATTTTATTTTTCCCCTTCTGAGTAAATTATTCATTCATCAAATAAGCAAATACTATAGACCAAACACCATGAAATTTCCCAAGGATAGTACCATGAACATAACAGACAAAACACCTGCCCTCACAGAACTTACATTCTAGCACCAAAGATCAGGAAACTACAGTTAATAAGGCTACTTTAAATTTTTAATTTTTTTTTAAATAAGGCTACTTTAAACATGGGTGTGTAGGTTTTTATATAACATAACTTTTCAACTTATTCGGGTCAATACCAAGAAAAGAAATGCTAGGTCTTATGGTAAGAGTATGTTTAGTTTTGCAAAAGACTGCCACACTCTTCCAAAGTATTTGTATTATTTTGCAACCCTAATATCAATGAATGAGAATCCTTATTGCTTCATACCTTACTAGCATTTAGTGTTGTCAGTGGTTTGGATTTTAGCCAATCCAAAGCTGTATCTCATTTTTTTAAATAGCTGTTTCTATTTTAGCCAAAATTTTAGTTGTTCTCAGTTTAGAAGTATTGCTAAGATCCTCCATCATGTCAAACAAGAAACTGAGCGTTGCCCTCGGAGGTCCTAAGTTCAAAGTTCCCAGAGAAGGGCTCTGATGGACCCTATTTGAGTCCATTGCCCACTTCTGACAAGGGAAACAAAATCTGACAAAAATCACAACTTCCATTCAAACCACATGGTTGAAGTGGACAAAAGCACTTCTTGGGAAAAAAAGGGAGCATTTCCAAAAAGTGGAGAGGAGTGTTGATCACTCAAAATAACAGATATCTAAATGCCACAATAGCTTGCTGAAGAGTTTAAACATTATCAATTTCACCCTTAAAATAATATGCTCTTAAGATAATGTATTGGCATTTCTGGATGAAACAATCATTATTCTTTAAACATTATTTGACAATTGTAGGTGGCATGCACCATGAATTACTTATAGAGAATATTTTTAAATCACCCATGTTTTTAGCAGAATGTCACAGGCATTTTTCACTTATAAATTTTTAAATTGTTATTCATTGTTTCTATAAGTTTGTAACCATTTTCCTTAATAATTGCGTGTACATTATGGAAATTAAGGATACAGCCTTTAGAGCCAGACTGTCTGGGCTCAAAACCCAGCTTTACCACTTGCTAGACTTCTGATGTTGGGTAAGTTTCTTAATCTCTCTGTGCCTCAGTTTCCTTATCATAAATACAGGATACTACGAATACTTACTGTGCAGGGTCACTATAAGGAGTTAATATCTGTAAGGTGCTTAGAACAATACCTGTAAGTGCAAAACAAATATTTATTCAAGTTATTCAATTATTAGATACACATTGTTTTAGACCTAGCTCCTATGTTAATCAGTTTTATTTTTAGTTTTATGATTTATACTTTTAAAATGTTTTCTTCTTCCTGACTTCCTTAAGTATATTTCATCTCTCTCTTTTGAACTTCCTGGAACAAATATCTAGTTTATTGCTTTGCTTTCTTCCTGTTTGAACATGAGAAATTATAGTTATTATTTTAATTTACCTCTGCTTATTGCTATTCTTTCATTATCATTCTTCAAATATTTTATAACTGAAAATTTGTTTCTCTGACTCAAGAGTCATTCAGCGTGCCTGGATGAATCAGTTGGTTAAGCGTCATGACCTTGGCCCAGGTCATGACCTCATAGTTCGTGAGTTCAAGCCCTGCATCAGGCTCTGTGCTGACAGCTCAGAGCTTGAAACCTGCTTCAGATTCAGTGTTTCCCTCTCTCTCTGCCCCTCGCCTGCCTCTCTCTCTCAAGAATAAACAAACATTTAAAAAAATTTTTTTAAAGAGTCATTCAGTAAATAGTTTTGTTTTATTTTTATTTATAAATGCTTACATTTCTTGTTTTTATTATTGAGAGAGAGAGAGAGAGAGAGAGAGAGTCTTAAGCAGACTCCATGCTCAGCACAGAGCCTGATCCTGATTTGGGACTCTATCCCACAACCCTGAGATCATGACCTGAGCCAAAATCAAGAGTTGGGTGCTCAATTGACTGAGCCACCCAGGTGTTGCATAAATGCTTACTTTTCATATTTGATAATTTGTATATTTTGAGACTCATTTCTAGTTTTATTGTTTGTAGCCCAAGAGTGTTTTTTCTGTAAATTTTCTGATTTGCAGAATGTATTAAATTTTTGTTGTGGCCTAACATATGTACTATTTCTGTTAAAATTTTCTGAGCATAAGGAAATAAATCATTTTCTGTATAAATATGAATTTTTTAATATATATCTATTAAGTCAGTCTGTTACATAAGACATTTAAATCTTCTATACCCCAAGTGATTTCTCACTTGCTCGATCTGTCAGGAAATTAAATATAGGTGTTGCTATTTTTGATTAGCAAAATCAAATTTTGTTGTGATATTTCTCCTGGCAGTAAAGTTATGTTATTTGACATATAGCTTCATGATGTCCCATCTTCTTGTAAATTTTGCTTTTATGGATATAAATGACCTATTATTCCTTTTTAGTGCTTTGTGATTTTAATTTCTCTCTCTCTAAAATACAAATGCAAACTCTTCTTTCCATGGTTTGTCTTTGCTCTTCCCAGCCTTTTATAATTGGACTTCAATTCTTGACTAGGTCATTATAAGTAATCTTTTTAACAGGGGAATTTAGGGGCACGTGGGTGGCTCAGTTTGCTAAGTGTCTGATTTCAGTTCAGGTCATGATCTCAGGGTTTGTTAGTTTGAGCCCCGCATCAGGTTCTGCGCTGACAGCTCAGAGCCTGGAGCCTGCTTCTGATTCTGTGTCTCTCCCTCTCTCTGCCCCTCCCCAGCTCACACTCTGCCTCTCTCTGTCTCTCAATAATAGACAAACGTTAAAAAAAATTAAAATTATATATGGGAATTTAGCTCCTTAAAATTAACTCCTGTATTGTCTTATACTTGTCATAATCTCTATGGTTCCTTGTGATTTCTTTTGTTTTCTACATACATATTTTTCTTCAAGAATTTGAAAGGCACACATGTTTTTAAATGATGCCTTCAGTTGGGGCGCATGGGTGGCTTAGTCGGTTAAGCGTCCGACTTTCGCTTAGGTCATGATCTCGCGGTTGGGTTCGAGCCCCGCGTCGGGTTCTGTGCTGACTGCCAGCTCAGAGCCTGGAGCCTGTTTCAGAATCTGTGACTCCCTCTCTCTCTGACCCTCCCCTGCTCACGCTGTCTCTCTCTCTCTCTCTCTTAGAAATAAATAAAACATTAAAAAAAAATTTTTTTTAAATGATGCCTTCAGTTATTTTTTATTTTGCCAAAAACATATTTGAATCAACATTCATCTCCCAGCCTCAAAAATAGAGCAAAATCCTTTGATCTCTTCCCATATAAATGAGATGATTAGCACACATTTTTTTCTCCTCCTTTTCCTGCCTCTCATTTCTCCTGTATTTATCAGATATTAAACCCAAGACTTTATTTTCACTGATGCACATTTTCCCATTGTATTTCCATTTCCTGAGAAACTCTTGTCAAGATTCAGAGTGGGAGAAAAGTGAATACAATATGAGTCTTTTCCCAAAGAGCTCAATGATACTGTATCTGAAAATAATTATGTTACATACATAAGTTTCAAAGGATCTGTGAGCTTCTGTGGATAGGATTTCATTACATCTTAGCATTTAATGTTTTGTTTTGTTTCCATGTATACAATATATCTACGATGAAAGAGATGATAAAAGCACTTTAAATGTCTCATTATAAATCTTGTTGAGTTGTCAGTTTAAGAGTGTTATTCAAAACTTAATGGTGTGATAGGAATATAAGCTTTTTAGAGATCTGCTCTAAGAATCTCCCAGAGGCCAGTATGTAAGGAAGCTCTGCTCATACCATTGCTAGGAGCTCTATATTTAAATTTCAAACAACAGCAGTCAGAAAGCTATGAAAATCATGAGATTCTCTTTCTTCTTAAAGAGGGAAGAGGCCATTGCCTACTTTTGATTTAAAGGAAAAATGGACAATAGGGAGGCAGAAAGGTCAGTCCACATTTCTTCTCAGATTGGCTAGAAATGGATGTAGAAGAAGAATTTCTAAATAAAGGAGGCAAGTCCTGGGGGTGGAAATTGACATCAGCTTAATTCAAGCAGGATCACTTATGAAGAACCCTTCCAATTAGGTCTGGGAATCCACTTAGAGATAAGTTGATAAGAATAAAGCCTTTTTAAAAGTTTTAAATTTTGCCTAGAAGTATATGCCTTCAAAATGCATTCCAAGGGACTTTTTCGAGTTAAATGATCCATTCATCTGTCTCTTCCAACAAAAGTTTTCCCAGTCTGTGTTGTAAAATGAGTCACACCTGAGCGGAAAGTTTCACTTGTAGAAGAGGTTCCCCCAAAAGCCAATTCTGAGAGCTTTGAATGTATGAAACTTACTAAGGAATGTTCTCACGATGAAGAAGGGAAGGGGGAAGGAAGCAGGTCCAAGGGAGAACTTGAACTGTGGTACAACCTCAACAAGGCCTTCAGACAATCTCACAAGTACCTATGAAGCCAGAATGGCCTTTCTCAGTTGTTCTTAGTTCAGATGCAGACAGGTACCTTCTCCAAGAGGGCAAGACCTTGGGCAATGTGGCTCTCTTCGGCCAAGGGCAGTTCTTGGAGAGGGCTAGAAGCTAAGGCTGTCAGCCAACACCTGAGCGGCCAAAGACTTTCAGTCCTGAAGGGGGGAATCTAACTGGGCAGCATGGCATCCACCATAGGCTCTGTCCTAGGCTGTCCTCATGCTCCCTCATGTGACAGTCACACCCTGTGACTTCACATATCATTAATATACTGGTAACTCTTACATGTTTACCTAAAGCAGAGATTTCTTCTGGACTCCAGACACCTATATACAACCCTTTCCCTTGACATTTCCATTCCAATGGTTCACACGTACATGAATTGCAACATATCCAAAACTGAACTCCTCATCTCTCCCCTCGAACCTGCTCCTCCGTGTTGCCTCTTGGTGAACTGCACCATCATTCATCCATTATCGAACCAGAAAACCGAGAGGAATTCTTGACATCTTATTCCTCACTCCTACATCCAGTCACTGAGTTCTGATCATCCTCCCTCCAAAATATGTCTCCCATCAGTCCACCCTTCTCCCTCCATGACTCCTGAATCCATTCTGTCTCCCCATCTAACGAGTCTCCTGGCAACGGTATTTTCCTCCCTGCCAATATATTCTTTATACTGTAGTCCAAGCAATTTCTGTAAAATGAAAGTCTAATAATTTTATTTCCTTGTTTAGAACTCTTCAGAGGTGTTTCTTCCTCATCTCCTCCTCTTCCCCCATTCCTCCTCCTCCTCTTCCTCCTTAAAGATAAATCCAAAATCTCAAACTTAGCCTCAAAGGCTCTTTATGGTTTGTCCTCTGCCTATTCCACAAGTCTATGCTCCAGCTTCCCTGATGCCCAAACACACTCCTTTCCAACCCAGAGAACTTCCATATGATGTATTTTCTGTGACTTCCTCTTCAGGGGGGTGCTCTTTCCCATTCCTGTAATAATTTCTTATAATTATTCAGAGTTACTTAAGTATTACTTCATCAGAGAAGTCTCCCCTGAGATCTCAGACTATATTTGACTCCTCTTTTACTCCCATAGGACTCTGTTTTTAGGTTGGAATACCTATTGTTCTTAAAATTTTTATGATTATTTGTGTAAATATGGTTTAATGAGAGTAGGGATTGAGTTCTTCCAACCTAAATATCAACAACCAGGGGACAGATGGGCAAATTGTGGTTTATATTATATGATGGAATATTATGCAGTCATTAAAAATGATGTCCTAGAATATTAAGTCACATGGGAAATGTTTATAATGTTGAATAAAAAGAGTACTCAAAATTGTAGAGATATGATTTTGACTCTGTGAAAATATAAAGGCTGAATACCAACTACTAAAAAGAAAGAATAATTATGAAATGTGACAGAGGTACTAATTGTTGCTACAATGGCAATCATGTTACCATATGTAAATGTATCAAATTAACCTGTTGTACACCTTAAATTTACACAATGCTGTATGTCAAATATATTTCAATGAAAAAGACTGAAAGATATAAAAATGTTTATAGATTTTTTCTTCTGAATGAAATTTTGGTGGATTTTCATTCTTTTCTCAACACTTCTCTGCTCATCTCTCTAAAAACATGCTATTTAGGGGCACCTGGGTGTCTCAGTCAGCTAAGCAGTCGACTTCGGCTCAGGTCATGATCTCACGGTTTGTGAGTTCAAGCCCCCATCAGACTCTGCTGTCAGTGCAGAGCCTGCTTCAGATCCTCTGTCCCGACCCCACCACCCGTCCCTCTTCCTGCTTGCTCTCTCCCTCAAAAATAAACATTAAAAATAAAAATAAAATAGCAGTTATTTATTTCTAAATCAATGGAGGGAAATTAGTAATTTTCTGCTAGAGAAAAAACTATCTGAGTTCTAGAAAACAAACTTTTCAGAAAAGACAGTAATTTATAAGAGATAAGCAACTCAACATGGTGAAATCAAATGGTTGAGTATAAGTTTACTGGGTGTTATGGAACAGTTTTGGAAAATTCCTTTTATTCCTCTCTGACACACCAGAGAGGATTCAGACTGTAAATACTTACTATTATTTTTTCTTCTGACTTGAGTGAGATGTACCTAGTAAGTATTGTGAATATTTAAGGTGTACAAGGTGTTAATATGTGTATGCAATGTGACGTGATCACCACAATCAAACTAACATATCCATCACCTCGTATAGTTACCACTCTTTTGTATGTGTGGTGAGGACATTTAAGATCTACTCTCTTAGCAAATTTCAAAAACACAGTATGGTATCATTGCCAATAGTCACTATGCTATATATTAGATTTCCAGAACATACCCATTTTACATAACTGCAAACTGCATCATCTCACAAATTCTCTACCTTTTAACCAGCGCCTCCCCATTCCCTCCACCCCCAGCCCCAGCAACTATCATCCTACTCTCTGCTTCTATGAGTTCAACTCCTCGAGATTTCACACATGAGATTATGCGGTATTTGTCTTTCTGTTCCTGGTTTAATCACTTAACCTAGTGTTCTCCAGGTTTAATCATGTTGTTATAAATGACAGGATTCCCTTTTTTTTTTAAAGACTGAATAATATTCCATGTGCGTGTATATACACATACAGCTGACCCTTGGACAATGCAGGGATTAGGGGCACTGATCCCCCAAGAAGTCAAAAACCTATGTATAACTTGTGACTCCCCCAAAACCAGCTACTATACTAATAGTCTACTACCGACCAGAAGCCTTACTGATAACGTAAACAGTCCGTTAACAATATTTTGTATGTTATTTGTATTATAGACTCTATTCTCGTGATAAAGTAAGCTAGAGAAAATAAAATGTTAGCAAAGTGATGAGGAAGAGAAAATACATTTACAGTACTGTACCATATTTTTAAAAAAAAACAGTATATAAGTGGACCTATGCTGTTCAAAACCATGCTGTTCAAAGATCAACTGTATATATACATATATACATGTATCACATTTTCTTATCCACTGATGAACAGAGGCTGATTCTATATCTGGCTCTAGTGGATACTGTGGCAGTGAACATGAGGGGACAGGTAGCTCTTTGAGACACCGATTTCATTTCCTTTGGATATACACCCAGAAGTGGGATTGCAAGATCATAGAGCAGCTCTATTTTTAACTTTTTGAGGAACCTCCATACTGTTTTCCATAATGGCCATTTCAGTGAACATTCTCGCCAACAGTGCACAAAGTTCCTTCTTCTCCCTGTGCTCATCAACACCTGTTATCTTTCATATTTTTGATTGTCGCTGTTCTAACAGATGTGAGGTGATATCTCATTGTGGTTTTTATTTGCACTTCCCTGACAGTTCATGATGTTTAGCTTTTTTTAAATATATATATACCTGTCTTTCCTAAACAAATTGCAACAAGGATGTGAGTGTCCTTCTCAGAATATGAGCTATCTATTTCTACCAAGGAATGAAAACTTAACAGTGTTTGAAAATTTCCCATGAAAAGTCCCTTTTTGTAAAGTTCTACTTGCTTGATTTTTTACATTTATATTAAAGAACTGAGGAAAACTCCCTCGCTGACTCATATAAAGTAAAAGGGCCCTTGCTTCCTCTCAATCCCTGCTCAAAACAGTTGTCAAAGTTGTTCTGTTAAATGTTAGTTGGTTCATATCAATCCTCTGCTCAGAACTGTTCAGTGGTTTTTCCTCCAACTCTGAAGAAAAGTCCTCAAAGTGGCACAATGCGAACTGGCCTCTGTTACCTTCTTCCCTCATCTTCTCCTACTACTCACGCTCACTCACTCCACTGGACCTGTTTTCTGCCCCCCTGTTCTTCAGCCTTAGGACACTGGCCTCTATGTAGAATGTTCTTATGGTCTTTCCTCAGAATCTGCATGTATTCCTTCATATATTTCTTACTTCAGGTTTTTATGAAAAGGTTACCTTCTATGTTAGGCCTCCCCTTCACCTCCCTACCTAACACTGTATCCCTTGACACACACCTTCATCTCGTTTATTTTTCTCCATAGTATTTTTTTTAACATTTTTAAAATTCTGTTTATTATCTCCCTTCACCTGAAGATGGGGATTTTTGCATGTTTTATTTACTTCTGTTCCTCCAGGGCCCAGAACAGAATCTGGAACATAGGTGCTCAATAGCTGTTACATACATAAATACTGAATGAATGAACAAATGTCCCATACAAGCCGACTCACAAAGACAGGAGACTTTTGACTAGATGTCACGGCTCCTCCACAACCTCTGCCCTGGACGGTTATATAATTGAAGGCCCCCACCTTCAGGCAGAAGCGAGGAGTACATGTGTGCTAACTACGTGCCACTGCCTTTTGTTGCGATAATTTCAGTCTTCAGTTGTTCTCTGTCTCTTGGTATCCAGAAGATTCCATTTCCTGGTGAATATTTAAAATAAAAACAAAAAACTACACCACACAAAACCAAAACACTGGGACTAATAGTGACCCAAAGTCAACTAGGCTACTTCCAGTTGTTCGAAAAATTTATCTAACCTTCACCAGATTGCTGGAATAATAGGGTCCAAAGAGGCTACATTAGGATCACAGAAAGACCAACATGACAATTGACAATTAAATGGCACCATTTGAGATCCTACTGGAGCATTTCTAGAAATATAAAAAATTTTCCTTATACTCAGATTCTTAGGAAGTATAGGATAAAGTAAATGAGGATATCTCACGAAGCAATGAGTCAGGTCCTTCAAGTAGGAGTCTACAGATTAATTTGATTTCATGCTGTAACTTTTCTAGGAATATAAAGTGTTTCCATACACACAATCAGATTTCTAAAAGTACAGAAACCAGAGAACTCATTTAGGATTACTACCACTTATCATGAATAAAATTAGACAGATTAAGCAAGTGGTCAATGAATTTATCATAAGGAAAAGTGGGAAGATCCAGGCTCAACTTGTTTTATTTCCAGAAATGTGGATATTTTTCCACACTTTGCTTAACTTTTAAAAAGTGAAGACTAAAATAAACCACAGTGATGGTCAACAATACATATGAATGTTAGCAATATAATATTAAAAATATTAATGTAATATAATTTTTTATGTCTTTATTTTATTTTGGGAGACAGAAATAGAGAGTGAGTGGGGAAGGAACAGAGAGAGAGAGGAAGACACAGAATCTGAAGCAGGCTCCAGGCTCTGAGCTGTCAGCACAGAGCCTGACACGGGGTCCCGAACCCACAGACCATAGAGATCATGACCTGAGCTGAAGTCGGACACTTAACCGACTGAGCCACCCAGGCACCCCTACAAATACTAATATTAAAACTCCAAAAAGATTATATATAGCATAATGTACTCATTAGAAAATTAAACACCTAGTTTTATAATGCAAGTTTTAGGAAGACACATAATTACAAAAACAAAAAACAAAAAACAAAAAACAAAAAACAAAAAACCTACATAAAAAGGAAAGTAAAGAAATTATATGCATAGAATCAGTAGGATGGGTATCCTGAACAGGAAAGGCAGGGAGGATAGGTTGAAGGTATTAAACAATGTGATTCAATATAGCTTATTTTCAAGATACTGTTTTGGGTAGGTTCACAATTGCTTACTGCATTATAAAAATAACTAAATAAAAGCAGATCATGCATTGATCAATGAGAATGTCATGAACCAAAGATGAATGACTGATGCAAGACCTATCCTTGTGATCCATAAAGTTGTCAGGATAGAGACATGGTGATCAAAATTTCATGATGACATGAAATTAAATATAGTCAAGTAATAGTTGATGGCCCATACTGCTGGATTCAGCTTAGTATGTACCAAAATGGAAGGAGCATCATTCCCATCCTAACAAAAAAAAAGCTGAATATCTGCAGAAATCATAATTTTTCTTTAACCCATCAGAGTGCTGAGGTTACAGTGCAACAAACTAATTGAAATCTAAGGAAAGATAAGCATGCCAGCAACTTTCTTACCTAAGAGAATCTAGACAGTATACAAGTTGGTAAGAATAATTAAACTAAAATATTAATGGATTGCTAAAAGGTGAATTTCAGGCAGTCTGAGAGTATAGGATCTACGGGAACAAAAGACATCAGAATTTTCACCTATTCATAGGTCTTCTCCACATATTTCACCAGGTGCTTACTAGAAAGACCGTGGACAGAGCAAAAGGCCAGAGAAAGCCTTCTTCATGATGTAGAACTTGTATAGGAAAACAGCTGCACTACAGGAAAGGCACAAAGCTGTGTTCCAATCCTCCCTCCCTGTCTCTAGTGGAAAAGATTGACAACATACTTGATCAGATGAGAAATTTTATCAGAAAATTTAAAGTATAGAAAAGAATCAAGTGAAAATATTACGAATTTTTTAAAAGCTGGAATAAAAATTTCTAATGCTAGTAAAGAGACGAATATCCTCCAAAGGTTCATCAGTAAATTTGAAATAGTAGTGGAAAGAATTAACGATTTTGAAGATAAATCAATAAAAATTGCCCAAACTAAAAAACAACGATACAGAAGAATGGAAAAAACAGAGCATTCAAATGAGACAAAATCAAATGTCTAACATATATCTAACATAATACTAGTAAAAGAAGAAAGAATGAATGAAATAGAAGAAATATTTGAAGAGATAATGGCAAACTTTTCCAGAAGTAATAAAAGATACCAAAGCATGTATTCAAAAAGTTCAGAAGATATCAGAAACAAAAACAAACTGCAATAACTTAAACACATCATATACAAACTACTGAAGACCAAAAACAGGGAAACTCTTAAAGGCAGCCAGAGACAAAAGAAACTTTAAATACAAAGGAACAAAGACAGATAACACAACAGACTTCGCATCTGAAACTATGCAAGCTAGTAGACAATGGAGTGTCACCCTTAACATCCTTAAAAAGAAAAATTAACCGAGTTCTCTACACAGGAGAAAATGTTCTCCAAAAATAAAGACAAAATATTTTTTTCAGAGAAACAAAAATAAGAGTAATCATTGCTAGCTGGCATTCACTACAAGAAATGCTCAAGGAAGCTCTCCAATCAGGATGACAGCCAACAGAAACTTGAATTTACAGGAATAAATGAAGACCACTAGAAATGGCATAAATTAAGGTATCTATATAATTCACTTTTAAATTATTTTTAATTGTTCTAAAATATTACTTGAAGGTAGACCAAATGACTTAAAATGTATACTGAAAACTCTAAAGACAGCCACTAAAAAAATTTTTTTAAAGAAGTAATGAACTATAAGCTGTTGTAGGCAGACTTCGAAGATGGTCCCAATGATCTCTTCTTCTGATGATCACTTCTTTGTGTAATTATTTCCCCTTGAAGATAGGAGGAGCCTAATGACATGCTTCAAACTAATTTGATAAAATATAATTTGACAGAAGTGATTGAATATCACTTGTGTGATTAGTCTATAAAAGACCATGACTTCCACATTGCTACAGACCCTCACTACTTTAGAGAGGCCCAAATAGCAAGAAACCGAGGGTGGCCATAGGCCAGGAGCTAGCAGGAAACTTAAGGCTGCCAATAACCAATGAGTAAACTTGAAAGTATAGGTTTCTCCAGTTGAGACTTCAGATGAGAACAGAGACACTTTGCTGATACTCTGAAACACTGGGAGAGACCATTAAACAAAGGATTCAGTTCAGCTGTGTCTATATTCCTGACCAATAGAAACTGAGATAATAAATGTGTGTGGTTTTAAGCCACTAAGTTTTGGGATAATTTGCTATGTAGCAATAGGTAAGTAATACTTAATAGTTTAGATTAAATGTAGGATAAAAAATACCCAATATAAAAGAAAACAGAAAAAAAGAACCGAAAGAGACAGAATCAATAGAAAATAAGCTATCTAGGTAACAGACTTTAACCCAATCATATCAATAACTGTACTTATTGTAGTCTAAACATACCGATTAAAAGACAAAACTTACCAAATTGGATTTTGAAACCTATACGCTTTCTACAAGAAATAGACCTTAAATATAAACACAAACATGTTAAAAGTAATAGTATGGAGAAGGATATACAATGCAGGTGTTAATCAAAAGAAGACTAGCATAGGGGCGCCTGGGTGGCTTAGTCGGTTAAGCGTCCGACTTTCGCTTAGGTCATGATCTCACGGTTCGTGGGTTTGAGCCCCGCGTCGGGCTCTGTGCTGGCTGCCAGCTCAGAGCCTGGAGCCTGTTTCAGAGTCTGTGACTCCCTCTCTCTCTCTGACCCTCCCCTGCTCATGCTGTCTCTCTCTCTCTCCTAGAAATAAATAAAACATTAAAAAATTAAAAAAAAAAGACTAGCATAGCTATGTCAATATCAAAGTAGATTTCAGAATAAGAAATATTACCAAGAATATAACAAGATATTACCTAATGATAAAGTTGTCAATTTCTCCTTTATCATAGATCATAACAATTCTAAATGTGTATGCACCTAGTAACACTGCATGAGAACAGCATTACCTTGATACTAAAACCAGACCAAAATTACAATAAAGGAAAACTATAAACCAATATCCTTCATGAATATAAAGGCAAAAATCCTTAACAGAATAATAACAAGTCAATTCAAATAATCCTTAAAAAATATATGTTACATTACAACCAAGCAGGTTGTGATTTCAGGAATCCAAGGCTTGTTCAGTTTTATAATCAATCAATGTAATTCACTTTATTATAGCTTCATGAACTTCTCCCAAGCCTCACCTCCTCCTTAAATCCTGGAAACTATTAATCTGTTCTTGTTTTCTATAATTTTCCCATTTCAAGAACAGTACGTAAATGGAAAAATACAGTATGTGACCTTTTGTCATTGGCTTTTTTTGCTCAGCACAATTTTTTGAAGACTCATCCAAGTAGTTGTGCATATCCATAATTTGATTCTTTTCGTTGCTAAGTAGTATTCTAGGGTATGGAGACAACAGTTTGTTTAATTATTCAGCCACTGAAGGACATCTGAGTTGTTTTCAATTTTTGGCTATTACAAATAAAGATGCTATAAATGTCATGTATTTTTTTATTTGATAAAATCAGACTAATCCACGTTGAACCCTTTGCTTAATTCTATGTCATTAAGGCTTTCTCCTATGTTTTCTTCTAAACATTTTATGGTTTTACATTTTACATTTACATATATGATCCATTTTGATTATTTTTTAATATAATGTGTAAGGTTTAGGGAGGGGTTCATATTTTTGTACATGGATATCCAATTGTTTCAGCACTATTTATTGAAAAGACTACTTTTCTTCACTGAATTGCCTTTGTATTTTTTCTTTGTAAAATATCAATTGAGACTTATGCTTCTAGGAAAATAGATATTTTTTTTCCTATTCCTCCCAGGAAGATTTAAAAACCAAAAACCTTGGATATTATATATTTAAAAAAACATAAGAAGAGTCTGAAAGGTATAAAGAAGAAGACAGATCAGCTAAGAGCCTCCTTACCCAAGGAACAGTAGAGCATTAATTTCCTTGGATCTTGTTTTGTTTTGTCTCACATATCCCAGACTTGTAGCTGAACAAGCCAGCAACCTGGAAATTCCAACAGGCACAAACAAAAAATTCCCAATAAAAGTCTGCTCCATCTGAAAAAGGAATAGCCTAGAAAAACAGAAAATTTTAACAACTTCTCTTTTCCAGCCAAACACCACAGAAAAAATTGGATCCCAAACAACACCCATGGCAGCAAAGCTGAGTAGACTTCAGACAGCCGCCTTTCCCCGGAACTGAAGTGCCCCTCATGTCAAAAAAGGCCAAGTAGGAAGCCAGAATATTCAACCCCACTGGCAAGTAATGAGCCTTCTCTTCTTTCCCACACTCCCCAATCCTCCCTTTCCATTACTGAAGCAGTGTCAATGGACATCACATGAGCAGTAGGAAGGCAGGAAAAAGAGAAAAAGAAGAAACAGAAAACATAAAATAAAATGGAAGAGTTAAAACCCCATATATCAAGAACTACATTAAATATAAATGGTATGGGGCACCTGGGTGGCTCAGTCGGTTGAGCATCTAACTCACGATTTCAGCTCAGGTCATGATCCCAGGGTCATGGAATCCGCACTGAGTGAGGAATCTGCTTAAGATTATTTTCCCTCTGTCCCTCTGCCCCTCCCCTGCTCTCTCGCTCTCTCTCAAATAAAAAAAAATGAAAAAATATAAATGGTGTAAATACATCAATTAAAAGACAGAGATTGGCTGAGTGGACTAAAAAACATGACCCAACTATATGCTATGTATAAGCAACATTTCAAATATAATGAATGATACAGGCAAGTTGAAAGTCAAAGGGTGGAAAAAGAGGTATTAATTAAAATAAAGCAGAAACAATTATTAGCAATAATTATTAATAGGTCTATTAAGTATACTTAAGAGCAAAGAAAATTACCAGAGACAGAGAGGAACATTATATAATGAGAAAGGGTCAATTCAGAAAGAACACATAGCAATACTAAATATGTGTGCACCAAATTATACATAAAATATGTAAAGAAAAACTGTAGGAAAAAAAAGAAAAGAAAAAACATCATTTTGGAGATAGAGGAAATGTAAACTTTTCCTAAATATGTAATGATATTAAGGAATTATAGTTATATTTTTCTAGATATGATAATTGTATTATAGTTTGTTTATATTTTTTAGAGATAAAAACAATATATTTATGGCTTAAATAATGTCATACATGAGATCACTCTTAAAATAATAAGGGGGGCACCTGGGTTGGATGCAGTTAAGCATCCAACTCTTGGTTTCAGCTCAGTGCATGATCTCACAGTTTGTGGGTTCAAGCCCCACATCGGGCTCCACAATGATGGTGAGGAGCCTGCTTGAGATTCTCTCTCTCACTCTGTCCCTTCCTTACTAGATAGCTCACTCTCTCTCAAAATAAATTTAAAAACTTAAAAAATAAAATAAAATAGAGGAGTATGTGAGAAACCAAAAAAAAGAAAAACTGATAGAACTTAAAGAATAGACAAATATACTATAAAAAAGTGAAAATGCAACATATAAAAATCTGTGGGACATAGTTAAAGCGGTGCTGAGAAGAAAAATTATGACACTAAATGCATACATTAGAAAAGAGGAAATGTCTCAAATCAGTAATCTGATCCCCCAGTTAAAGAATCTACAAAAAATAAAAAAATAAGCCCAAAGCAGGCATAAGGAAAAAAATAACTGAAATTAAGGAAATTGATCAAGTTCCTCGACGACAGGTGACTGACATCAACTGGTCATCATTCTGTCTACTTAGTTGTTCAGTATCTCCTTAGTGGTTGATACTTTCTCATGAGCACTGGCAGGTGATACAAAAATATTCACTTTGTGCCTCGTCCCGTATGTCCATCCATATGCCTCTATATCAGACCTTTTGTCTCCAATATTCCAATCCTTCCTACCACATCTCAGTTCAGATGACCAGGTCATTGATAGATTCATATAGATTCTTACCTTGAACCATCCCACCTATCACACGAAGTGGATAACCAGTTGTGCAGCTCACAACTCGTTTCCCTTTCCAGTATCTTTCAGGGCCACTCTGGAACATGGTTATAGTATTGCCACCATCTATACTGGCTTGTACCCACAACTGAAAGAATCCATTCATAAACTAAAGCTCAGACTTTTCCTCTTCTTTCATCTGGTTGTACGGGACTGGTTATATGGCCACAGGTGCAAGCAGGGGGAAGGGAACTAGTGTAACTGATGTGGGTGACATGAGGATTGGACTACCTGCTCACATAGCCTGCTGCTTGTGCTGTCTGGTCCCACTTAGGAACTTTCTGCTGGGAAGTCTTCCATCCCAGATGTGCTATTTCTGAGTCTGCTTATTTTTCCCCCCCCGAAGGCCAAGCTATTTGTTTCCACCAAAGCCTCAAACATGTTAAAGCTATCTCTCAAATGGCATTTAATTTTATGCTGTGGACAGTATGACCTTGATTTATAATTCCATTATGGTACCCCTGCAGTTAGCTTTTCATTAGTTTCCCACTAATGATATTTCCAACACCATAAGGTCTTCCAAATCATATAAATCAAGGAGCAGGACTGCTTATTTCCAGGGCTGAACCTACTGCAAAGCCCTTTCCTGCACTGGGTTCCACTCAAAGTTGGCAACCTTCTGTGTCACCTAATACATGGCCCTGGTCAATATTTCCAGGTAAGGAATATTATTGCCTTTAGAACCAAAGAGATCTACCACGCACATTCTTCAATTTTTGTGGCAAGAAATTCAGGATGCATGTGGGATATTTTTTAATGCTTATTTGTTTTTGAGAGAGACAGAGACAGAAACACACACACACACACACACACACACAGAATCTGAAGCAGACTCCAGGCTCTGAGCTGTCAGCACAGAGCCCAACGCGGGGCTCAAGAACCACGAGATCATGACCTGAGCCAAAGTCAGACCTTAACCAACTGAGCCATCCAGGTGCCCCATGTGGGGTTTTTTTGTCTTGTTTTGTTTTGTTTTATTTGCTTTCATCACAGGCAAACTCTTTTTTTTTTTTTTAATATTTTTACTTATTTCTAGGAGAGAGAGAGAGAGAGAGACAGCATGAGCAGGGGAGGGTCAGAGACAGAGAGAGATACAGACTCTGAAATAGGCTCCAGGGTCTGAGCTGGCAGTCAGCACAGAGCCCAATGCGGGGCTCTAACCCATGAACCGCGAGATCATGACCTAAGCCAAAGTCAGACGCTTAACCGACTAAGCCACCCAGGTGTCCCACAGGCAAACTCTTTTTGTCTTTTCCCCTAAGTTTTCAGTTCCAAATAGGCCTTTGAAACAATTCAGGGAAAGAGACTGCATCAACAAAAAGCCTATAAAATGATCTAGGTAACAGCTGATTACTACTTAATACTGGATAGAAAATAATGGTAATTCACTGTGGAACATTTCTAAATTATTTTCAGAATTCTAAATCTCTCACTTGACTGAAAAAAATAATGTATGTATTAATTAGGGGACTGAAAAGGAGAAGAATGTTTCCTTTGATCTTTGCCTCAAAATTATACTAAAACACTCCATATTAGAATTTAGAATTTGCATAAATTTTTTAACTTTCCACAGGATGAAAACATGGCTTAATAAATAACCATTAGTTTTAACACCCAATAATTGTCACTATGTAAATTTTAGGTTTTATCATAAAACAATTAAGAAATTAGGAAAAGGAAGCCAAAAAACAATTTAAATGAATCAAAGTTTAATTTAAAGCAGTTATATATAAATGATAAGTGAATAAAGTGCAGACTCATTAATTAAAGGGAAAAGTTGATAAATACAAATGCCTGCAATTGTATTGCTATGTCAATTTAAATTTTATGTATAAGGTTAATTTAAAAGAGTACAGAATAAGTACTAATTCACACTTCAAAAATACTTGCATAACACTTGTGTGCATATGATAACAACATTTAATTACATTTGTATTAATCTGCAAAGAAATACTATTAATTTATAAAGAAAGTAGTTTTTCTATTCAACTATTAAAGTCCCACTTCCAACAAAACACACCAAAATTAACATATAATTATAATTCAATTTAAAGTTCCATCTTTCGACTCTTCACAATCTTCTTTGGTAAACAGATCCAAAGACAGGTTAACCCTAAATAAAAGATGACAACATTGAATCTTGTTAATAAAAATTGTCATGGTTAATAGTCACTGAAATATTTTAATTTTTCTAAGATCGCAAAGCAACAGTTAGCTATTTTCTGTATTTACTGTTTTGGTAACTTTTACTTCAGTTACCATAAGAAGCTTCTAATTTCTGGGGCACCTGGTGGCTCAATCAGTTAAGCGTCTGACTTCGGCTCAGGTCACGATCTCATGGTTTGTGGGTTCGAGCCCCGCGTCGGGTTCTATGCTGACAGCCAGCTCAGAGCCTGAAGCCTGTTTCAGATTCTGTGTCTCCCTCTCTCTCTGACCCTCCCCTGCTCACGCTGTCTGTCTGTCTGTCTCTCTCTCTCTCTCAGAAATAAACAAAACATTAAAAAAAAAAAAGAAGAAGCCTCTAATTCCTAATGGACTCAATGTGTAACTCGTATTGTTTTCTCCGTTCCAGCTCCAGCCAATACTTGTGACTGCAGCAGCTCCATTTACAGAAACTGTGTCACAAAAACACCGTATCAAAGGCCTTCATCTCCAGGCCACTTCCAGGCACTCACAAGCAAGGTTACTGCTTGGGCAATGTCATCACTTGGCACTTCTGCCTTACTTCTAGGAACTCTGAGATGGTTCCTAGCTGACTTATTTCTATACTTCCACTTTTTGTACCCCTACACTCTCACCAAACAAAGCCATTGCCCTCCTTTGGACTGCCAAGCCCCTGATCTCCTGAAGCTTCATTGTATCCCCCACCACCCCATAATCACCTCTCATTACTACTGATTACGCCCCTAGAATCATCTGAAACTGAGAACTGCTCTTCATCCTAGACATCACCTGCATTCTGCTCTCCTCCTCTCCACCCATCCTCACACTGAGGTTTTCACGCACATCCACTGCCAGAACCAGTTATGACCTCATGCGGCACTGACTGCTCACTGGCTCTGGTATGAAACTTTGCACTGCTTGCCTGGAATTTTTATCTAACACCGCCCTAGCACCTAAGATTCAACAAGCCAAAATAAAACTCAGCAGCTTCACAAAATCAGTTCTTTCTCTCAACTTCCTTCTTTCTTATCTACTCATTCTCAGAACCCAGGATCATCTCTCTTATCTCCTACGGCCAATCCGTGGTCTCCTCTCCACAAACTCTGCCACTCTAATCTACGTGCATCTTACTTTCACTTGGACTGCTGTTAGAATCCCAATTTTCGTTTCCTATCTTGCTTTCATTCCAAAGCTTTCCACATTAGTAACATCAGATTCTTTCTATCATGCAGATCTTATCAATATACTGCTTTAAAATATTCTACACTGATGATGTTTGAGGTATTTGCATAGTCTTTTATTAAGTTTCCAAAAAATAGTTATTAATTACAAAAGGAAACATAAATTTCCTGAATTTGATCATTGTTGGGTGGTTTTATGAAAGATATCTTTGTTCTTAGGATATACACATTAAAGTATTAAGGGATAATATTTTATTTATTTCTTTAATGTTTATTTACTTATTTTGAGAAGAGAGAGAAAGAGCATGAGCAGGGGAGGGGCAAAGAGAGAGGGTAAGAGGGAATCCCAAGCAGGCTCCATGCTATCAGCGCAGAGCCCAACACAGGGTTCAATTCAACGCACCATGAGATCATGACCAGAGCCCAAATCAAGAGTCAGACACTTAACCAACTAAGCCACCCAGGTGCCCGAAGGGGTAATATTTTAAATACACACACAGAGATAAAGTGCTTAAGAATGAGAACACAAATGTGGCAAAATGTTAAAAATCAGTGAAGTTAGGTAAAGGTTATGCTAGAGTTCTTTGAATTTTTCTCACAAACTTTCTGTACTTTTGAAATCATCTACAATAAAGGGTTAAGAAAATGTTTCAGGTTTCTTTACTGTCTACTTAACTGAGTACAAATCCTTGGTCCACTGCTCACATAGGATCCTCTGAAATACAATGTCAGTGGACTTTTATACCTTGCCTCACAATGACTCTGAAAACGAGCTTTGATCAAACTATACAGTCCTGGACATTTTCTTGGACTCAATGAACTTGCTCACGTCCATGTCTAAAATAAACTTCCCTCCCCCACCTTCTCATGTACAAAACTCTGATTTCTTTTTTCTAACATGCATCTTACTTTCCTAGTACTTTCCAAACTCCATTCAATTGGTGTAATCTCTCCCTAGAAATTTAATGAGGTAATTAGCAAACCAAGACACAACTGAAATGAAAGGAGGAAAGACGATATGCTTCATTTAAAACATGTAATATTTTAAAATAACTGCAGAGATGACATGATATTCTACATAGAAAACCTCACAGGCTCCACCAGAAGCATACTAGAACTGATCCAAGAACTCAGCAAAGTTGCAGAGTACAAAATCAACGTACAGAAATTGGTTGCATTTTTATACACCAACAATGAAGCAACAGAAAGAGAAATCAAGAAACTGATCCCACTCACAACTGCATAAAAAAACATAAAATACCTAGGAATAAACCTAACCAAGGATATAAGAGACCTGTATGATGAAAACTATAGAAAACTTAGGAAGGAAATTGAAGAAGACACAAAGAAATGGAAAAACATTC